>NC_092141.1:67826152-68133699 GCF_043159975.1 Macaca nemestrina
CCACCCGGCTGCCACTGCCCCCGCTCCTCAGGGACTACCTGCTGTTGCGTGTGGAGGGGCGCATCCAGTGAGCCCCATGTCAGGCTGTCCCATGGTGTGTTCTGCCCTTCCCACCTGTTCCCGCCTCCAACCCCGGAGGACCAGTTCCTGGCCCTCTTTTCTTTTTTTTCTTTTTCTTTTTTTTTTGAGACAGAGTCTCACTCTGTTGCCCAGGCTGGAGTGCAGTGGGGCTATCTCGGCTCACTGCAACCTCTGCCACCTAGGTTCAAGCGATTCTTGTGCCCCAGCCTTCCAAGTAGCTGGGACTACAGGCGTGAGTCACCACACCTGGCTTTTTTTTTGAGACGAAGTCTCGATGTTGTCCAGGCTGGAGTGCCGTGACACGATCTTCGCTCACTGTAAGCTCCGCCCCCCGGGTTCACGCTATTCTCCTGCCTCAGCCTCCCGAGTAGCTGGGACTACAGGCGATCACCACCACGCCTGGCTAATTATTTTGTATTTTTAGTAGAGATGGGGTTTCACAGTGTTCACCAGGATGGTCTCGATCTCCTGACCTCGAGATCCGCCCACTTTGGCCTCCCAAAGTGCTGGGATTACAGTCGTGAGCCACTGCGCCTGGCCTAATTTTTGTATTTTCAGTAGAGAGGGTCTCACCATGTTGGCCAGGCTGTTCTCGCACTGACCTCAGGTGATCCACCTGCCCTGGCCTCCCAAAGTGTTGGGATAACAGGCATGAGCCACTGCGGCCAGCCACCTGCCCCTCTTTTCTGTACTCCACGTGCTGTCCTGGTCCACCTCATCCCTCCATGGGCTTCTTGAGACACCTGCTGACCTCTAACCGGACCTGAGCTTCAGACCCTCTCTCCAGCAGGAAGGGCTGCAGACTCTGGCCTGTTCCCAAACTCGGCCTTTACCTCCCTCCTCCTCCTGTGTTGACCAGCCTGGCCAACATGGTGAAACCCTGTCTCTACTAAAAATACAAAAATTAGCCGGGCATGGTGGCGGACGCCTGTAATTCCAGCTACTCAGGAGGCTGAGGCAGGAGAATCACTTGAACCTGGGAGGCGGAGGTTGCAGTGAGCCAAGATCGCATCACTGTACTCCAGCCTGGGCAACAGAGTGGGACTCGGTCTTAAAAAAAAAAAACAAAAGGCCAGGCGCGGTGGCTCAAGCCTGTAATCCCAGCACTTTGGGAGGCCGAGACGGGTGGATCACGAGGTCAGGAGATGGAGACCATCCTGGCTAACATGGTGAAACCCCGTCTCTACTAAAAAAATACAAAAAAACTAGCCGGGCGTGGTGGCGGGCACCTGTAGTCCCAGTTACTCAGAGGCTGAGGCAGGAGAATGGCATGAACCCGGGAGATGGAGCTTGCAGTGAGCTGAGATCCGGCCACTGCACTCCAGCCTGGGCGACAGAGCGAGACTCCGTCTCAAAAAAAATAAACAAATAAAATAAAATTAAAAAAAAAAAAAAAAATTAGCCAGGCGTGGTGGCGCATGCCTGTAGTCCCAGCTACTTAGGAGGCTGAGACAGGAGAATTGCTTGAACCCAGGAGGTGGAGGTTGCAGTAAGCCGAGACCACGCTATTGCATTCCAGCCTGGGCAACAAGAGCAAAACGCTGTCTCAAAAAACAAAACAAAACAAAAACAACTCAGTAAAACAGAGCCTCTAGCCTCTGCCAAATTATCTGGCCTTCTGACTTCCCTTCTTCCTTCCAAGGTTCATCTCCAGCCTTAGTAAACAAGTCACCAGTTGCTGGATGTGACCTGCTCCTCTTTGCTTTCAGGTTTTGCATGCGTTATTCCCACTGCTTGAAATACTCTTCCACATTTTTTGGTCTGGTCAAGGCTGATTTGGCCCTGAGGACTCAGTTCCAATAGCACTGTCTCTGCAGAGCCCTCCTTGGTACTTATTTAAGTGCCTGTGTCTGTCTCAACTAGGCTGAGATTGGAACTGTATTTCTTGAATGGGTATTTTGGTAAATGACTGTAGAAGGAAGAACATCCATGAGCCTGGGGTCCATCTATGTGCTCCCTCCGTCCCCAAGTGATGAATGGTGTCTTAAACAGTGGTCACCACATATGGTCTCTGAGGGCCCAGCCACCAACTGCCCGAATCCCCCAACTTCTTCCTCTTGTCCCAGAGTCAAAAGTACCACAATACAGCTTTTGGAAGAAGCTTTTCAAAGCAAGCCAGTTTTTATGAGTGCAAATAAATGATTAGTGCATGAAATGAAAGTACGGATGTTGTTTGGTTTAAATGTGACAGAGGTGCCCATCATTCCATGTTCATACCCCACCTCCTGGTGCTCTTCTGTGGTTTTCAGGTTTTCTGCATTGAGCAAATGTTACAAGAAAGACACAAGGGCCAGGTGCTGTGTAGTCCCAGCTACAAGGGAGGCTGAGGCAGGAGGATCACTGGACCCCAGGAGTTGGAGACCAGCCTGGGCAACACACTGAGACACTGTCCCGAAAACAATTTTGTTTTTTTTTTTAGACAGGGCCTCTCTCTGTTGCCCAGGTTGGAGTGTGGTGGCATGATCACCGCTCACTGCAGCCTCAACCTCCCACACTCAAGCAATACTCCCAGCTCAGCCTCCCAAGTAGCTGGGACTACAGGCATGCACCATCACGGGTCTCACTATGTTGCTGAGGCTGGGGGAAAAAAAAAGGCCCAGCACGGTGGCTCATGCCTGTAATCCCAGCACTTTGGGAGGCCAAGGAGGGGCAGATCACTTGAGTCCAAGAGTTTGAGACCAGCCTGGGCAACATAACAAGATCCTGTCTCTGGAAATTAAAAAAAAAGAAAACACAAAATACTTAGCCAGGTGTGGTGGTGCAGATGGTGGTCCCAGCTACTCAGGAGGCTGAGGTGGGAGGATCGCATGAGCCCAGGAAGCAGAGGTCGCAGAGAGCTGAGGTCACAGCAAGCTGAGATTGTGCCACTGCACTCCAGCCTGGGCGACAGAGTGAGACCCCATCTCAAAATAAATAAATAAATAAAAATAACAGAAACACAAATCCCCTCACAGACCCAGAACCTATAGTACCTATCACAGGAGGGAACTGGGGAGGGGCTCCCAGCAGTCTTCTCCTTAGTCAGCAGTCTTTTTGCTGAGGGATCCTGGGGTCTCCAGTCCCATTACCAGTTGCAGTTACACAGTGGAGACAGGGATGCAAAGTCCTGGGGTTGGCCTCCTGCTGCAGCTGCCCAACCTTCCCTCCTCCAGGAGAACTGTTATCTGTGGGATTCCATTTCATCAACACAAAGACAGTTTTTTTTACCTTGCTATGCAGAATGCAACACCCCGTTTCTGGATGAAATTTGTGCTTTAGTTTTACAGAGCCAAAAGGCCTGACAGAAGAAAAAGAACTCCTCCCTAGAGAGGGAGGCTGGGAGCCCCACTCTCAGAGGCAATGCTGAACTTTCTACCCCTTTACAGCAGACGGACCACAGCCAGCTCAGCCTTTTCTGATATATTTACAACTACAAAAGATACGGTTAAAAAAGAAAAATACTTGGGTGTGGTGGCTCATGCCTGTAATCCCAGCACTTGGGGAGGCAGAGGCGGGTGGATCGCCTGAGGTCAGGAGTTCAAGACCAGCCTGGCTGACATGGTGAAACCCCTTCTCTACTAAAAATACAAAAATTAGGACAGGCGTGGTAGCTCACGCCTATAATCCCAGCACTTTTGGAGGCCGAGGCAGGCGGATCACCTGAGGCCAGCCTGGCCAACATGGTGAAACCCTGTCCCTACAAAATTAGCCAGGTGTGGTGGTGCACACATGTAATCCCAGCTATTCAGTAGGTTGAGGCAGGAGAATCACCTGAACCTGGGAGGCGGAGGTTGCAGTGAGCCGTGATCTCCTACTGCACTCCAGCCTGGGTGACAGAGTAAAACTCTGTCTCAAAAAAAAAAAAAAAAAATTCAGGGTACAAGGCCAGGTGTGCACATCCTGTTGGTGGGCAAATCACCTCTTTGGGGACAATTTGGCCACTTCCTTAAACACTGTTCCCAGTTACACAAAAGCAGGCTACATACGGGAATATTCCTCTCAGCACTGCTTGCAACAACTCATGTTGGAGTGGTTAGACAAATCCATATTACCCATGGCAGGAAAGAACTAGGGAGGGATTCCAAGTGACCAGCATGTGTACTGCCTTGGGAAGATCTCCTAGAGTGCTTTTTATTGATTGATTGAAACGGGGTCTTTCTGTATGCCAGGCTGGAGTGCAGTGACGCAATCACAGCTCACTGTAGCCTTGACCTCCTATGCTCCAATGATTCTTCCACCTCAGCCTCCCAAGTAGCTGGGGCTACAGGCACACACCACCAGGCTTGGCTAATTTTTAAATTTTTTGTAGAGACAGCGTCTCGCAATGTTGCCTATGCTGGTTTCAAACTCCTGGGCTCAAGTGATCCTCCCACCTCAGCCTCTCAAAGTGTTGGAATTACAGTCTTGAGACACCATGCTCAGCTATTTTCCTTTACTTTTTTTTTTATTTTGAGATGGAGTCTCACTCCGTCTCCCAGGCTGGAGCATAGTGCCACGATCACAGCTCTCTGCAATCTTGACCCTAGGGTCAAGCAATCCTCCCACCTCAGCCTCCTGAATAGCTGGCTTATGGCTCACTGCAGCCTTAACCTCCTAGGGTCAATCATCCCACTTCAGCCTCCTGAGTCGCTGGGACTACAGGCACACGCCACCATGCCCAGCTAATTACTTTTTTTTTTAGAGATGTGGGTCTCACCATATTGCCCAGTCTGGTCTTGAACTCCTGGCTCAAGGGATCCTCCTGCCTCGGCCTCCCAAGGTGCTGGGATTACAAGTATGAGCCACTGTGCCCGGCTTTGTGAATGCACTTAATGCCACTGAATTGTAAACTTAAAAATAGTTAAAATGGTACATTTTATATTATGTATATGTATATATTTATCTTTAGAGATAGAGGTCTCCCTGTGTTGCCCAGGCTGGCCTTTAACTCCTGGGCTCAAGTGACCCTGCTGAGTCAGCCTTCAGAGTAGCTGGGACTACAGGTGCATGCCACCGTGCCTGGCTATGTTTGTTTATTTATTTATTTACTTATTTATTTATTTATTGAGATGGAGTCACTCTGTCGCCCAGGCTGGAATGCAGTGGCACGATCTCAGCTCACTGCAAGTTCTGCCTCCCGGGTTCACGCCATTCTCCTGCCTCAACCTCCCAAGTAGCTGGGACTATAGGCGCCCACCACCACGCCTGGCTTATTTTTTGTATTTTTAGTAGAGACGGGGTTTCACCGTGTTAGCCAGGATGGTCTCGATCTCTTGACCTCGTGATCTGCCCATCTCGGCCTCCCAAATTGCTGGGATTACAGGAGGGCCCAACAGCTATGTTTGTTTTACCAGAATGAAAGGACTTACAAAAAAGAAGCTAGACACTGAAGAGAATACACAGTTGGATTCCATTTATAGCAAGTACAAAAACAAGAAAAACTAATGTCTGGTGACAGACATCAGAACAGTGACTACTCTTTGGAGGTTAATGGCTAGAAGAATGTATGAAGGGGGAGGTTCTGGGGTAATTATCTATTTCTTTTTTTTTTTTTTTTCCTGAAACAGTCTCGCTCTGTCACCCAGGCTGGAGTGCAGTGGCTCCATCTCAGCTCACTGCAACCTCCGCCTCCCAGGTTCAAGCCATTCTCCTGCCTCAGGCTTCTGAGTAGCTAGGATTACAGGTGTGCGCCACCACGCCCGGCTAATTTTTGTATTTTTGTAGAGATTTCACCATGTTGCCTAGGCTGGTCTTGAACTCCTGACCTTGTGATCTGCCTGCCTTGGCCTCCTAAAATGCTGGGATTACAGGTGTAAGCCACCGCGCCGGGCCTAATTATCTATTTCTTGATCTAAGTGTTACTTCTGCCAGTGTTCAGTTGGTACAAACCACCAAGCTTTTTGCTTATGTTTGCCCCGTATGCATTATTTATCCTTTAATCATTAGTTCTCCAAAACCCTCAAACTCCAGCGCTTTTTTTTTTTTTTTTTTTTTAGACAAGGCCTCGCTGTCGGGTGGAGTGCAGTGGCTCAGATCATAGCTCACTGTAGCCTCGAACTCCTGGGCTCAAGCGATCCTCCCATCTCTGTCTCCCAAAGCGGTGGGAAAAAATTTTAATTGCGGCCGAGCGCGGTGGCTCACGCCTGTGCCAGCCCTTTGGGAGGCCGAGACGGGGGCGGATCACCTGAGGTAAGGAGTTCGAGACCAGCCTGACCAACAGGAAGAAACCCTGTCTCTACTAAAAATACAAAATTAGCGGGGCGTGGTGGCCCATGCGTATAACCCCAGCTACTCGGCAGGCTGAGGCAGTACTAATCGCTTGAACCCGGGGGGCGGTGGTTGCAGTGAGCCGAGATCGCGCCATCGCACTCCAGCCTGGGCAACAAGAGCGGAACTCCGTCTCAAAAAAGAAAAAAGAAAAAATTTTAATTGCAAAAATCCGAATAAGTTCTTGAAAGCTGGACTTTTCCCCTTTTTTGTGCCCTAAGCCTGCGCTGAATCTGTGCCTTCTTTGAAATGCTTTCCCGCCTTCTTTCTCGGGGTCCCACGCTACCTGGGGCCGCACTCTTCAAGCACTGGATGTTGACTAACTCGTCTCCTTATCTGTCTTCCCGAATGGCCCAGAGCTGAGTTCTTACTAATCCCGCTAACCTGTAGTTCGGTGCGCGCTGCAAAGCAGTAACAAATCCAATCAGCCCGGGAGGCAGACAGCAAGGACCGGAGAACAAGGCTGGAAAGCGAAACGTCGCACCGGCTCTGCCCAGCGGCGCCAGCCCGGGCAACCTTACGCAGACGCGAAGCCACACCCCTTTCCCCAAGTACCTCCCCGCTAACTCCTCCCCCTGGCCCAGCGTCTCACACGGATTGTCTAAGTCCCCGCCCACCAGGCGTGGCCCCGCTCTGGGAGGACCGCAATCCCGCCAACAATGACTCCGCCCCTCCTTCCGCTGAGAAACCTGTCCCTTTTATTTAAAGAATACCTTTTACGTCAGCCCGCCTTACGTAGCTTTGCGTCATCAGTGCAAGGCGCGGAGGCGGGACTTCCTGTCCCTGGCATAACAGCTTCCGGGAGAAGCCGGAAGAGACCGGACCCTGAACAGAATCGCAGATTGCCAGCCCTTTTCCCGACCCCTACGGAAAGACGAGTCCAGGGGCCGTCCTGGCGAGGTCAAAACATTTAGTCTGGCCTTTTCAGGTGAGGACTTCCCCATCCAGGCACAGTGCTGGTCAAATCCCCCTTTAATTTCCCATGACTCCCCGCGTCCTCAAGCCCCGCCCCCAGTTCCCCAGCCCCGCCCCGAAGTTTGAGGGGTGTGGACGGTTTGTGACCCCCTTAGCCGACCCTACCCCTCACGGGCCGGGAGAGCTGGGCTTATCACGGAGGCCAGGGCCAGGCAGCCCTTCGGTTCAGGTGGGCCCATGGACCCCAGTCCAACGCCGCGGGAATAGGACCATCCAAACGCGAAACCTGCGCCTCAGAAAAAGGGTGCGGGACCCCTCCTCACCGTGCGGTCACGGTACGGACAGGGTAGATCACAGGCTGAGGGACATAGTAAAGACCTCTGAGGCCGGACACCTGGGGTCCTGCTGGGCCCCTCCCCACGAGAGTTCCCTGTGTCTGTGCCAGCCGTTTTCGTCTTTCTTCGCCGCAGTTTCCTTTTCTGTAAATCATGGTTAATGACATTAACCTTCTTGCCATCAGGGATTAGTTGTGGGTGTGATAAATAATTGCTACCATTTATTGAGCAATTGCAGTTTGCACTGTGCCAGGCACTGTGCTAAGTATTTTGCTTCGATGATTTCACGTCATCTTCAAAACAACCTCATGAGGTAGGTACTGTTTTTAACCCCATTTTACTGATGAGAAAGCTGAGGCTCTGAGAAAGTTGTCTGAGGTAATATAGCTAGTAAGACGCGAGACTGGGGTTATAATTAGTTGTTGTTTTTCTAACTCCAGGGCCAGTATATTAAATAAGGATGTTGATGTGTTCCACAGATATTCTTTGAGCAACTACTGGGGCATTATATTGGACACTTCAGTACCAAGAGAAATACATACGATCCTTGTCTACCAGGAGTCTAATAGAGAGATGGAGAGGTAGATAAGTATAATGAAGTTTTATAGGTGCTGTGAGAATAGTCTGATAATGATAATCACCAGACTGGATTTGCCCAGGGACAGCTGTGAAAGCAGCAGATTCTCCAAAGGACATAGTAGGTACTCCAGGGATCAAGCAGGGACCCTTCCTGCCTTTCTAAGAAACTGCAGCAGCAGAACCTTCACAGTGAAAGAAGAGAGACTGAGATATGGATTGTGAGAGTTGTTATGGAATCTTTTTCAAATCACTTCCACGTGGGGAGTGGTCATTGCAGGAGTGGGCCCATGGTGACCCAGGAGGGTGGTGCTTCTGGTGTCTGTCCCATGTTGCTCCCCGGGGCTTGCCAGAAGTTTCAGAGGTGGCATATAATGTCTGCTGCATAGTGTCTGCTCGTGACCCCTACAGAGTTGCCCGTTTGAGGTTGTCTGACTCTGCTTTTGATGGTAGGTCAGTTTTCTTTGACTCTTGACATCTGGCAGCCTGGATCTGTGACCAGGAATGAAATAGGCTGAAATGAGACAATCCGGCAGGGATGGCTAAACAGTGCCTCTAAGCGGGCCCCGCAGTAAAATATTCCAGACTTTTGGGTCTCTCTGAAGCCACTTTGGAGGCTGCTTAGGAGACATATTTGCTTGACCAAGTGATAGAAATCCTAGAGAAACTCAGGCCTCAGCAAAGGTTTTTCCTCATTCGCCAAAAAAGCAACAACAGTAGCAGCAGCAGCAGCAAGGCTGTGGGCTTTTCCTGCTGATCCACGCTCATTGGGAAGTTGGAGTGTGAGAGAGGAAGGTCACAGAACATGAAAGCAAGAGTTTCACAATAGAGGCAAAGGGTACAATAGGTCTTTAGCTTTACGTTGGGGTGCCAGAATTAGGAAGGTTTGTGCCCCCTTCTACAGAACACTGAACTCCTTTTTTTTTTTCAGGGCTGGGTCAGTTAGAACCTAAACAAACTAGAGACCTGGTTGCAACCCCTCAGGCTCTGCTGATGCTGTCCCCCTTTGTTCCTGCAGCGTGGACCCTGCCGGCAGCCAGGCCATGGAGCTCTCTGATGTCACCCTCATTGAGGGTGTGGGTAATGAGGTGATGGTGGTGACAGGTGTGGTGGTGCTGATTCTAGCCTTGGTCCTAGCTTGGCTCTCTACCTACGTAGCAGACAGCGGTAGCAACCAGCTCCTGGGCGCCATTGTGTCAGCAGGTGACACATCCGTCCTCCACCTGGGGCATGTGGACCACCTGGTGGCAGGCCAAGGCAACCCCGAGCCAACTGAACTCCCCCATCCATCAGAGGGTAATGATGAGAAGGCTGAAGAGGCTGGTGAAGGTCGGGGAGACTCCACAGGGGAAGCTGGAGCTGGGGGTGGTATTGAACCCAGCCTTGAGCATCTCCTTGACATCCAAGGCCTGCCCAAAAGACAAGCAGGTGCAGACAGCAGCAGTCCAGAGGCCCCCCTGAGATCTGAGGATAGCACCTGCCTCCCTCCCAGCCCTGGCCTCATCACTGTACGGCTCAAATTCCTCAATGATACCGAGGAGCTGGCTGTGGCTAGGCCAGAGGATACCGTGGGTGCCCTGAAGAGGTGAGTGGCCTGGGAAGTGGGAAGCTGCTTGTGCTCATCCCCCAGCCATTGGTTGCCTCTAAGGAGGCTGGTGCAGACGTAGGAGCTGCAGGGAAGTATAAGATCCAGCCCCTACTAAGGGCACGTAGATACTTTCTTAGAAATACACCCCTCAGGCCGGGCGCGGTGGCTCCCAGCACTTTGGGAGGCCAAGGTGGGTGCATCACAAGGTCAGGAGTTTGAGACTAGCCTGACCAATATGGTGAAACCCCATCTCTACTAATAGTAAAAAAATTAGCTGGGCGTGGTGGCACACACCTGTAATCCCAGCTACTCAGGAGGCTAAGGCAGGAGAATTGCTTGAACCTGGGAGGCAGAGGTTGTAGTGAGCTGAGATTGCACCATTGCACACCAGCCTGGGTGACAGAGTGAGACTCAGTCTCAAAAAAACAAAACAAAACAAATACACTCTTCATTAGTTAAGGATAAAGATGAGGGAGGCCGGGCACGGTGGCTCACGCCTGTAATCCCAGCACTTTGGGCAGATCACAAGGTCAAGACATCAAGACCATCCTGGCCAAAATGGTGAAACCCCGTCTCTACTAAAAAAACAAAAATTAGCTGGGCGCGGTGCCGCATTCCTGTAGTCCCAGCTACTTGGGAGGCTGAGGCAGGAGAATTGCTTGAACCCAGGAGGTGGAGGTTGTAGTGAGCCAAGATCACGCCACTGCACTCCAGCCTGGCAACAGAGTGAGACTCCGTCTCAAAAAAAAATAAAAATAGGCCGGGCGCGGTGGCTCAAGCCTGTAATCCCAGCACTTTGGGAGGCCGAGACGGGTGGATCACGAGGTCAGGAGATCGAGACCATCCTGGCTAACACGGTGAAACCCCGTCTCTACTAAAAAAATACAAAAAAACTGGCCGGGCGAGGTGGCGGGCGCCTGTAGTCCCAGCTACTTGGGAGGCTGAGGCAGGAGAATGGCGTGAACCCGGGAGGCGGAGCTTGCAGTGAGCTGAGATCCGGCCACTGCACTCCAGCCTGGGCGACAGATCAAGACTCCGTCTCAAAAAAAAAAAAAATAAATAAATAAAAATAAAATAAAAAAATAAAAATAAATATAAATAAATAAAAATTAAAATTAAAAAAAAAGATGAGGGAAAAAAAAAATCCACCCTCTAATTTTTCCCCACTCCCCTTTGTTGGTCCAGGCCTTTTTGCTTTCTCATTCTTCACCCTCTGTCTTTCCTTCCATGTCTTTCATCCTTACAGCAAATACTTCCCTGGACAAGAAAGCCACATGAAACTGATCTACCAGGGCCGCCTGCTACAGGACCCAGCCTGCACACTGCGTTCTCTGAACATTACTGACAACTGTGTGATTCACTGCCACCGCTCACCCCCAGGGTCAGCTGTTCCAGGCCCCTCAGCCTCCTTGGCCTCCTCAGCCACTGAGCCACCCAGCCTTGGTGTCAATGTGGGCAGCCTCATGGTGCCTGTCTTTGTGGTGCTATTGGGTGTGGTCTGGTACTTCCGAATCAATTACCGCCAATTCTTCACAGCACCTGCCACTGTCTCCCTGGTGGGAGTCACCGTCTTCTTCAGCTTCCTAGTATTTGGGATGTATGGACGATAAGGACATAGGAAGAAAATGAAAGGCATGGTCTTCCTCCTTTACGGCCTCCCCCCTTTTCCTGGCCAGAGCTGGGCCCAAGGGCCTGGGAGGGAGGGGTGGAAAGGATGTGATGGAAATCTCCTCCATAGGACACAGGAGGCAGGTACGGGGCCTCCTCTTCTCGTCCACAGGAGTACAGACGTCCCTTCTGTGCAAGCACAACTCAGGTAGAAATGAGGATGTCATCTTCCTTCACTTTTAGGGTCCTCCTGAAGGAGTTCAAAGCTGCTGGCCAAGCTCAGTGGGGAGCCTGGGCTCTGAGATTCCCTCCCACCGGTGGTCCTGGCTCTTCCCAGTGTCCTGCATGTCTGCCCCCAGCACCCAGGGCTGCCTGCCTGGGCAGCTCAGCATGGCCCCAGCACACCTCCATAGGAATCCTGGAGTATCCTTCCATTTCTCAGCCAAATACCTTTTGAGACTGAAATCACACAGGCGGGAATGAAGATTGTGCCAGCCTTCTCTTATGGGCACCTAGCCGCCTTCACCTTCTCCCTCTACCCCTTAGCAGGAATAGAGTGTCCTCCCTTCTTTCAAAGCACTTTGCTTGCATTTTATTTTTTTAAGAGTCCTTCATAGAGCTCAGTCAGGAAGGGGACAGGACACCAAGCCAAGCCCCCAGCATTGGGAGCGGCCAGGCCACAGCTGCTGCTCCCGTAGGCCTCAGGCTGTAAGCAAGAGACAGCACTGGCCCTTGGCCAGCGTCCTACCCTTCCCAATTCCAAGGACTGGGTATGGATCGCTGGGCCCTAGGCTCCTGCTTCTGGGGCTATTGGAGGGTCAGTGTCTGTGACTGAATAAAGTTCCCTTTTGTGGTCCTGGAGCCTCTTTCTGTGACAGAGAATGACTGCGCTGCCCCCAGCAACATGGTAATGAGGGTAGGTAGGCCGGGGCTACCAACGGGAGATGCAGTTTATTTACACCAGCAGCCATGGGGGCAGAGGGAATACACAGCGTTTACAAAGTTAGCTACCTGTACAGAATGGATTACATATGCAAAAATAAAAATCTCAAGACCACAGGACAGCGTGAGCCCCACCCCCCTCCCCCAATGACCCCAGCATGCGGTAATGCCAGGCGGGTGGCCCCTGGGCATGCGGGGGGGAGTGATGCATGGAAGGAAAAGCCACCGGCCATGGAAATTAGTACAGAACCCCCCCACACACACTCAGACACATGATAGGATACAGGGCGGACGACACCTAGCCGGGGTGGGAAGGATGGGAATTGAAACCCACACAGCCTGCTGTTAAAGGGAGGGGAGTGGGGAGCTCCTAGCCCCTGTTCAACTACATGGTAGGGGGGCACTCTCTCCCCAGAAGGAAAAGGGTTTGTTCCCTCAGAGTCCCTGCTGGACCAAGCCCATCTCTTACCCAGCCTGGGCAGGGGGCTCTGCCCTGAGGGCGGGCCAAGGAACAATGGGGAAGTTTATGTGGACAAACCAGTTCCCAAACTACTTCCCACTTCTCCCTCCTCCAACCAGAAGGGGGAAAAAGGGAGAAGCCACAGGGCAAAGAGTGTATTAGGGCCTGAGCTGCAGCTGCCTCTCAGAAGGGAGAGTGGCCCACAGCCTTCCTCCCTTCACCTTCAGCCCACTCCCCAGACTGCATCTGGAAGCGGCTGGAGGCCTGCTGAGATCCTCCTCTCCCTCCGGCCTCCCCTCAGAGGGAGAAGGCTACGGAGGGCCAAGAACGGAGGAGCCCAGGCCCCAGGATTTATTCTAACTCCTGCCAAAATGTTTGGCTTTTTAAAAAATAATCACAATTTGTGGGTTAAAAACCAATTTGCAACCAGGCATGAGCCACAATCAGAACCACCCCAGGGGGAGAGCGGAGTTCCAGACAGGGCATTGCAGCCCCATCTCTGTTGTTCCCTTAACCCTCTAGGGTCCCTAACCCGATCAGTCCAACCAGTCCTGGGTACTAGCTACCCAAATGTGGGATGGCTCCTCTTGGGAAGAGGGCAGGGGACATGTCCAGGAAGTGCCAGAGAACTTGGCTCAGGGTCACCTCCACCCGTGTCAGTCAGCTCTGCTCCCAGCCCAGGTCGCGGTCCTCCAGCTTGGCTCCTGGGAGTGGTGGTGCCCGCATGGAGGGGGGACGGTACATCTCTTCAGGATGTAGACCAGGCAGGTGGGCACACTGGCATGACAGTCCCAGAGAGGGGCAATGACACCCCTTCCCCTCCACTGACAACCCGGAGCACAGAGGCCACCCTCTCTTCCCACCCGACTCCTAGCAAAGGGGGAGAGACACGAGATTAGGATTTTCCTCAGAGCCCCAAACCACAAGTACAGAATAAATAACTTAAAAGCGCTAAGGAAGGGAAACAGGGCAGGCTTTGGAGGCAGGAGCGCCGAGAGAAACTGAAGCCGGTCAAGGTGAAGGGGGTGGAAGCAGCAGTTGGGAACCTGGGCTGCCCCGGTAGGGCAGTGGGGCAGGATGGGCAGGAGGAACACGGGGCCACCCCAGGAGGGTGAGGCTGGGTCCCTTCCTGGGGCAGGGAATGAGGTAAGAAAACATTTCAAATAAAGCAGCACCGTTCCCTCTCACCTTGGGGCCCCACTCCTCACCAGCCCTGGGTCAGGGAGGAGAGACGGGGAGGAATTCTGACACTTCTCCCTCTTCCTACCCTCCCTTTCCCATTCCTTGAAGCTGTAGAGGCTGGAGGCCCTTTCCTGGCACCCAACAACAAAAGGACAGCTCCTGCTGCCAAGGAGGCCCATGGGGACTGAGGGGAAAGGGCTGCCCCTGTGAGGGGCAGGGAAGGTGGCGGCAGTTCTGGACGCCCACCTCAGCAGACAGCACTCTGTGCCTGCCTACCCCTGGGACTGGGGGCATTTGATAGGATTCTGCACACAGACAGGACATGCCCAGCCTTGCCCCTCAGCTCCAAGCACCGGACCCATTCACATTGCTGAGGGCGGCCAAGGCAGGCCCCCTCCAGGCTCAGCTTCCAACCCACAGCCTCCCGGGTCGCCACATTGCCCCTCAGCAGGGCTTAGTCCAGTTCCTGGGGTGGGGGGCAGGCAGTGCCCTGGCACAGCGCCCAGGTCAGGCCCCTGGCCTAGCTGGACATCCAGTAACTCACAGAATAAATAGGAAAACTGCCTCCCCACCAAACTTATGTCCAAGGCATAATATGTCCAGGTCTGAGTCCTGCACGCTGAGGAGTCGTGCTCCATTGCAGAGGACTTTGACACCCCCCAGGGGCGCATAATCGGATCCTCTGCCTGCCTGGCCCACCAAGCTTCCCAAGCCCCAACCCCCAGCAGCCGTCCATTTGCCAGGCTATGCCACCTGGGTGGGGGTCAGGAGAGAGGGCTCTGCTCAGCCAAAGGCTATCCCTTGCACCCAAGTCAGTTGATGTCATCATAGATGCTGGGCGTCGGGGGTGCCGGTGGCTTTGGCTTCTTCTTCTTGTTGGAACCTAGGCCGGAGGCAGTCCCTACCAGGCTCAGATGGGATTTCTTTTTCTTGGTTTTCCGTGACTCAGAGCTGTTGGTACCTGTAGAGAAAAGAGACACAAAGGATGAGAGTAGGGTTGTGGCAGGAGAGGTGGCACTCCCACGGCTTCGGGCACAGCCCCTGGGGCCCAACTGTATCACGTACCTAGACCCCATCCCTGATTTTCACTCGTCTTGGAGGAGCCTGAATCAGAGGGTGAGAGGTCAGAGGAGCCATCCCACTGAAGCCGGCTGATCAGGGCCTGGCTGTCAGTCATGTCAAAGCTGTCATTATCCAGGGAGCTCTCGACCTCTGGAAGGACGCTAGAAAGGGGATGAGCCAAAGAAGGGCTTTAGAGATAGCGATCATCGCCCTAACTGGTCATAACCCCCCATCCCTCCTGTAGGGCCACTTACGCCGAGGGCCCGAGGAAATAAATCCGCACAGTTCGCCTCTGCTCATCTGTGTGCTGTGGGCAGCGTAGGGACCTGGTGGTGAGGCAAGGCAGGGAGGGGTCTGAGGAACTCAGGTAAAGCCCCTCCTCTCGGCAAGGCAGGAGCCACAGGCACAGACAGGGAAGGGATGAGTGCAGATTCGTCCCCAGACTGTGGCCGAAGGCCTGATCATTAGAGGAGGGAAGGGGAAGGGCAGAAGCCCCATTGCTCAAGTCCGACCCATGCCCATGGTGAGTGTGCAGGAGGCCCCTGGCCCCCTTTCTAGGTTCTGTGCTCACCTTGTGCACATCTTCTTGGTGTGTTCAGAAATCACCCCACATTGCTGGAAGAGGAATATAAGCTGAAAGGAGGGATGGAGGGAACCTACTCTAGATGCTAGATGTTCCCTTCTGCATAAATGCTAGAAAGCACAAGCAGAGATGGCCCCAAGGTGTCCAGAGCAGACAGTCCCAGGACACTATGGGCCAGGAAACCTAATTCCAGAAAGAGAGAACAATATGGCCCTGACTGCTATGTCACCAGCTTCCTCCCCGGCATTGACCACTGCCTATGGCTCCAGCCCACTCCCAAGGGCCTTCTCCCTTGCCGGTCCCCCTCACCGTGGTGAGCAGGCTGCGAAGCTCCTCTGGCCCCAGGGTCTCATAGCTGATCCCAGTTGAATTGTTATACTGCAGGAGAACCAGAGGTACAGGTTAGAGATGGGGCAGAGAAGAGACAGGGGCCGGGGGGAAGCGAGAATCAGTCCCTCTGGTGCCTTTCTAAGCGAGAGGCTTTAGGACAACCCTGCCGTTTTCCAAGTGATTTCTCTCATCCCACCTACCTATGGATAAGGGGCGGGACTCAGAAAGAACATAAATATATAACATCCAAATAGCTCATCAGTGCCTCTGGCTGTCAGCATTCTGATCCCTACTTGTCCAAATCCCTACCACCTCACAACCAGGACAATGAGAGCAAGCGCGAGGGGCGGCCCATACTCACCTTAAAAGGATCCGAATTGCTAAGTTCCCCTGAAGAAGAAAAAAGAAGGGGAAGGGTGTTTGATGCAGAGGTACAGACAGAGAACCCTGAAAATAACCAGAGAGGAAGTGGGGGTGACAGAAGGATCACAGGCCCTCCCTCAATTCCCCTATCCCCGGGCCCCACCTCCACCCCCCGGCAATGAGTCCCAGAAGACGTAGCTAGAAGCATTCCCATTGCTCCGGCCCCACTTACCATTTTTGTGTTTTAAAGACTTGGATCTTCGAGGGGAATTGGGGTTCTGGAATGGGAGATACCATAGCTTTGGGGAAAGGGTAACGATAAGGGGGAGCCGAGAACCCAGGGAAGGAAAAAAGATTTGACAAAGCAGCATCCTCAAATTCCTACTCTTCCTCCCCAGTAGGAGGCCTGTCTACCCATGTGCCCTCCCCCGCCCTCCATTCCCACACCCCACCCGCCCACCACAGACACCCTCAAGCCCCCAGTGACCTCAGTCTGAGTCAAGACACTTGAGGACTCCCTGCCCAAAGGGGAGGGTATCTGTCCTTTGCCCATTAATTCCCCAATGCTTGCCCCAGCTCTCACCTTGTCTGATTTCCTCTTCTTGGCTAAGGGGGAACAAAAGCATAAAGAGCAGGGTTTCCGTTAAGTTCTCAATCTAAAAGCATCTCAAGAAAACTGTACAATAGGCTGGGCGCAGTGGCTCACACCTATAATCCCAGCACTTTGGGAGGCCCGGGCGGGCGGATCATGAAGTCAGGAGATTAAGACCATCCTGGCCAATATGGTGTAACCCCATCTCTACTAAAAACAAAAAAATTAGCTCGCCGTGGTAGCGCACACCTGTAATCCTGGCTACTCAGGAGGCTGAGACAGGGGAATCACTTGAACCCGGGAGACGGAGGTTGCAGTGAGCCAAGATTGCACCAATGCACCCCATCCTGGGCAACAGAGCGAGATTCCGTCTCAAAAAAAAAAAAAAAAAAGGAAACCGCACAACTATACTCTCTCTTCATCATTCAAGACAACAACCTTAGCCGGGCGCAGTGGCGGGCGCCTGTCGTCCCAGCTACTCCGGAGGCTGAGGCAGGAGAATGGCGTGAACCCGGGAGGCGGAGCTTGCAGTGAGCCGAGATTGCGCCACTGCACTCCAGCCTGGGCAGCCTGGGCGACAGAGCAAGACTCCGTCTCAAAAAAAAAAAAAAAAAAAAAAAAAAAAGACAACAACCTGTGACCACTTTATACCCAATTTCTGCTTCCCACCTCATCCCAATGCTCCCCAAGTTTCCCCAGATCCCCAAGCACCTTTCTTTTCCGAGCCATAAGACCAGTCGTTGTCATTGATGTCATCATTATCCTCTTGGTCACTCTCAGACTTATTCATATTGTTGCTATTGGCAATCCTGCCAAAGGGAGGGAAGAGAAAGGGTCAAGGGGGTCACCCCACTCTGCCCCCAACTTCAGAGGCACGTGGGGTATCTGGGGCCAAGTAAAACCCACTCTCTGTACCCTCCTAATGCCCCCGGGGTACTACACCATGGCACAGGCTGCAGAGAATGGGCAGCTCTGGTTCTCTCACCGGCGGTTGGCGATTCGGCTGCTGTTCCGACCCATTCCCAGGCACTTCTCCAGATGGGGAGCAAAGCGGGAGGCGGCAATGCTGCGACTGCAATTGGGGCAAACACACTCCTTGCTCTTCCACTGGTTGAAAACCTGTCCAAAGATGTCCAACCCCGGCTGGTCCACGATCTCTGGGGACAGGAGAGGCTGGCGATCAGGGTGGGCAGGGGACCCTCTCCTCTTGTTCCCACCTGGGGTCCCACGGCCTCTTCAATCCCTCCCCCGGCTCACAGGAGCTCCAGATGCTACATCTAGCACAGTTTCCAGAGAAGGAAACTCCAAACAGTCCCAGGGAAGGGCTGGACTGCTGCTCCTTCACCCTGAAGCTCACCAAAATCCTTCATGCTATCAGGGTCCGTGTCGTCCAGGAAGAAGTAGCCACACTTGACAGCCCGGTGTACCTCAAAGCAGAATCCCAAACAAGAATCCTCGACCAGGTCCGCATATATCTCCTGAGCGATGGCCTGGGCCCCAGGGGAGAACATCTACGGTCACAAGAGTCACAGCCCCCTGGACTCTCACCAACCAAATCTGCTGCCATCTGGCCCCAGCCAAAAATCACGCTTTCTTTGCCATTTTCCCCATCTTGACTTCGTGTTCTTTCTTCTTCCTGGATCCTTGGCCTTTTCAGCTGGCTATTCCCTTTAAGGAACAAGGCTGACTACCCAAATTCCTCTTTGGTGTGGATGCCAGATATAGCGACGTAGAGACATCAAGAGAAAGAACTGGAGGCACACGTGGGGGAGCCCTCACCTCTAGTTTGCTGTTATCCAGGCCAGACAAAGACATTTCCTCCATTTTCATTTGTAAACTCTTGTGGAGACGGCGCTCTGACTGCTCATAGCACAGCGGGCGGCAACACGGCTGCACACACGGGGGTGGGGGTGTTGTTGTGAGTCCAAGGCACCTCTGAAGGCGGCCACCTTCCCTCCCACCTCGCTGCCCAGAGCTCAGTCCTGGCATCAGGGTCTCTCCCTCCCCAAGGCCCAGGCTCACTAAGTCTGGATGGTCCTTCAGGGCCTGAAACCTAAAGGGGGCCTAGTCTTTCCCAGGCCTGAGCTCAGGCCCTGGACTCCACTGCCAATCAGAGTCTGGGTCTATAGGAGGCAGCAGCTCACCCTAGGTCCCCAAAACTCAAACCCCTCTTTGATACCCATGGTGCAATGCAGCAGGGGGAGGAGAAGGAACTCCAAGGCCTCAAAGCAAACCCACAGGGTGTGGCAAAGAACTGCACAGACTCCTAAATACACCCCCCCGCCTTCCCTAAAGACTCTCCTCAGAGTCACCTCTGCTTTCAGCCAGGATGTCCACTTGGGGGGGTACTGCTACCAGAAGTAGAAATGGCCCTAGGACCCTACAACCTTCACCCCACTCTGCCTTCCCTTGAAATCAGCCTGCCACTCCACGAGGGAAGCAGAGCTCACAGGAGCCTAGAGCTAAGGGACATTTCTAGCCACCATGAGCAGGAGCGGCGGGGCGGGGGGGGGGGGGGGTGCCCGGTGGGGTGGCACGCCAGGAGCGGGCACTCCCCTTACCTGTTCTTCCTTTAAATAACCACCCACCCTCCCTCAGGACCAGCCCGGAAGTCTCTCCAAGAGCCCCAAAGTCCAGGAACCCCCACCCAAGGATTCAGACACAGCACCCACAGCCCAGGGCCCCTCGGAACGGTGGGTACGAGTTTCAGGAGCCGCCGGCCTAGAGTGGGGTGGGGACTGACGAATGAGCCGGGGGCACTGGGAAGGGTAGGAGGCCGGGCCTCGGCTCTTCCCCCGTCCCTGCGGCACTGCTGCTGCATCATACCGACTGGGGGGAGGAGAGCCGAGCCGCCGGGGCCGGCACCGGGCCGGGACAGACCGACCCCCAGAGAGTGGACAGAGTGGGACGCGTCCCGGCCCCTCTCCTTCCCCGCCCGCCAGCAGCCCCGGCCGGCCGGGGAGAGGAGTCCGGGAGGGTGTCTCTATTGTCCCGGGGGCTGGGGCCTGGCTCCCTAACAAAGGCCCCGCGCCCCCTCCCCGGCCGGCCCTGCCCCGCCCAAGGGGGACCCAGACGGGGGAGAGCTGGGGGCCCCGGCCCGGCCGGGAAGCTGGGGGAAGCCGGGCGTTTCCGCGTCGGCCCGGGGGGAGGGGAAGGGGCGCTGACCCAGACCTGGGGGGAGGGGGCCCAAGCCCCGCCTCGGGCCCCGCCCCCCGCCCCCCGCAGGCCCCTCCCCCGTCCCCGTCTCCGTCCCGTACTCACCCCGCCCGGGGGGCCGCGCCGGGGCCCGGCGGCCTCTCAGGGCCGCGTCCTCCGGCGGCGGCGGCGGCGGCGGCTGCTCCGGAGCCCCATGTCCGTCGGTCCGTCCTCGCCTCTCCCCGGGGCCCAGGGCCCGGGGCCGGGGGGTCGGGCCGCCCCCCCGCCTCGCCGCCTCACCGGGCGGCCATGGCCCCTTCCCCTCCCTTCTTGTCCCGTCGCCGCCTCCTCCTCCTCACCTCACCCCGCCCGCGCGCAGTCCGCGCGCCGTCCGCGCGCCCCTCCCCCCGCCCCCCACTCCAGCCCGCCTCTCCCGGGCGGGGGGTGCGGCGCGAGCCCGGAGCGCGCGCGCGTGTGCCGCGACCGGAGGATGGATGGATGGAGCGAGCGAGAACGCGAACGTGCGCGCGCGCGCCCCTCTCCCCCTCCCTCCGCGCGGGCGCGAGGCCAAGCGCGAGCGCGCTCCAACCTCCTCCTCTTCCTCCTCCCGCCCCTCCCCAACACCCCGCCCTCCCCCTCCCTTCCTCTTCCTTCTTTCGCTTTCGCGCGCCCAGCGACTGCTCGCGCCTGCTAGAAGGGCCCGAGCGCGTGCATCTGCCCCGCGGCCGCAGCTCGGCAGCATTTGCTCCAGGGGGCGGGGACCGGGAGGGGAGGAGGGGCGCCACGCCGCCGTCCAAAGTACCGGCGAAGGGGACGGGGGCGGGGAGATGGGCGGGGCCTTCGCGGACCTCCCCGACCAATCGCCGAGAGGCCTCGGCCCGGGAGGCCCAATAAGATGGGGGTGGGTGGGGCGGCGTTCAAGGTGAGGTGCGCGGTGCGCTGGGGGCGGAGACATTGTGCCGTCCCGGCCGGCTCGGGGGCGGGGGCAGCGGGTGGCGTCGAAAGAGAGCGCCGGCTCCCAGCCGATCCTGGGACGCCTTCCGGCCCAGGCTTCCCCGCCCTTCCCTCGGGGCTCCCCGCTCTCTCCCCCCCCCCTCCGCTCCCCCCTTTACCCCGAGGCGTGCAGCCACTTCTGTGAAGAGGCCAGACTTGAAGTGGGGCGCAGTTAGGACCTCGGAGCGGAAAGCCCGTAGAATCGAAGGGGCTCGCCCGCGCCTCAGTTCTCCTGGTTTCTGGGCGGGTCTCAGCCCACGCCAGGCCTGCGGACCAACAAGCGGCCGAGATGAGGGTCCGCTGCTGAGGTCGGAGGCCAAGCTGCGCCCTTCTGCGCGGAGCGCCCTCCCCACCCCTCATCCTAATTTAGATCCCACACCTGCTTGCCTTTCCTGCTTCCGGAACCCACGCTGGACCCCCCACCCCTCAAGACAGCCTGCCTGGCACTGGCCAGATCCTTCCCCCGACCCAGTGCTTTTCTCCTGGGTGCAGAGTGTCCCTATGCTCACGCTCTCAGTCCCTCTTTAGGAAGGAGCGGGCCTTTTCCCAGCCGCGGTGGATGGCTGGATTGGCGCTTTCATCTCGGTTACTCTGTGTCTGGTGTCCTGGAACGGTTGTGTGACAGCCCTCTCCCCTCAAGAGATAAGATTAAAAAGGAGGATAGTCTGAAATCACATACTTGGAGCCATCTTTGGTTTTTAGTTTTCCGCAAATATTTTATTCTCACCGATTTCTCCTGAGAAACAGCAAACATTTATTGAGGCGATATTCCAGAGTAGTTAAGATCAGGCGTCTGATTTGAATTTAAATCGTTGGATCTAGCAAATGAGTTTCCTCTGCCTCAGTTTCCTCTGTTGTCAGTGGGCATAATGATAGTCCTATCTCATTGCGTTGCTGTAGTGATTAACAAGTCAGTGCATGTGAAACTCTTAGCTCTGTGTAAGTGCTTGGTAAATCTTAGCTGTTATTCTTACGGTGCTCCAGGTGCTGGGACAAAAGATGATATAAGACAGTTGTGCTTCTTCAAGAAGTTCACTGTCTTGTGGGATAGACAGGTAGGATAATAATTGCAAAAGAGTGTGACGAAAACAGCAGAGAGAGAACAGAGGTAGCCAGAAGGAGACATCAAATAATGTAAGAGAGTTGGTCAAGAAAGGCTTCTTGGGTTGGGCGGGGTGGCCCAGGCCTGTAATTCCAGCACTTTGGGAGGCCAGGAGCTCAAGACCAGCCTGCAAAAATGCAAAAATTAGCTGAGTGTGGTGGCATGCTCCTGTAATCCCAGCTACTCAGGAGGCTGAGGGAGGAGAATCGCTTGAACCTGGGAGGCGGAGGTTGCAGTGAGCTGAGATTGCACCACTGCACTCCAGCCTGGGCGACAGAGCGAGATGCTGTCTCAAAACAAAACAAAACAAAAAAGAAGAAAAAGAAAAACTTCTTGTAGTGGGAGATGAACCAGGTAAAGGTAGGCCAAGAAAGCATTGGATATCCCCAACCGGAAGCTTCAGAAGCCTGGATCAAGCTGAAACAGAGGATTGGGTGGCAGAATAGCTGGAGGTGAGCAGGCTGGATCATACAGGACAAAGCAAGTAGGTGTTGAAAGTTTCGCCTGTAAGCCATGAGGAATCCTCAAGGGGACTCATTCACCAGACTTATTTATGTATTTAGTAGATCATGCTGGAGTGTGGTCTGGAGAATAACTTAGAAGCAGTAGGTTTTTTTGTTTTGTTTTTTTTTTTAGCGTTTTGCTCTGTCACTCAGGCTGGAGTGCAGTGGTGTGATCTCAGCACACTGCAACTTCTGCCTCCCGGGTTCAAGCGATCCTCATGCCTCAGCCTCCCTAATAGCTGGGATTACGGGCACATGCCACCTTGCTCAGCTAATTTTTGTTTTTTATATATATATATATATATATATATATATATATATTTTTTTTTTTTTTTTTTTTTTTTTTTTTTGAGACGGAGTCTCGGTCTGTCGCCCAGGCTGGAGTGCAGTGGCCGGATCTCAGCTCACTGCAAGCTCCGCCTCCCGGGTTCACGCCATTCTCCTGCCTCAGTCTCCCGAGTAGCTGGGACTACAGGCGCCCGCCGCCTCACCCGGCTAATTTTTTGTATTTTTTAGTAGAGACGGGGTTTCACTGGGTTAGCCAGGATGGTCTCGATCTCCTGACCTCGTGATCCGCCGGTCTCGGCCTCCCAAAGTGCTGGGATTACAGGCTTGAGCCACCGCACCCGGCCTTGTTTTATATTTTTAGTAAAGACAGGGTTTCACCATGTTGGCCAGGCTGGTCTCGAACTTCTGACCTTAGGAAAGCCACCTGCCTCAGCCTCCCAAATGCTGGGATTACCGGCATGAGCCACTGGGCTTGGCCAAAAGCAGGTTTTTGTTACTGATTGGGGTGTATGGAGGAAAGGAGAGGGAGGTCTCGAAAACACCTTTAACTAGGATGGGGAACTCAGGGGAGGACATGGGAGGATGACTTCACTCTGGGATATATTGAGGTTTCTGTGGGATCAGCTGATGGAGACCCGAAAGGTGACTGAACTTAGATCTGGCACAGAGAAGTAAGCTAGGTTTTCAGGAACTTCAGCAACATAGCCTCTTTTCTCTTATCTCCCACCTCCTTTTCAGGAATTCTTCCCGCCAGTGATGCTGATCTGTTTCTTACCTAAATATGCCCAGTACATTCTGCCCTAAGGAATTTGCGCCATGGCCAGAAAATCCTCCTGGCTTCTCCCTGTTGACCTAAATCTTTCCTCATATCCCCTCCCGTGGCCATCCTCATACCAAACTTCTGTACAACTAGACTGTACTGTTCATTCTGTGCTTGGCCTGGGCTGCTCTGTGGTGATGACCTCTTTGGGCATGTACCAGTCTTCACTGTTAGCACCAGTTCATAAACACTAAGGCCTGAGCTGGTCCTGCCTCTGGGTGAGACCCTGGGGTTACAGCAGCAAGCAAGAGAGACACACAAACCTTGTCCTAGCGTGGCTTACAGCCTAGCAAGGCCTGATGGGAAGGAAATAAGGCCTGAGTGTGAAGGCATTCAGGCTGCTGAAGAAACGTATAGTGTGGAGACCCTTTTTCTCAGGAGCTCAGGGAAGGAAGTGGTCTTTTAAGTGGAGCCCTGAATTAACTAGGCAGAGAGAACACCATGTGTATAGACCCTGGGACAGAGCATGTTATGTTCGAGACATGAATGGCCAGTGTGGCTAGAGCCAGGGCAGGGCTAACAGGGGCAGCAGATCCCCTAGGGCCTTGTGGGCCAGACTTATTCACCCACTCAACAAATCTTTCTTGGGTGTCGAATGTATATCAGGCAGTTTCAGGTGCTGAGATTACTGTAATGAACAAGCAGATAAGGTGTCTTCTACTTGGTGAGATAGATAATAAACAAATACATAAACAAGAAGATGGAGGACGCCTCTCTAGAGCAGGTGGTTGGGAAAGGCTTCGCTGAGAGAGGACATGTGAGTTGAGGCCTAAAAGATGAAAAAAACATCAGGTATGTGTAGAGTTGGAGGAATAGCCATTCTGGGCCGAAAGAACAGGTGCCAAGACCCCGCGGGTAGGCGTGTTTGAGGAACAAAAGAGATCACTTGGCTGGATCACTGTGAGTGGTTAGGAAGAGCAGGGTGAGCGAAGATAAGAGAAGGAATGCAGGGGCCAAACCTTGTAAGGCCATGGTAAGACATGGTAAATTTTCAGTACAGAAATAATCAGATTTATTTCTGAGATAACTTTGGCTGCCATGTGAAGAATGGGCTGTAGGGGGCGAGAGTGCAAGCAGGAAGATCAGCTTTAGGAGGTCTTTGCAGAAGTTGAGCAATGATGGTGGCCTTAAATAGGATGGGCGTGGCAGCTGTGGGAGTCACCCTGTGGGAGGGGTCAACAGATTTGAGACAGCTTTAGGAAGTGGAATGGAGAGGTCTAGGTGATTGAACCTGGAGGTGAAAGGGAGAGAGAAGTCAAGGCCAATACTCTGCTTTCTAGGTTGAACGACTAAGCGTTTGGTAATCATTTCGGGTCTTGAGGTATGAGATGCCTGCAAGATATCCCAGAGGATGCAAGGGTGTCTACACAGGTCTGCAGCTTGGAAGAGCAGTCTCTGTCGGCACCACCCTTCAGAATGGTTGCATATTGGCGATCATGGGAGGTTGAAGGGAGAGATGTGAACACCTGGGATAAAATGAGGAAGAGCTGACACCAGCAGAGTAGATCAAGAAGGCAAAAGACAGACAAGTGTTCACCAGATGTAATGAACATGTTGGTTACCTTAGCAAGGAGCCTCAAGGGATATTGGTAAGTTGGAGGCCAAGAGGCGCAACAAGCTTTTTAGAAGTTTGGCCAGTATAGGACAGGGGTGAGGGCTGGGAGAGAGTTCTTGGACGGGACCTGGGTCTGCAGCCCTTTGAGGTTCCAGGAACCCAGCCAAGGCCTGCACGGGGAAGGGTGTCTTCCTTAATCTCAGAGAGCAAGTCATCTCAGCCCAGCCCAGCCTGCTTCCCATCAGAGGTCTAGATGGTCTTAGGAAAGTCATCCTTAACCCTTAACCTTTAACCCCGGGTGGAGCTGAAGGCTCAGAGTGGGAGAGTGCTCCCTCAACTCCCCACGATAAGCAAGCCCTACACTAGGAAGGGTTGCATGTCCAGAGCAAACCCTTGACCCTAATAGCTCATCACCTCCAATTCCCCAAGACCATGTACTCTGAATGAAAATGCATTTGTTCTCCAACTTCTCAGTCTTTAGTGGTCTGACAACCCAAAGTGAACAAATGGAATTGAGAAAAGGGCAAGAACAGTAGCACAGAACAATGTGAATATAGGTTACCTATGGAATCTTCAGGGAAGAGGAAGATAGTTCTAGGGAAAAAAGGCAAATTGGCTTCAAGCATTTTTATAGATCAAACCTGTTGGGTCACCCCTGTGAACTACATCACCTTCATTGATTCCAGTGACCAGACAGCAGTCAAACCTTTGTTTTTCACTTTATTATACAAAAAAGGGAAAACAAAACTTCCACAGTTGGCTTTAAGCATAGGCAGACACCTCTAAGCCACTCCCTCCCACCTCCCATGATACAAATTCAAGTTGTGGTTGTTGTTGAATCCTACAAAACACTCTTTAAATATTAGAAAAAAAGTTGGGGGCGGGGACGGGGGTCTTCCCACCCCAGCCATCCCATCCCAGTGCCAAAATGCACTCAAGAGTGACCTCTTACAGCACCAACACCCCCACCCTGACAGTCCTGTTTGTACTGTAAGAATTTTTCAATTTTTAAAACAGGAAAAAAAAAAGGGCCCCATTGCAAGTTGTTTTTAAATGAAAATACATTCCACTGAAACACAACAGTGTAGGGCAGCCAAATAGGAGACTGGGGTTCTTTGCAGGGCTCTTGGGAAGAAATAGAACCTATAAACCCCTTTACTTAATTCCAGGATTAGGACAAAGGAAGGGGAATGGGAGTGGAGAGTAACCCCCCAGACCTCCCCACCCCCAGCACCAAGGTCCAAGGCGAAGCAGAGACTGTCTGCCTGCCTTTGGGAGAGGGACCCACCAGCCTCTCTGGGGCCAGGGCCTTTCCCCATTCCTGCCCCACTTCTGCGGCGAAGTTCCCGCTCTTCCCCCATTCCTTGGCTTTCATTCACAGGGGGAAGGTGGAAAAGCACCAAGCCCCAATTTAATAGGTCATTGACATGATCATAAAAAAAAAGAACCCTCCAAATTTAGTCAACAAAAAAGTAAGAACTACAGATATAAGGTGACTTGGCTTATTAAGAGGAATAAGGTACCAAAAAATTTGGGAAATGGCTGGGAAGAATTAGAGACAGCTGAGAAGCAGCTTTTGCAGACTTCTTGCCCAGCTGTGGGGTTGGGGGAGGAGGGAGCAGACCTGAGAAATTAAAGGAAATAGGGGGTGGTGGGAGGATTTAAGGAAAGCTGAAGGGATGTGTAAGATAGGAGCTCCCAGCACATTTCTTGAAGCCCAGGTTCTGAGCCTAGGGTGGCCAGGCTTGGCCCCTCAGATGAGCAGGGGAGGCCTTTTCCACCAAATACAAGCTTTAAGCTTCACACCATCTTGCCTGTCTTTCCAGAAGCCTTCCTGCTGGACAATGGAGACCAGCAGCTCGGATGCATGTGACCCTGGCAGAGGGAGCCTGGTCTGGGAAGCATCCTAGAGTGGCTTCGGCACACTCCCCCAGTGGAATCAGAGACTGGGCAAAACAGAGGATGTGGAGAATGGGATAGCCTCAGTCTGCTCCCACCAGGGTCAACATCTCCCGGCTCTCACCGACCCTTTTTCCAGATTCACAACAAACTGATGTGGGCTCTAGGACAGACCCCCTTACACACACACACACTCTCTTTTGCACACATCCACAGCTGCACCCATGCTATGTACAGGAACACACATACACATACTCTCTTCCACACACATCAAGACCATTTTTAAAAGGTTCCAAACCTACCCCTAAACCCTCCCTCTCCCAGAAATGACAACAGAGACGGCAGCCGAGATCGGTAGGAAACGTCTCGTTGACAGCTCAGAGCTTAAAAAAAAATATATACACATATATAAAAAACACTTCTGCCCCCTCCCCCATGAATGGGTCCAGGCAGCTCCTTCCTGCAGGGGGCAGGGGAGAGGGCCACCAGGGCAGCGCCTGTTTTCTCGAAGGCACCAGCCCTCCTCTCCCCACATTCCCTGCCTCCAGTTCCAATGCAGGGGTCCAGGTGGCAGGCCCCTCTGGGAAGGAATGCGTCTTCCCCAAGCTTCCACCCCACCTTGGATTGGGCCGCAGGTGTGGAGGGCCTCGTCGAACTCTTTGGGACCCCCCCCACCCCCACTCTCCGGTACACTGTCCATGCCGGAACTGCAAGTGCAGAGAAGTCAGAGGGGTGGGCCAGGCTGGTCCGGTGCTGGCTTAGTCTGATGGTTGCTGTCCCTGGAGGAGGACCCCCAAGGGCTGATGTCTCTGAGGCTGCAGAGTCCTGGCCTGGGCTCCTCCAGCCCCCTACCCCCACCGTATTTTTTTTTTTTTTTAAAAAGAAAGAAAGAAAGTGGGGGATGCCAGGGGGGCAGGGGACAGAACATGGGGGAGAAACAAAGGTGGTCAGTTGGGGAGGGGAGCTCCTGGGCTCTCCCTGGCTGCCCTGGGGTGGGGCTGAGCCTCAGTTGGAGTCAGAGTCTGAGGAGTCCCCTGAGGAGGAGGAGCTGGAGCTGCTGCCCTCGGACTCGTTGTCTTCATCCTCATCGTCATCCTCGTCATCATCTTCGTCCTCATCATCCTCTTCATTCTGGGGGGTGAGAAAGGATGTGGAGAGTCATCAGGTGACCATCCTGGCAGGAATCCCCTCCCCTCCCACTGTGCCCTGTCTGCCCCACCTCATCCCCATCCTCGCTCTCGTCTTCGCTGCTGGACTCGGAGGAGTCGCCGCCATCTTCAGAGGAGTCCCCATTCTCATCATCTTCCTCTTCTTCATCCTCATCCTCATCATCCTCATCCTCTTCATCATCCTCCTCGGACTCCTTGGAGGGACAGAGGCACATCAGTGGTCTCTGGTCTCTGCCCAGCCATTCCAGGCAGTCCCACCCGCCCCATGCCCCTGCATCTGGGAGGGGCTCCTTACCGACTTGGACTGCAGAGTAGTCCGGCTGGATTTGGGGTTTGGGCCTCGCAGCTTGGTCATGCTCTTACGTTTCTGCAGGATGGGGACACGAAGGTGGCAGCCGTGAGTTCCAGACACCCCGGAATCCCCCCACCCCTACCCCACTGCTGCTCTGCTCCCAGACTCACGTTGGAGATGTACTCTTTATATGCTGCACGGTCCTGGGGAGACAGGCTCTGGGGGAGACAGAGGTGGCAAGGGTTGGAATATAGCCAACTACTGCTGACTGAGCATGCTGGCCCAGTGCTAGGCAGTGGGCTGAGCATTTATATACCATCACCCCATCTTATCCCTCCCAGGCTCCCTAGATTTTAGGTCTCTGCAGAGAGCCCCTGTGATCTGAGAACACAGCTCCAATTTTTTTTTGAAACAGGGTCTTGCTCTGCGTCCTGTGTCACCCAGGCTGGAGTGCAGTGGCACAATCTCAGCTCACGACTTGGCCTTCTCAGGCTCAAGTGAGCCTTCCAACTCAGCCTCCAGAGTAGCTGGGACTACAGGTGTGCGCCACCACACCATGCTACCTTATAATCATTTTTGTAGAGACAGCAGTCTCACTATGTTGCCCAGGATGGTCTTGAACTCCTGGCCTCAAGTGATCCTTCATACCTTGGGCTCCCAAAGTGCTAGGATTACAGGCGTGAGCCACTGCACTGGCCCAAGCTCTAGTATTTCTGCTTCTGATGCCCAGAGTCCTTCTATAAACCACTAAGACTGTTGGTTTTCACATTCACCCTATTGCTCTACACAAATGGAAGCTCCTATCAGAGTCTTCCTCACTCTTCCTCACTCCAAAGTGCCCCTGTGATGAGTCAGCCTGGCATCATCAACCACACCCCAACATCAAACCCTTGAGCCACTGATGAGGCAGTGGGGCTCGCCAAGCTCCTGAAACAGCAAATCCCCACAATCTTCCTGGGTCCTTGGCCAATCTGCCTTGGTGAGTGGGAAGGACACAGGTGATTCCCTCCACTTTTCAGATCTGACTACTCACCCAAAGCACAGAGGGGAAGCACAAAGGCCAGCAGTCTAGGAGAGGTCCCATGGTCCCAGATAGGGGAGGAAAAGGCAGTCTGATTTGGATTCTTCAACTTACTGTGTGACCTTGGACAAGTTACTTAACCTCTCTGAGCCTTGGTTTCCTTATTTTTAAAAGGGTGATAGTGGCTGGGGACGGTTTCCTTATTTTTAAAAGGGTGATAGTGGCTGGGGACGGTGGCTCAAGCCTGTAATCCTAGTGCTTTGGGAGGCCAAGGTGGGCGGATCACATGAGGTCAGGAGTTCAAGACCAGCCTGCCCAACATACGGTGAAACCCCATCTCTACTAAAAATACAAAAATTAGCCAGGTGTGGTGGTGTGGTGCCTGTCTGTAGCCCCAGCTACTCTGGAGCTGTGGAAGGAGGATCGCTTGAACCTGGGAGGTGGAGGTTGCAGTGAGCCGAGATCACACCACTGTACTCCAGCCTGTGCAAGAGAGCAAGACTCTGTCTCAAAATATAAAAATAAAAGGGCGATAGTAACCGTTATCCTGCAGGATTGCGAGGGCATGGAATGAAATCATGAATGAGACCAGCCAGCACAAGTGGGTGGGTGGGCCAGGCTGGGCTGGTGCTGGCTTAGTCTGATGCCTCCCTGTTCCTTTCAAGGGCCCCTTGCTCTCTCACCTTGACCCAGAGGTCCAGATGCACCTTGTACTGCTTTTGCTGCTCCTCGGCCAGCTTTTTGTAGTGCTCCTTCTGGCTCTGGGAGATGCGCTGCCAGCGGCTGCCTATTTCCACCATGCGCTCCTTCAGCGGCAGGTGGTTCAGCTCCCCATTGGACAGCAGCTCCTGGGAGAACTTCTGGTAACCGTTCCTGGAAGGTGGGGGTGGTACAAGGAGGGTCAGGACCCCAACAAAGCAGCCCTCCAGCCCTGACCCTCCCCCACCTCCAGGGCAGGCTCCAGCCCCCAGGCTCACATGGGAGGCTTCTTGGGTTCTCCCTGGAATTTCATCTTCTTAGAAGAATTTGTAGCAGCTGGAGGTGCCCGCATCTCACTCAGCTCTCTCTGGAAGGAGAAAGGTCACATTCACCCCCCAGTCCCACCCCCAAAATACTGTTGCCTTCTGCCCCATGCCAGCAGCACCTTAGCTGGCTGTCTTTTTCTGTGCTGGGGAGGAGGAGAAACAGGTAGAGCTAGTGAGCAACCTCCTAACAGCTCACATCTGTAGCAGGCACCACAGTTTACAAGTGCTTTCACAACTGCTCGTGTCCCCCGAGTCAGCCTGGAGGCTAGCAATGTCACCCCCACCTTACTGATGAGAGACAGGGGTTCAGAGAAGGAAGCTGAGGCTTGCTGAGGGTCACAGACCAAGACTGGGCCTTCTTGCTCAGAGAGGCTCACCCAAAGGGGAGTGCTCGAGCTTTCAACAAATGGGGTGGCCCCAGCCCCATTCCTACCTCGTATCGCTTTTGGTCTTCGGCTGCCTTCTTAATCCACATCAGTTTCTCCTTCTTTTCCATGTTATTCCAGGTCATTTCCATGGCTTTCAAGGCCTTCACCCGGTCATTCTGGGGACCAACAAGGGTATCAGCCCTGGGAGGGGTCACCCGGGGCTGGAGGCTGCAGTACTACCTCTTCCCACCCGTCACCTTGAAGCGGGCCAGGTAGTCGCCGATGACACTCTGTTGCCAGATCTCCTCAGCTCTCTTGGGGGACTCGGGCAGCTTGCCCCTTTCCTCGCGCTCCCCGCCGGGCTTCCTCTCCGACTGAGCCTTGAGCGCCGCCTCCCGGGCCTTGTACTTGGCCTGCGGGGATGGCCCGGGCGTCAGCCTTCCACCCACCCCCAGGGGGCGCGCGCTCCCCGCGCAGCAGCTCAGGCGCACCCGCCAGCAGGCAGAGGCGTGGGCTGGTGCAGATGTCTCCCGCCTGGGGCTCGCCCCCGCCTGGCCCGCAGCGCTCAGCTGACAGCTTCCCGCCTTCCGGCTGCTGGGCGCCGGCCCCACGTCCCAGCCCAGGCACCGCGTGGCTCAGGCTGGCTGAGGCGGCCAGGGGCGAGGTGGCGCGGCCCGCCAAGGGGAGGAGGGGGCCCTGGCAGCCCCGCTGAGGGCACGGCGCTCCGCCAGGCAGCCTGACCTTCTTCTTCTCAGACAGGTCGTTCCACATTCGGGCCAGCAGGCGGGTCAGCTCGCTCTCGGAGAGCTCAGGCCGCTCCTCCTGCAGCTGCCGCCGCTTCTCCTCCGAGAAGATGAACATGGCCGACACGGGCCGCTTGGGCTTCTCGGAGCCGCCCTGTCCAGGTGCAGAGGGTCGGGGTCCGTGGTGCTGCCAGGGAGCCCAGTTTTGCCCACCCCCGCCTGCGCGGCCGCACCCTCTGCCCACCTTGCCCCCTTCCTGGGCTGGCTTCTTGGAGGCGGGGCTGGTGGCCTGCTTCTTGTTGATGTTCAGCATCTTCTCCTCCCCCAGGACCCGCTGCTGCTCCTCCTCAGGCAGGCTCTGGAGAGGAAAGAGGGGCACAGGGCTCACGAGGGCTCTGCCTGCCAAGCCCCAGTCCTCTCTGCCCACTGCCCTACCGGAGGAACACTTACCTCCAGGAAACGGAGCAGCTCCACCTCGTAATCTTTCTTTTTCTGGGAAAGTGAGTGGAGTCAGGATCATTCTGGTGACAGTGTCACCACAGACCCTGCAGTACTCGGAGGACAGTGACCTTCAGTGGGCCTCCAGAGCCTGGGTGTGGGCTGGACTCCCTGCCTGGATGGGCTCAGTTGCTAAGCCCAGCCCAGCCCCACACCGAATTGGAGGCAAGTACCCAAGGCACACGCCACCAGGGACTGACTAGCCCAAGATGGGATCAGACCTCATGCTTCAAAACCCCAAGGCAGGGTGGCCCCTGCCACAGCTCACCTGGTCACACTTCTTGTGATAGGCGTCCTTCTCCTTCTGGGACAGCAGCTTCCACTGCTGGCTGCACAGCACCATGCGCTCCGTGCTGGGCACGTCCTTCATGTTGGCCATGAGCTCTGCGCAGTACAGCGAGTAGCTGTTCCTATCAGAGCCATGGGGAGAGAGGCGCAGCCCGTGAGCGAGCAGGACAGCAGGCTGCCTCACCCGTAGAGCCCAGCCCAACTTCCCAGCTGCCCACTCGCCCACCCACCCCAGGGCAGCACTCACGGAGGTGGCTTAGTGGGTCGCCCATCAAACTTGTCCTTGAGCTGGCGTTCAGCTTTGGTGAGGGTGGACTTGGTGATACCCTCCTCACTGATGTTCAGCTCTGGGTGCTTCTGGATATAGTCTCTCATGATCTCCTGCAGAGCCAGGTGGGGGGATGGAGGGCAATGGGGTGTGGGGTTAGCTGCGGCAGGGGCACGGGGAGAGCCGCTGGGGAGGGCAGGCAGGGAGCAAAGCTGGGAATGGCTGCGCGTCAATGGTGTCACATGAGACATGGTGCCCTGCCCTGCCCTAGCCTGAGATCTCATAGGGGTGGGGGGTGGGGAAGGTAGGGGCAGAGGTGAGGGGCCCAGAAGGCCCCTCCCTCAACAGAGGATGGGGAGTGACACCTCCCGCAGAGTGCGGTGGCCACGGAGTCAGAGGGCAGAGGCTCGTGAAGAGCCGGACAGGGAGGAGCGCAGCGGAAGCCTAACCTCGTACTCCTTCCGCTGCTCCAGGGCCTTATGAATCCATTTCAGCCTCTTTTTGTCCGAGAGCTGAGACCACTGCTTCCCCAGGGAGTCCTTCACCTCCTTCGTAGTGGCCTGCAAACCAAAAGCCGTCAGACACGCACAGGCAGCCAGGGGCAGGGGGAGGGGGAGGGGGGAAGGGGGCACAGATGCCCCCGCCCCCTCAGGCCATGGGAGGTCACATCAGTGTCCCCCACAGGCCAGGAGGGGAAGGCGGAGAGGCGGCAATCCCGCCTAGGTGCAAGGGGACTGGCTCATACACGCACGCACGCACACGCTCGCACGCCAGCTGGCCCGGGCCCTGTCCATGCAGCCCACCCCTGGGGAGGGGCCTCCTCTCCTGCTCCCCTGCACCGTGCCCGGCCGACCTGGTGCGGCTCCCCCCTGGCCACCGCCGTGCATCCTCCATCCCCAGCCCTTGGCCGGACACTCACATCTGGCCGCACTTTGAGATACACCTTCTTCTCGTGGGTGTACCACAGCTGCTGGGGGGTTTTGGGCTTCTCTGGGATGTCCGATTTCTTGGCATTCTGGATTAGGTCGGGGTGATCCTCCCTAGCCAGGACATGGGGAGCAAGGATCAGCAGGGGACGCTGTCAGGGCAGACCCAAGCTAGCTGCCCCACCCACCAAGCCTCCTGGGCCTTTCAGCTGGGGCTCAGTGGGACAGTGGCTGCCTGCCTGTCCCTGCCCCTGAGCACGACACACCAGGGCTCACATGTGACCCATCCTCTTCCATGCCTCAGAGATGGCAAACTCCAGGCTCTGGCCAGAGTTAGCCTATTCTGCTGCCCCCAGTTCCCCATAGCCCTCCTCTGGGCTCCACTGCCTTACCTGAATCGGGCCAGGTTTCGCTCGAACTCCTGTTTCTCTCTCTGGAAGTCCTGAATATATTTCATCTGGGGGGAGGAGGGGATAGGGTCACCCAGGACCCAAGGGTATCTTGCCCTGAGCTATGAAGGCTACCCAGGCCCCTCCTCGCTGGCTCTTCTGCCTCCCACGCTGTGATGCAGGGAGTGGAGGCTGGTGCCCTGCCCGCCTCCCGGCGGGACTCACCACAGAGCAGACCTGCTGGCTTCTACCACAGATGGTGGGAGCTGCAGGGGCTGCCCAGACACTGAATCCTATATCCTATTCTCTCCTTCTGAGCGAGAGTCCCAGAAGGGGGCCATGGCATTACCCACAGTCACACAGTGCGTGGTGGCAGCGCTGAGGCTCCCCCACTCGTTTCTCCAATACCACAGAACTCTCACAGTGGAGTCGGGTGCAGGCCTTGCTCCCTCTTCTCACTGTCTGAGGCAGCTGACATTAGTCTGGCCCCTTGGAGGTGGCCTCTACATAGGGCCAGGGCTGGGCTGAGTCCTATTTCCAAGGCATGAGGGGAGATTGTGTGGAGGGGAACCCAGAGTAAGTTCTTCCAATACAAGTCACAGCCAGCTGCCCTGCAACTTCCCGCCTATTTCTGACACCATTACCTTCTTCCCTTTCTCTAGGATCCCAGCTGTCTGTCCCCTCCAGCCCTCCCTCCCTCAGCCCACTCATTCTCTCCCACCACTTGGCTTCCCTTCCCTTCATCACCCCCTTTTTGGCCTCCCCACTGCCTTCCCACCCTCACCTCACTCCCTCCCTGCATCTTTCCCCACTTCTGCAAAGTCTCCCTCTTGTTCCTCCTTTCCAATGTGTCTCTTTCTCTTCATCAACCTCCTCTCTTGGCTGCCACGCAATGTCCATCTCTTCTTTCATCCTCGCAGGCTCACAAGAGTGGCACTGGCAGGTGCCAGGAGCTCATGGCAATTGAGCCCAACCCGCCTCTTATAGAAGCACCAGACAGAGAGAGGCAGCGCTCCTTTCCCATAGTTCCCACAGAAAACCAGAAGCAGAGCTCAGCCTCCTCTTCTCCAATCTCAGTCCTCCTCAGACAAAACAGTTTTAGAGCTGGAGAACACCACACAGACCTGGCTCACCTCACATAAGGACCAGGCCCAGAGAAATAAAATGACTTACCAAAGGCCCCATACACAGCGATTCAGTGGCAGAGCCAGGAGAACAGGCCCAAGTCTTGTGCCCCCCAGGACAGCACCTCATCCACTCTACCAGTTTATTCTGGCCTTCCCTGACTCTGACTCTAGAGCTTGGCCTCTCCCTCCCATCCCATGAGTGTTTGGGTGTGTGCAGTCAACTGTCCAACATCCTTATCAAAAGAGTCAACAACAGTTCCAGCAATCCATACCCCTGCTCTGCTTGGGCAGTGGTTGCAGACAGCTGGCTTTTTTGGGTACAGCACCAAGGGCATGTCAGTCTGCAGCCAGGGCATGCCAACCAGGAAAAAGGGCTACTAATAGCATAGCGGCAGCTGGTGCCACCTTTTGAGAACTGGCTGTGTGTGGCTTTGTTTCCTCTCCAAGCAGATGTGCTCCTTGTCTTTCCCGCTGCCCTTCCCCATCTATCCCTGGCTCTGTCTCCTTGTCCAGTGTCTCTTGTGTCCCCTGTCCCCATCCCATCTTCCTCATGTCCCATCTGCAGGGCTCCTCCAATGTTTTGCTGCCTTTCTCTGGGAGGGACCTTCTGAGCTCTGTGCTGCAGTCCTGCCTGGGAGGCTTGGGCAACCCTCCAACCAGGGTTAATGCTTTGATGGTCTGGGACAGTGCCCGACCTCTGCAAGGAACAGTATGAGGCCAGGAGGGACAATGTGTGTCCTTGAGTGAACATGTGTGTGTGGAGAAGGAAGTGCACTTCACAGGTGGACATGGCAGTAACAGCACTGGACTGGGACTCTGGGGCACTAAATCCTGCTCTAATATCAATAGTTGTGTCACCTGGGACACTTAACCCTCCTGCACCTCAGTTCCTTGCCCACAAAACTGGGATAACCTTTTCCTGGGGTTACCTTCATGAAGACATCGCAAGTATCAGATGAGACCATGACGGGAAACGTCATAGAAAGTGAAGAAGTGCTGCGCAGCCTAACAGTGAGGATGGGTGTATGGGGGAGAGAGCCTGATGAAACAGAATGCTGTGGGTTTTCTGTAGGGGGAAAGGTTGGTCTGAGCATCTGCTGTCTGAGCATCTGTGGTGGTGCCTGTGCCTGAACACGTGTGGGCCGAGGAAGGGGCGATCAGGTGTGCCTGCCCAGGACCTACTCTGCTGTGCTGACTCACCCTCGTCCCTGATGCCAGGTCTCTCCAAGGCCTACCTCCAACCGACCCACACCACACCAGCTGCTCCCAGCCTCTCCCCTCCTCCCACCTTAACTCTCCTCCCCCCACCTTCTTCTTCTCCGGAAGCTCCTTGTATTTCTTGGACAGAATCTTGGTTAGGTCCAGGTTGCTCATCTCAGGGTGGAGTTTCGCATACTTGGCCCGCTTCTCCATGAAGAAGCGGAAATAAGGGGTCAGGGGCTTCTTTGGGAAGTCTGGGTGTTTCTGGAAGAAGGGACAAGGAACAAGGACACAATGGAGGTCAAATACCATCCGTTCTTTGGATCTTTCCTCCCCTACCCCTCATGCTCCTCCTTCTAGTAACTCACCTTCAGTTTTTTGCCTTTGTAAGGATTTTTAACATGTTCCTGAGCATCGAGGATCAATTCTGTCAATGTACGGAACTTCCTCACCTGGAAGAAGAGGGGCGGGAGGAAGGGGAAGTTGGGAAAAGGAAAATGCCACACAGTAGCATACCCCCATCTTATAATGGGTCTCTTCTACTCTTTACTAGACTAAATTTACCAAAGAAGAGCAGAGGCCAACAGCCAAATGAAGCAGACTAAATTTACCAAAGAAGAGCAGAGGCCAACAGCCAAATGAAGCAGGCACCCTGACACCCAGGCACTGGCCCATGCCTACCACAGAGGCCCAGGCAGTCAGTACACACCAAAGGCCAGCAACAAGGGGACTACCTGACCTCAACCTGGTTGTCCATGCCAGCACCTCCTTCAATCTCAGCATGTTAGCACCTCTGTCAATCTCAGCACAGCTCAGGCTGTTCGGCTCAAGACCACCCAGATAGAAAGTGGCATAACTTTAAGCCAGTGCTGTCAACCGTGCCACCTCCCAAAATGCAAAGGGGCAGGTAGAGAGCTAACGGGCGACCACATGAACGCCCCTCCTGGTCTCTTTCCTTCCTGTTTACAGCCTGTTTCACTTCCCCTACCACGGCTGAGGAGGGGGTAATGTTTGTATATGTATGTGCGTGTGTCAGAAAGGGGGGATCAGTTACCTCGTTAGAAATCTCCACCCATTTGAGCTTGCACATGTCTCCAGAAAAGTCCTTAAATGCAACTTTTTCCCAGTCCATATGTGATTCGGTGGTTTTGAATTTGGAGCTGTCATTGGATGGAAGGTTGTTCTTCATGCATTCCAGCAAAGTCAGCATGTCTTCCTGGGACCAACGGTCTGGTGAAGGGTAACAGAGGCCATCATGCCTGGCTCATGCTATCCCCCAAATCTGTTCCCCAGTTCTTGAGTGCTCAACTCTTCCTCCCTAGGGCATCCCAGCCCTTGGTTGCTTCCCATCTGAAGGCAGAGACAAGATATGGCTCAGCCCTAAGGAAACTGTGGCCATACTGGATGAGGGCAGGGACTCCAGTCCAGACCATGCTATACCTAGAAAGCCAGGCTCAAACTCAAGTCTGGCTTACTTCAAAGCTATTATCATTTCTACTGTGCCAAGCTGCAACAGGCAGCTATTTGCTGTAAGGGGAAGAGGGGTGGAAATGAAGGTACAGTGATTCAGGACTTTGTGGGAAATGAGATAGCTTGTCAGAGGAGGGAAGCAAGGAGGCATTGTATCTAAATGTGCTGCCAAGTTCAAGTTCTGAGTGGATATTCTAAATGTGCAAGGACTGAGGATGGGGTGTGGGCAGTAAGGAAAATTCACGCACATGTCTCTCCTGCACAGCTGGAGACCAATGTTAGAGATACCCACTAGCCCCTAGCCCCTCAAGGCAGGTCAAGGGAGAATTTCTGGCAAATAAGAAAAAAGAAACAGAAACAGACGCAGGATACAGGGCAACTCTGAGGCAAAGTAGGCAGGTGCACAAAAGCTCTCAGGGCCCTGATCCAGGGAGAACCCCCAGAATTACAAGCTGTCTTGTCAGCCCAACTCCCCAGGGAAGCAAGACCAGGTCTGGACCAGTTATTTTCAGCCACTGAAATGCAGCCCCAGAGAGCTCTAGGCCTCTGTGGATGGGCTGGGAGAAGAGTCACCCAAGGCCAGAAGTCAAAAGGGCTCTCCATTGTCATTTGCATCTCGTAACCTAGGCCAGGGATTCTGCAGAATGGGCCACAAGGACCCATAATCCCCTCTCCCCTCAATGTCCCACAAGCATGGCCAGCTGCCCAGCTCCATCCTACCCTCCACCCCCATCCAAACTGGATCACTGCTGAATGAGGCAGAGATCTAGTTGAGTACATATATCCCATGGCTTGGGGCCTCAAACCACCACAACAGCCCTCTTCTCCACCTGCCTCTACAAAAGCCTCATGGTCTTCCTAAAAAGCCTGAGAAGCCTTCCCTCTACAGTCATCATTCCTCCCATTCCAGGACACTGGGCTGGGACACACTTAAGGCTGAATGCAAACCCCAGAAGGCAGGCCTCCTCTAACATAGGGTGTGAGGGACAGGGAGAGAGGGGAGGTAAGCCACTCCAGGCCAAAAAATTTGGATTCAGCCAAACCAATCAAGTGTGGGAGATGCTTGATTCATAAGTACTCAAGGCACTTTCTCCCCCAATTCAGTGTATGCAGACTGGAAAAGCCCTTGAAGAAGGCAGTGTGCCCCACAGCCACGAGGCAAAGAGGGTTTAAGTTTCAGAGGGCTGGGAGTGGATGCCCCTACCTTGGCCTTTGGGGGCGGCCATTTCCAGGTCTGTGGGGCAGTCGGCTTCTCCGTTCATCCTCCAGCTGTCCAGCCACCTCCTCGGTCGTGCTGGCCGGGCAACCCGGGGTCAAAGCCACCTCACCCTTTGGAAGACATACAAGTTCCCACTCAGGAAGGCTGAGAGGTGAACGACTTTCTAACCCTCCCCGCCCAGAGTAAAGGTGGGCAGGTCCACGCTCTCAGAGACCCAGCCATAACCTTATCAGACTTAAGGGGTCTCTGGGAGGGAGAGTACGCCCCTCCTCTTCTTCCTGACCCCCCTCCCCCAGCCCCTGCGGCCCGGCTCCGCGGCGCGCGCCCTCCCCTGCCCACGCGAGGGCCTGCTCCCAGCTCCCGCGTGCAGAGAGCGCCCGCCCTCCGCCCCCCTTCCCCAACCCCAGCCAAAAAAAAAAAATCTCCTCCTCCTCTGAGCGCCCGCCCCGGGGAGGCCCCAGGCTGGAGGGCGGGGGAAGAGGAAGGGCGGGTAAAGGGCGCGCGCGGCCACGGAAGCGGGCACGCGCCCCAGTCTCCTCCTCCCGCCTCCCCCCAGCCGGTTCCCCCCGCCTCCGCAACCCGGCGGGGACCCGGACGCAGCGCAGCCGCCGCCAGCCCCGGAGCGCAGCGGCCGCACCGCCCCCGGGGACCGGATCCGGATTCCCGCCGCTCCCCCCTCCCGGGCTCCCTTCGCCGTCCCCGCCCGCACAGGCGGGCGAGCAGCCGGAGAGAAGCGGCCTAGCCTGCCCCCCGCCCCCGAGCCACCCACCCCGGCCAGAGGCGCCGCCACCACCCAGCCACCCCGACGCGCACGGAGGAGCCCGGCACAGAGGCGCGACCGCGGCGGGAACCGCCGCCTCCTCCCCCGAGCCTGCGGCCCAGCCCCGCCGGCGCCCCCGCCCCGGCCTCCGGGGAGCCGAGCCAAGGAGAGGGCGGGAGGACGGCGGCCGGGAGGCGGGGGCGCAGCGCTCACCGGCCCCGCCGCCCCCTCCGGCGGCCGGGGAGAACTGCGCCTGCCGGATCCGAGAAGCGCGGGCTCCTCCGCCAGCGGCCGTGGCTCGGCTCAGGCCTCGCTTCCTGCCTTCCCCTCCCCCGGCTCTCGGCGTCCTCCCAAGTGCCCTGGTCTGCTCGCGCCCGGTCCCCTGCTCGGTGGTCGCTCCGGGTCCCTGCTGGGCGCCCACCGCAACCCGCGGTTCGCTCCCTGCTGTCCGGCCCCGAACCCAGCGCGCGTCCTCAGCCGCCTCGGTTACCCGGCGCAGCGCGGCCTCCGGGCTTCCCGCTCCGGCGGCTCCCTCCCCGGCTCTGAGTGGCGGCGCCCTCCCCCGCTCGGCCGGGCACAGCCGCAGCTCCCTCCCGCGGCGGCAGCGGCTCCTCCTCCGGGCGAGGCGGCGGCGCTGGGGCGGCGGCTGCTGCTGCTGTGGCGGCGGCGGCGGCGGCTGTGGCTGCTGCCTGCTGCTCCTCGCGGCGAAAAGCACAAAGCACAGCGCCCTCCGCCTGCAGGCAGCCCGCCCGCCGCCGGCCCCGGCCTCAGCTCGCACACCCCCCGCCGCCGCCGCAGCCTCAGCCGCCGGAGCGGGGAGGAGGAGGGAGAAGGGAGGAGGAGGAGCGGGAGGGGGGGCGGGAGAAGCGGGGCAGCGAGCGCGTCCTTCCCCGTAGAGCGCACACCGACCCCCGGGGAGCGAGCGCCAGCCCGCCCGCCTCGCCGGCTCCGCTCCCTCCCACAGCCTGCCCGGGCGGGCTCCGCGGGGGGCAGCTGGGAGGAGGGGCGGGAGCTGGGGGGACCCGGGCGGCCGAGGCGGAGGGAAGGAAGGAGGGGAGGGGGGTGGTGGTGGTGCTGGTGCTGGTGGCGGCGGCGGCTGCTGCTGCTGCTGCTGCCGCCGCCGCCGCCGGGGAAGGGGGGGGCCGGGGCAGGGAGACACGCAGCCGCCCGGATGGCGGCGGGGCTCGGAGCCGGGGCGGGCGGGCGGGCGCCGAGAGCGACCTCGCCAGACCCGCGGGGGAACTAGCAGGCTTTGCCGGCGCGGGAGGGAGGGCCGAGGCGCGGCCGCGGAGAGGGTGCCCGGAGGGGCCCGCGGCGGCCAGGAAGGCTTGGGGGGCGCCCACAGCCCTGCTCCGGAGCTCTCCCCCAAGTCCTCCCAGCTCAGACTGGGGCTTCCAGGCCAGCTCTCTCCCGCCTCCCGGAGCGAGCGGTCCGCGCCCACCCTCATCCCCCGGAGCGTGGCCACTGGTTTGGGGCGCACGCACGCCGATCGCGGCGTCCAGCTTCGGCGCCTACCTCGCGATCCTCTCATTGCCGAACGGTACATAGGAAACTTTAAAAAAACCCAAAACCGAAAATCTCTGCATTAAAAAAAAAAAAATCCCCGTTGCTCTTTACACCCCGGAAACGGCGAGGGAACGACGGGCTCCGGCGGAGGGGCCGCTGTGGGAGCCGGTTCAATCCAGCCCGGCATGGCTCCCCAGGCCTGCCCGGGCGCATGGAGATCGGTGCCGCCGCCACTCGTAGCAACCCCTCTCCCCCGAAATCCGCGGCGCCCGGGCTCACTTACCGAGCGTGTGGATGGGAACGCAGGCCGGGGGCACCTGGGAGCACGGCGGGCGGAACAGCCGAGCCGCAGCTCCCCTGCAGCCGACGCCGGGGCAGCGAGTCGCCAGACAAAGCCCGAGATGGCGAAGCGGAGCGACGGCTAATGGCGAGCCCCACGCGCCGCGCTCCGCCCGCCCCGCTCCGCCCGCCCGCCCGCCCGCCTCGGCGCAGCGCAGCGCCGCTCCGAGCGCTTGCCCGTCAGAGCCGCCTCGGCGCCGCCGCCTCCCGGGCCACCCCGGCCTCGCCTGGCCCCTCCGCCTCCTCCGGGCGGCTCAGCCTCACCCCTTCCCTCCCACTGCTTTAGGGGTTGCACAAAAAAAAATTTTTTTTTAAAGTAAAATGGTTTTCTTCCTTTTTTTTCTTTTTTCCTTTTTTGCAGGGCGGGCGTGTTGAGACTTTTGGATCTTTCTGCCCGCAGCTCGCACTCACCTGCGGAGCCGCCGGGAGGGCTAGGGGTGGGGGCGCGCGGGGCTGGAGCCGGCGAGCGCGGGTTGAAAGCCAGCCAAGCTCTGCAGCGCCCGACCCGGGCGTGTACGCCGCCGCCAGTCCCCGCAGAGAAATCGTCCTCCTACCCCCGCCTCCATCGCTCTGCGTTTCTCTTCCAATCAGCCGGTCGCTTGGTGGCTCCTCCATTCTCCGGCCAAGCCCAGCTGCCTAGAGCGAGCTCCACTCCTCCATCTGTTCGCCGGGGTCCTCGCTCCCCTGCCGGGGCTGGCGAGGCGGCGTGAGGCCGGAGGGGGATTTGCAAGGAAACCTGCCTGCTTCCCGCTCCCATTGCTCCATCCCCGCTGCCTCCTGCCTCCTGCTTCTCTCCTGCGTCTTTCCAACTCTCCCCTGTCGCCACTGGTGTGTGTCTGAGTGTGTGCGCGGTTTTTTTTTTTTTTTTATTGCTCTTTGCTTTTGCAACCCTGAAGCAAAAGGGAGGGGGGGTAGTTACAGGGGAAAAAAAAAAAAGCGAGAAAGAAGCTCTTAGATTTGCAACACATCGGAAAACCGAGGGAGCACCCCGCCTTATCCGATCTCCATGCTCCGCGAGGGCCTTCCGGGTTTTAAAAGGACGAGCTTATCAATGTCCCCCTCTTCGCTGGGTTTAGGATCCGAGGAGTCCGAGCAAAAAGTTCTCCCCCTGGGTCGTAGTGAGGGGTGTCAGGGTGGGAGTTGCGGGGATTTTTCAAGAAGAAGCGGCTATCCTTCCTACCCCGGCGTCGGTCACTGGGCGGGGGTAGGGGAAAGAGCAAAATCCCAGTGGGTTTGCGCGAGGGATCTTCTGGGGTCGAGGCGGGTGGGGGAGTCGGAACCGGGAGACACCACTTGGCGCATCTCCCCCTCGGTCTATACCTCCTGTCTTTTGCCAGCTCCCCCTTTAATTTTTTTTCTCTCCTTTAATCTAATTTCTTCCAACTCCACCTTTGTTGTTACCGGCGTCACGCCCGGACCAGCCAATCCCCGCCACGCAATCAGCTTGTCAAAAAGCCTCGGCCGGCCCTGGGAAAGCAGGCCGCAGGCGCTGCCCCCCGGCGGCGGCGGGCAGCCGCGAGGGGAGCCCAGCACCCGGTTCTCGCTGCTCCGGGCGGCAGCGGAGCAGCCTCCGACGAGACGTCTCCCGGTTCACTAAACTGCAGGCCGGGGATGAAAGGCCTGGACGGGGTCCACCACCCACCCTCCCACTACCATGGCTGTGGTTGTCTGTCTTTGCCTCCCCTTTTCAGAGGAAAGGTTATCAGGACAGGACGCAGGGAGCCAGAAGACCATCTGAAGGAAGCCTGCTTCCAGCAGGCCCAGCCTCCAGCCACCGCTTCTGGGGCAGCGCCATTGCTCCTGGCTCTCAGGCTGCCAGTCTCCCACACCGAGGCTCTACTGCCCGCATCTCGGCCAGCTGGATCACCCAGCCCCTTTCGACTCTCCCCTGGCATGCAGCCTTCCCCTCCACTCGGCCTGCCTCTTTGCTGCTGTAATTCCTCTTGTCTCCTGGGAGAAATGAGATTGTTTTCCCAGGACTTCCAGATCCCACTTCTGTCACGTTTCACAAACAGGGAGGAAGCCCTGTCAAGATCTGGTGTGTCCTGTTTTTGTTTGTTTGTTTGTTTGTTTTTGGGGGCACTGGCATATAGGAGAGGCGGATTTACCACTCGTAGATTAATTTCAGCTTCTAGGCCCCTAACTTTCAGGACCTGCCCAAGACCCTGAACTTAATTTTGTTTTCATCTTTTTTTTTTTTTTGTCAAAAGAGCCACCGACCACCTACCCCTCACCCCGCAATTGCACATGTTTCTGGCCTTACAAACCCAGATTGGCCCTTGGAATATACACAGGGCAATTTGTGTAGGATCACACTGCACTAAAAGTGAGGCATGGTGGGCTAGGCGTACTGGCTCACACCTGTAATCCCAGCACTTTGGGAGACCCAGACAGGAGGTCTTAAGTGATTAAGCCCAGGAGTTCAAGATCAGCTTAGACAACATAGCAAGACCCTGCCTCTACAAACACACACACACCCCATTATAATACGTTAAAAAAAAAAAAAAAAGGAAAAGTGAGGCATAGAACTGACTTGTTTTGACTAGGAAAGAGCAAAGGGTTTGGAATCCAAAGTTTCAGCTTCCCCACCTTCTTAATAGTGTGTGAATCTGAGTGTCTTATTAACTTTCCCTGGTCCCAGTTTCCATATCTATAAAATTAGAATAGCAATCCTATTTACTTTGCTTCTCTCACCAGGAATCAGAAGGTCAAATGAGATGATGTATGTAAAAGTCCTCCACAGATGGCACTTGCCACATTACAGTGAGAGAACCTGAGACCCCCCCCCACCAACAACGTTCCAAATCTTCCACAAGCAGATCTGGAGTCCAGGTGTCCTGGCTCCTGGCCCCGAACTTTTTGGCTGGACCAAGGGGCTTTTTGGTAAAATGCTTTGGAATAAAACAGGATGAACATGAATCATAAGAATGAGTATTTATTGATTCCTTGGGCAGCAAAAACTATGGCTGGCACCCTTCCCACTTGGAAACCAATTGGCTTGTTTTACATCTGTTTCATCTGTGGTGAGGTCAGGAGTCCAAGACTTGGGCTAAGGGCCAGAGTATGAGGGAATCTGCCCTTGTCCCTTTTTCTTTGCCCCCTTTCCTAGTTCATCTCCCTCCCCACCCTCCAGCCTTCCGGCATGTGCCTTGAAGCAGAGCGCTGGCACTCAGTAACCCTAGCCCAGGCTGGTGACAAAGCAGGATCCTAGCTACACAATTTCCACTTGGCCTCAGCATTTCCCCAGGTTGCCAGCATCCAAGCACCAGCTTATATAAAACCCCCAGAGTGCCTGGAATGCGTTAACCAAAGTGTGGTACTTAAATTCCCGGTCTACGGGGAGTAATTTTAGATGGTATACCAATATTTTCAGATTTATATATTTTAATATGTATTGGAAATGTTCTGTTTTTAAATATTTATTTAAGATGGCAGAAAGACACACGTGTTTGGGCCAAGAATGTTACTGTCCCTTGTTACTTTTTTTTTTTTTTTGAGACAGAATTTGACTTACCGCAACCCCCGCCTCAAGCGATTCTCCTGCCTCCGCCTCCGGAGTAGCTGGAATTACAGGCATGCGCCACCACACCTGGCTAATTTTGTAGTTTTAGTAGAGATGGGGTTTCTCCATGTTGGTCAGGCTGGTCTTGAACTCCCGACCTCAGGGGATCTGCCCGCCTCGGCCTCCCAATGTGCTGGGATTGCAGAAGACTGTGCCCGGCCTGTCCCTTTTTGTTTTTTGAGTCTCGTTCTGTCGCCCAGGCTGGAGTGCAGTGGTGCAATCTTGGCTCACTACAAGGTCCGCCTCCTGGGTTCACGCCATTCTCCTGCCTCAGCCTCCCAAGTAGCTGGGACTACAGGCGCCCACCACCACACCCGGCTAATTTTTTGTATTTTTAGTAGAGACAGGGTTTCACTGTGTTAGCCAGGATGATCTCGATCTCCTGACCTCGTGATCTGCCCGCCTCGGCCTCCCAAAGTGCTAGGATTACAGGCGTGAGCCACCGTGCCCGGCCCCCTTGTTATTTTTTTTATTGCTGTGTAAATTAGAGATAGTAAAGTACACACACTTTAAGTATACAACTTTTTTTTTTTTCTTTTTTGAGATTGAGCTTTGCTCTTGTCACCCAGACTGGAGTGCAATGGCACGATCTTGGCTCACTGCAACCTCTACCTCCCTGGTTCCAGCAATTCTGCCTCAGCCTCCTGAGTAGCTGGGATTAGAGGCATGCACCACCACACCCAGCTAATTTTTTTTGTATTTTTATTTATTTTATTCTATTTTTAGTTATTTTTTTTAGATTGAGTCTCACTCTGTTACCCAGGCTGGAGTGCAGTGGCACGATCTCAGATCACTGCAACCTCTGCCTCCCAGGTTCAGGCGATTCTCCTGTCTCAGCCTCCTGAGTAGCTGGGATTACAGGCGACCACCACAATGCCCGGCTAATTTTTGTATTTTTAGTAAAGATCGGGTTTCGTCATGTTGGCCAGACTGATTTCGAACCCCTCACCTCAGGTGATCTGCCTGTATCAGCCTCCTAAAGTGCTGGGATTATAGGCAGGAGCCACCCAAACCAGCCTAAGTATACAGCTTGATGAACTTTTAGGTATGTGTATTTAGTATCATATTACATATATGCATACCATGTAACCAGCACCCAGGTCAAAATATCAAATATTTCTAGTACTTCGCAAGTTTTTTTTTGAGATGGAGTCTCGCTCTGTCACTCAGGCAGGAGTGCAGTGGTGCCATCTCAGCTCACTGCAAGCTCCACCTCCCGAGATCACGCCATTCTCCTACCTTAGCCTCCCGAGTAGCTGGGACTACAGGCGCCCGCCACCACGACCGGTTAATTTTTTCTTTTTCTTTTTTTTTTTTGTATTTTTAGTAGAGATGGGGTTTCACCATGTTATAGCCAGGATGGTCTTGATCTCCTGACCTCGTGATCCGCCCACCTCGGCCTCCCAAAGTGCTGGGATTATAGGCATGAGCCACCGCGCCTAGTGCATTTAGCAAGTTTACTCAGTCAGTATTCCCCTCCAAATGTGATCACTGTTCTGAGCTCTATCACCATTATCACCATAGATCAGTTTTGCCTGTTTTTGTAGTATTTCCATTGTATAAATATACCACAATTTATCCATTCTACATTTATTTATTTATTTTAAAGATGAAGTCTTGCTATGTTGCCCTGACTGGTCTTGAACTCTTGAACTCCTGGTTTTTGTTTTTGTTTTTTTTTGAGACAAAGTTTTGCTCTTGTTGTCCAGGCTAGAGTGCAATGGCATGATCTTGGCTCACTGCAACCTCTGCCTCCTGGGTTCAAGCGATTCTCCTGCCTCAGCCTCCCAAGTAGCTGGGATTACAGGCATGAGCCACCACACTTGGCTAATTTTGTATTTTCAGTAGAGACGGGGTCTCTCCATGTTGGTCAGGCTGGTCTTGAACTCCCGACCTCAGGTGATCTGCCCGCCTCAGCCTCCCAAAGTGCTGGGATTATAGGCGTGAGCCACTGTGCCCGGACTTGTTTTTTTCTTGAGACAGAGTCTTGCTCTGTCACCCAGGCTGTAGTACAGTGGTGTGATCTCGGCTCACTGTAACCTCCACCTCCCAGGCTCAAGCCATTCTCATGCCTCAGCCTCCCAAGTAGCTGGGACTACAGACCTGCACCACCATGCCTGGCCAATGTTTTGTATTTTTAGTAGAGACTGGATTTCATCATGTTACCCAGGCTGGTCTTGAACTCCTGAGCTCGGGCAATCCGCCTGCCTCCACCTCCCAAACTGCTAGGATTACAGGCGTGAGCCACCGCACCCGACCATAAGTTCAAATTAATTAAAATTAAATAAAATGGAAAATTCAGTTCCTCAGTCACATTTGCCATATATCAAGTGCTCCATGGCTGTATGTGTCTAGTGGCTACCTTACTGGATAGTAGAGATATAGAACATTTTCTAGGCCGGGTGCAGTGGTTCACGCCTGTAATCCCAGCACTTTGAGAGACTGAGGCGGGTGGATCACCAGAGGTCAGGAGTTCGAGATCAGCCTGGCCAACAGGGTGAAACCCTATCTGTACTAAAAATACAAAAATTAGCCTGGCGTGGTGGCAAGCACCTGTAATCCCAGCTACTCGGCAGGCTGAGGCAAGAGAATCACTTGAACCCGGGAGGCGGAGGTTGCAGTGAGTTGAGATCCCACCACTGTACTCTAGCCTGGGCGACACAGCAAGACTCTGTCTCAAAAAAAAAAAAAAAAAAAAAGAATAGAGTGTGGTGATTTGGGGTACATGGTGTGAGGGGATGGCAGGATATGAAGGAAAGGGTAACTGAGTAGAGCTCTTGGAGGTAAAACTCACAAAAATGTAGGGCCGCCTCTGACCTACTCCACCTGCAATTTTTATTTTTTATTTTTTAATTTTTAATTTTTAGAAGAAATATGGACTTTAATGAAGAGTTTTCCCTTTGGTACAGGTGAGACCCATGGAAACATCCCAACAACAATAAAAGGAGGCCTTTATCCACAAGGGCTAAAGAGAAAGCCCGGCTTGCTGTTGTGTGGCCATTCCAGGCCTAGGCAGGGCTGGACCTGTAGAAGGTACTCAGGAACTGCAGGTTTTGCATTTCCCCTCTGTGAAACGAACATGCATTCCCGCAAACTTCTGCCTCCCAGCCTCGTTGTAAGAGGCCCAAGTTTTTCTAGTCCTAGCTGGAAATCAATTTCATCTGCCTCAGGTCTCTGATATAAATAATAATGCTGCTGATCCCTGTTACCTCACAGGCCTGGGCAACGAAAATGCTGAGAGCTGTAAAAGGTCTTGGAAAATTCAAAAAGGTGATGTATAAATGTAATAATTGATTATCATTTTGTGCTCAAGAATAAGCCATGGAAAACAAAATTAGGAAAGTAAGTCCATATCCCTAAAATGTATGCATATAGAATTTTAAAAGAATGCAGTTCTTGCAGATGGTATTCAGGCATGGTCTACTGCTTTAGAGTCTCAATGCCCTTTTTCCCGCCTCCACAAAACCCACCTGGGAGAGTTTACTGCACAGGAAGCCCAAATTCAGTCACCCCACCCCTCCTTTCTCAGAAAGGGAGGCAGGGCAGAGGCTCCAGGAGGAAGGGCTACATTTTGTCTGTAGAGTACAATAGGCATGCATCATGGGAGGGTGGGGTTTATGAAATGTGTATACAGACTCCTTGGATTGAGGGGCCCCGGCCAGGAGGCACTGAGCAAGGGAGGGATCCATCTTCCCCCTGGCTGGGAGCGGGGCTCTGGGGCAATCTTTAAGGGTTGCATATCCCCAGGGAGAGGGGATAGCTGCCACTCCTGCCTCTGTTCTCCCAACCCAAACCAGAGAGGGTGCTGAGCAAGGAGAAAACAGGGTCCCAGAGGCCAAGAAGGTGTCAGCATCCCTGTCATAGAACTCAGGGACCCATGAACTCTTTTTTTTTTTGAGATGGAATCTTGCTCTGTCGCCCAGGCGGGAGTGCAATGGTACAATATTGGCTCACTGCACCCTCCACCTCTCGGGTTCAAGGGATTCTCCTGCCTCAGCCTCCTTAATAACTAGGATTATAGGTGCACACCACCACATCCAGCTAATTTTGTATTTTTAGTAGAGGCGGGGTTTCACCATGTTGGCCAGACTGGTCTTGAACTCCTGACCTGAAGTGATCCACCCGCCTTGGCCTCCCAAAGTGCTGAGATTACAGCGTGAGCCACCACATCTGGCATGAACTGTTTGCATAAAATGTCTTCAGACCTAGGAGATGGTCAAAGGCACAAAGTTTAAACATGGGGTGGGGGTTGTGGAGGGGGTACAACACAGAGCTCAGGGGTGTGATTTGTTCCCCCTTGCCCAGAAGGGTGACTGCTCCACTGGGCCTATCACCACAGGACATTTTCCATGACAAGCACTCACCTTCTTGGGGAAGGGGCATCAGGTTGGCATGGGGAAGGGGCATCAGATTGGCACAGGAAAGGCCTAGGTAAGGGGCCACTCTGTCCATTAATACTTCTGTGATTAATGTTTGGGGAGAAGCAGGATTCTCCCCCAGGCTTCTGACTCAAACTGTCTCACTTAGCTGGATACTAAACCCGGTGTCCACACTACTCTCAGCTCTGACACAAGGCCAAACCCACAAAACACTCCCAAATGGGGTCCCCAGAGTTAGGGAATAGGGTGGAATCTTCTGGAAGAGAGTGCTGGGGCAGATCACAGTTTCGGCTCCACAGGTTGCTATAGATACAGTTCACTGCCTGCAGAGATGATGGGCCAGTGATTGTCCATGTGGTAGCTGATGAGGTGACTGACACTCTCTCTTTTTATTTATTTTTATTTATTTTTTTTTTTGAGACAGAGTCTCTCTCTGTTGCCCAGGCTGGAGTGCAATGGCACTATCTCGGTTCACTGCAAGCTCCGCCTCCCGTATTTACGCCATTCTCCTGCCTCAGCCTCCTGAGTAGCTGGGACTACAGGTGCCTGCCACCATGCCCAGCTAATTTTTTTGTATTTTTAGTAGAGACGGGGTTCCACATTGTTAGCCAGGATGGTCTCGATCTCCTGACCTCGTTATCCGCCCGCCTTGGCCTCCCAAAGTGCTGGGACTGACACTCTCAAAGCAGTGATCCTTTGTCCAAACCAGTCCTTCAGGGTCCACCAGTAGCAGATGCTTGGGCTGCCCACTCTGCAAGCCAGTAAGCACATACTGGCCTTGGTCGTGCTCTCCTGCACCAGGAAGTCCCCGTGGAGCTGTGGCAATGCCTCAGGCTCTTGCTGGCTCAGCTTCCCATGGAACCAGGGCTCCCCTTGGAGCTGCTCAGCCACAGACACTGCTGGGGAGGGGGAGGCACCCAAAGAGCATCGTTAAAGGGCTTCATGTCAAAGAGGTCCCAGGGTGCGCTGCCACTGATGGCAGGATGGGGGGCCCAGTACCACCTTCTTCTTGCTGGGCCTTGTCTGGGTTCTGGATGTTGACACAGGAGGGATCACTAGAGATCTCTCTGCCTGCTGGACAGGGTGGTGGAGGTAGCATCTGTTATGTGGACTTCTGGATCTCCCCCAGCAGGCTGTCCCACAGGCAGTGTAGCTCCCAAGTGGCTGGGGGACCAGACACTGGGTGGAGTGGGTCAAGCAGCCTCTGAAGCGGCTCCTTCCCGAAGCCTCATGTCTACCAACTCCCCAGGAGGAGGTTCCTTCCCTGGGACGTCATTGTAGTGCTAATGGTCAGGTGGCTCTTCCTCCTCCCCCTCATCCCAAGCTGATCCATCAAAGCCAGCCATCCTGTCATGGGGGTGACCCGTTGGGGTGGGTTCCTGAGGTATTGTTTGAAGCACAACTCAAAGGCCTGGTCAATGGTGCTGATGACATCCTGGGAAGGCCTTTGGGACACTCCAGAATGTGGCAGGCTCTCTGATTCACAGGGTCTTTGGCAACGTAGGCAACATCCTCAGTTGTGTCCTGTTGGCAGTCTGCGGCCATGAAGTTGAGGCTACTGGTGGAAACCGTGAGAGTGATTGGCATTCCAGCAAATTTCAGGTTACTCCTTCCCAGGATAGAGCTGAGCAGGCAGCTACAGGGCTTTCTCCTCCTTGTCACCCTCTTAGTGTGTGTGCCCTCTTAGTGTGTGCACCCTCTTAGATGCACAGCATCACACACCAGACTGATGGCCTGCCTCCCTGAGTGACCTGAGTTGGGTGTTGAAGTTGAGGGCACGCATTGATTGCAGGACCTCCATATAGCCCGTGGAAGTGAGCCTGGGCCATTAGCATCCTCTGCTACAACAGCTGTGGATTGGAGCTAGCAAAATGAGGACGGGAAGGAAGTGGTCTCAGTGGATGCAGAGCAGGGCCAAGAGGCAGAGCAAACCAGGGCCTCATGGAGTCTCCGCATCGCACTGCGGGCCGATTTGGTTCCAGATCACACCACTGCCTGCTTAGGTCACCACTCCAACTTTCTCCTCTGGCCCTGCCTCCCTATAGAAACTTTATTATACTCACTTCCGGCCTCAATAACCCCTGACCCTCGCCCCCTGGGGTTTTTAACTTTCAGAGTTGCTCACATTGAGCCTACAGCAATTTGTCAATTACACTTCAGGTTTTCCTACAGTGGCACTGGTTCCTGTGGAGGTTGCTGCTTGTGAATTTCTGCTCCCATAAACTGTGATTCTCAGGCTGGGCATGGTGGCTCATGCCTGTAATTCCGACACTTTGGGAGGCTGAGGCAAGAGTATTGCTTGAGCCCAGGAATTTGAGACCAGCCTGGACAACACAGGGAGACCTCATCTCTACCAAAAATTGAAAAATTAGCTGGGTGTGGTGGCTTGTGTTTGTAGTCCCAACTATTAGGGAGGCTGAGACAGAAGAATTGCTTGAGCCCGGGTATTTGAGGCTACAGTGAGCTATCATTGTGCCACTGTACTCCAGACAGGGCAAGAGCCTAAGAAAAAAATTGTGATTTTATCTGACTGGCTCACCAATTTAGGGCACAACAATTTGCTGTGTGACCCCACTCCTCTGATGGACCTAACAAGAGTTGATTTTTCAGTTTTTTCAGCTTTTTACTTGTTTGAATGTAGAGGTGATTTCCAAGCTCTTTACGTGTTAGACTGGAAACTTTCCTTCTTGGTTGTTTTTTTTTTTTTTTTTTTTTTTAAAGAGGAAGTCTTGCTATGTTGCCCAGGCTGATCTTGAACCCCTGGGCTCATAATCCCAACTCCAAAGTGTTGGGATTACAGGCGTGAGCCACCTTGCCCGGTCGAAATCCTCTATTTCATTTTGAGTGAATTTGGCTGTTTGTGTCTTTCACTCTGTTTAAAAAATTATATAGGGGCTGGGTGTGGTAGCGCATGCCTATACTCCCAGCAATTTGGGAGGCCAAGGCAGCAGGATTGCTTGAGCCTGGTAGTTTGAGACCAGTCTGGGCAACATAGCAAGACCCTGTGTCTACAGAAAATACAAAAATTAGCGGAGGATAGTGCCCTCATGCCTGTGATCCCAGCTACTCAGGAGGCTGAGGCAGGAGGATCACTGGAACCCAGGAAGTTGAGGCTGCAATGAGCCATGATTGCTCCACTGCACTCCAGCGTGGATGACAGAGTAAGACCCTGTCTCAAAAGAAAAGAAAAAAGAAAAAAAAAATTCCCACACAGCACAGATGATGGGAATTTTTTTTTATCCTGATGTATAGGAATTTTATTTTACTTTTTAATTTAATTTATTATTATTATTATTATTATTATTATTATTATTTTGAGACAGAGTTTCTCTCTTGTTGCCAAGGCTGGAGTGTAGTGGCGTGATCTCAGCTTACTGCAACCTCCGCCTCCCAGGCTCAAGCGATTCTCCTGCCTCAGCCTCCCAAGTAGCTGGGATTACAGAGGCGCACCACTATGGCTGGCTAATTTTTGTATTTTTAGTAGAAACAGGGTCTCACCATGTTGGCCAGGCTGGTCTCAAATGCCTGGCCTCAAGCGATCCGCCTGCCTCAGCCTCCCAAAGTGCTGGGATTCCAGGAGTGAGCCACTGCGCCTGGCCAACAGAAATTTTACAATTTCATTTAAGTTGTCAAATGTATGGGTATTTATGTTTGTAGTACTCCTTTGTTATTCTTTTAATGTTTTTAGGGTCTGTAGTGATGTCTTCCTTTTCTGTTATTTATAGTTTGTGTCTCTTCTCTGTTTTTCTTCGTCAGTCTGACCAAAGGTTTATCAATTTTACTGATTTTTTTTCCAAAGAACTAGCTTTTGGTTTCATCAACGTCCTCTACAGTTTGTTCTCAATTTCATTGACTTTTTTTTTTTTTTTGCGACTCACTCAGTTACACAGGCTGGAGTGCAGTGGTGCTATCTCGGCTCACTGCAAACTCTGCCACTCGGGTTCAAGCGGTTCCGCCATCTCAGCCTCCCAAGTAGCCAAGACTACAGATACGCACCACCATGCCCGGCTAATTTTTGTATTTTTATTAGAGATGGGGTTTTACCATGTTGGCCGGGCTGGTCTCGAACTCCCAACCTCAAGTGACCCACCTGCCTTGGCCTCCCAAAGTGCTAGGATTACAGACCTGAGCCACTGAGCCTGGCCAATTTCATTGTTTTCTATTCTGTCTTTATTATTTCCTTCCTTTTGTCTGCTTTGGGTTTAATTTGCTCATTTTTGTCTAGTTTCTTATAGCAGGAGTTTAGGTTATTGATTTGAGATCTTTCTTATTTTCTTTTTCTTTCTTTCTTTTTTTTTTTTGAGATGGAGTCTCACTCTGTTGACCTCAAATGATCTATCTGCCTTAGCCACCCAAAGTGCTGAGATTACAGGCGTGAGCCACCTCACCTGGCCTCTTATTTTCCAATCTAGGTATTTAAGGCTCCTTTTCCCTCTAAGCACTACTTCATTGCATCTCACAGATTTTGATATGTTTTCATCTTCCTTTAGTTCAAAATATTTGCCAGTTTCACTTATGACTTTAGCTTTGGTCTATGGGTTATTTAGAAGTGCATTTTTTTACTTTCCAAATACTTAGGGATTTGTGGCCTGGCGCTGTGGCCCATGCCTGTAATCCTAGCACTTTGCTAGGTGGGCATTTCATTTGAGGTCAGGAGTTTGAGAGCAGCCTGGCCAACATGGTGAAACCCCATCATCTCTATTAAAAATACAAAAATTAGCTGGTCATAGTGACACACACCTGTAATCCCAGTTACTCGGAAGACTGAGGCAGGGGAATTGCTAAACCCGGAAGGTGGAGCTTGCAGTGAGCTGAGGTCGCACCACTGCACTCCAGCCTGGGCGACAGAGAGAGGCTCCATCTCAAAACAAACAAATAAAAACAAATATTTAGGGATTTGCTAGATGGCTTTCTGTTATTGATTTATAATTTAATAATGTTATGAACATAGGCTATGTTTTCTGTGATTTCCATTCTTTTAAATTTGTTAAGGTTTATGTTTGTGGCCCAGAATGTTGTCTATTTTAAGGTGAATGATCCATGGGCATTTGAAAAGAATATGTATTCTGCTGTAGTTGGGTGGAGTGTCCCCCAAAGATAAATTAGGTCAAGTTGGTTGCTAGTGCTATTTAGGTGTTCTATATCCTTCGTGCTTTTCTGTGTACTAGTTCTATCGATTACTGAGAGAGTAGTGGTAGCTTCCTGCCATAATGGTAGAGTTATCTATTTCTCCTTTCAGTTCCATCAGTTTTAACTTCATGTATTTTGAAGTTTTGTTTAAAAAAATTATATAAGGGCCAGGTGGAATGACTCATGCCTATAATTCCAGCACTTTGGGAGTTCGAGGGGATCGCTTGGGCCCAGGAGTTTGAGACCAGTCTACGCAACATAGGAAGACCTTGTATCTACCAAATTTTATTTTTTAATTGACTGGGTGTGGTGATGGGTGCCTATTGTCCTTGCTACTCCAGAGACTGAGGTAGGAGGATTACTTCAGCCTGGGAGGTTGAGGCTGCAGTGAGCCGTGATTGAGCCACTGTACTCCAGCCTAGGTGACAGAGTGGGACACTCTAAAATTAAAGAAAAAAAAAAATACACACACGCATACAGACATGCTCTATTTAAAAATATATGTAAGGTAGGCTGGGCACGGTGGCTCACACCTGTTAATCCCAGCACTTTGGGAGCCTGAGGTGGGTGAAATCACTTGAGTTCAAGAGTTCAAGACCAGCTTGGGCAACATGATGAAACCCCACCTCTACCAAAAATAAAAAAAATTAGCTGGGTGTGGTAGAACACATTTGTAGTCCCAGCTACTAGAGAGGCTGAGGTGGGAAAATCACTTGAGCCCAGGAGGTGGAGGTTGCAGTGAGCCCAGATCGTGCCACTGCACTCCAGCCTGGGAGACAGAGCGAGACCCTGTCTCGAAAAAAAAAAAAAAAAAAGAAAGAAAAATATGTATGTAAATTAGTGTTCACATATAATAAATCTGGAGGAATATACTCTAAATTATTAACAGTGGTTACTGGAGGTTTTTGTTTGTTTGTTTTTTTAGAGACAGCCTCCCACTCTGCCTTACTCTGCTGGAGGGCAGCGGTGCCATCATAGCTCACTGCAGCCTCAGAGTCCTGGGCTCAAGTGATCCTCCCACCTTAGCCTCTTGAGTAGCTGGGACTACAGGTGAGCACCACTACACCTGGCTAATTTTTAAATTTTTAGTAGACACAAAGTCTCACCATGTTGCCCAGGCTGGTCTTGAACTCCTGACCTCAAGTGATCTTCCTGCCTTGGCCTCCCAAAGTACTGGGATTACAGGCATGAACCACCACACTTGGCCAAATTACTAGAGATTTTTATTCTCTATATTAGATCATTCTGTAGGTATGTTATACATGTATTATTTTTGAAATCTGAAAATACAAAGATATGTTTTAAAGGAAAGAGAGAGACGATTTGATGTGTGCGAGTGTGAATGTGTCCCCCCAGCCTGCAAAGCATTTTCTGGTCCATCTTGGGAAAAAGTCAGCTGAGCACTCCTGCTGGACCCTCAGACCACAACCCACACCTCCTGCTTCTGCTTCCTCACCCGGCCCTTCCTTCCTCACCTCCTGTCAGCTGGCTTTGGGCCCAGGTACATGGGGAAGAAATAACCTTCTGAGGTCACCATGTGGTCTGCCAACCCAGTAGACTTTCCATGATGTCACTGCACTTTGCTGAGCAAATTTCACCCATTTCTCTTCAGGCTACTTCTCACATATATTCCATTTCCTAGACTCTATTCCTTCAAGATATTCCACCTCTCTCATCACTGGGACAGTTACTGCTTGTCCTTCGGGAGTCAGATCAAATGTCTCTGCCTCTAAGAAGCCCTGCCTAACTCCAGCTCCCTCTGCTGCTGCCACTCCCTGCACAATACTAGTGTTTTCTTTTGTTTTGTTTTTGAGACAAGGTCTCACTCTGTCACCCAGGATAGGGTGCAGCGGTGCGATCACGGCTCACTGTAGCCTTGACCTCCTGGACTCAAGTGATCCTCCCACCGCAGCCTCTCGAATACTGACTATAGGCGCGTGCCACCAAGCCCGGCTATGTTTTTTTTTTTTTTTTTTTTTTGAGACAGGGTTTTGTCATGTTGCCCAGGCCGGTCTCAAACTCCTGGGCTCAAGGCATCTGCCCACCTCAGCCCCTCCCAAGGTGCTGAGTTTACAGGCGTGAGCACCATGGCTAGCCAGTGCTCACTCTTGCTGAATGTCAGGCTCCCATACTGACTGCAGGCCCTATGACAGCATGGGCTGTGTCCACCTGCCTCTGCTGCTGACTCACTGACATGCACAGATTCCCAATTTGCCTCCTTGCAGCGAATTCCTCCTGTATGAATTCACTTCCAGGCAAATCACTTTAATCATGTCACTTCCCAGCCCAAGAACCCGCAAGACTCCCTAGTGCCTCCTGAATCAAGCCCAAACCCTTCTTGGCAGTTAGGATTCTTCAAACCTGACCTTGCTTTCCCCATCTTATATGAACCTGTTCTGGAAGGACCTACCTCTGCAGTCAAGCCTTCCCTGTGCTGTCCACACACCATTCCTACCTCCCTGCCCTTGGTCAAACCACTCCCCTACCTACCTGGGAGGTGCCCCACCCTCCATTATCCCTGACCTTAGAGACCAACTTGAATTCCCTTTTCTTTTTTTTTGAGACGGAGTTTTGCTCTTGTCACCCAGGCTGGAGTGCAGTGGCATGATCTCATCTCCACTCACTGCAACCTCCACCTCCCAGGTTCAAGCGATTGTCCTGCCTCAGCCTCCCAAGTAGCTGGGATTACAGGTGCATGCCCCCACACCCAGCTATTTTTGTATTTTTAGTAGAGACAGGGTTTTGCCATGTTGGTCAGGCTGGTCTCGAACTCCTGACCTCAGGTGATCCGCCCACCTCAGCCTCCCAAAGTGCTGGGATTACAGGTGTGAACCACTGTGCATGCCCCCAACTTGAGTTCTATCCAGTGTCCAAAGTCTAGTTCCTCTTCTCCAGAAGCCTTCTGTCTCTGGACTCCATGAGCTTGATGGCATAGAGGTGTAGAAGGACACCAGGCTCTTGGTCAAACAGCCGTGCGTCTGAATCCCACCCTGCCTCTTAGAAGCCATATGACCTATGGTGAGTTCCTTATCTTCTCTGTGCTTCAGTTTCTTTATCACTAAAATGGGGCTAGAACTGACCTCACAGGGTTATTGTGAGAAGGAAAAGAGTAAGAACACGGAAAGCACCTGGCACTGTGCCTAGCACATAGTATGTGCTCAATAAATACTAAAAGCTACTTCTTCAGCCCATTCTGCTCTCTGCCCTCTCAATTTCCGCAGCTCATATCCTGCAGCCTGTCAACCCTGGGTCACATCCTGTCACACAGCCCTAGAACGGTTCCATTTGATCAGCAAAACTGAGAACCCAGACCCCCCATTTACAAAGAGACAGAAACAAAGCTCCCCAATATGACACACCTTGTTAGCAGTGATCAGAAGAGAAAAGGGTTTATTACCCAGCTGGGAGTGACACCATCCCCTACCCAACAACTCTCAACAACTTGATAGGGCCCAAAGAGGGAAGGGGCCTAGAAGATTGAGAGCAGAAGAGACAGGTGAGGCTGGCCAGGCGCGGTGGCTCATGCCTGTAATCCCAGCACTTTGGGAGGTCCAGGCGGGCAGATCACCTGAGGTCAGGAGTTTGCCAGCCTGGCCAACATGGTGAAACCCTATCTCTACTAAAAATACAAGAATTAGTACAGCATGGTGGCGGGTGCCTGTATTTTCAGTTTCTTGGGAGGCTGAGGCAAGAGAATCGTTTGAACCCAGGAGGCGGAGGTTGTGGTGATCTGAGACCATGCCACCATGCTGTTGCACTCCAGCCTGGTCGACAAGAGCCAAACTCCGTCAAAAAAACAAAAAACAAAAAACAAAAAATGAGAAAGATCAGACCTTTAGATGATGGGAGCCAGGTGCGGTGGCTCACGTCTGTAATCCCAGCACTTTGGCAGGCCAAGGTGGGCGGATCATAAGGTCAGGAGTTCAAGACCAGCCTGGCCAATACGGTGAAACCCCATCTCTACTAAAAATACAAAATTTAGCTGGGCGTGGTGGCGGGCGCCTGTAGTCCCAGCTACTCAGGAGGCTGAGGCAGGAGAATTGCTTGAACCTGGGAGGCGGAGGTTGCAGTGAGCCAAAACAGCACCACTGCACTCCAGCCTGGGTGACAGAGTAAGAGATGATAGGGATCTTGAGGGCTGCCCTCATGAATGAACTAATTCATTCATAATTAATGAATGAATTAGAGGGGAACTGGTAGCTTTATAAGAAGAAGAGAAACCTGAATTAGCATATCAGCAAGCTCAGCCCCCTGACCATGTGATGTGATGCCCTGCATGGCCACAGGGCACCAGAGAGAGTTTCCAAGTTCCAGGCTCTGCCTCTCTCCAATAAAGAGGAGTGGAGTTCCTATCCCTGGTTCTTAGCCTTCAAGACCTCTCCCAAGTTTTCAACCCCACCCTGGCCTCAACACTGGACTTAGGGTGCAGTCTTCCCATAAACTGTGCTAGGAACAGGGGTTGGGGTGTAGGTGGGAGGAGGAAAGAAATGCTCAACCTAAAGTCCCTGCTTCTGGGATCTTCCACTCAATTGGGACATGCATAAGCAACAAAAATCAAAATGGAGAGTGCTGCACAACTGTAAGAATAAATATAGGCCTGCATGGTGGCTCACTCCTGTAGTTCCAGAACTTTGGGAGGCTGAGGTGGGAGGATCGCTTGAGCTCAGGAGTTTGAGATCAGCCTGGGCAACATGGCGAGACTCCATCTCTATAAAAAATACAAAACTTAGGCCGGGCGTGGTGGCCTGTAACCCCAGCACTTTGGGAGGCCAAGACAGGCGGATCACGAGGTCAGGAGATCGAGACTATCCTGTCTAAAACGGTGAAACCCCATCTCTACTAAAAAAAATACAAAAAACTAGCCGGGCGTGGTGGTGGGCGCCTGTAGTCCCAGCTACTCGGGAGGCTGAGGCAGGAGAATGGCGTCAACCCAGGAGATGGAGCTTGCAGTGAGCTGAGATCCGGCCACTACACTCCAGCCTGGGCGGCAGAGCAAGACTCCGTCTCAAACAACCAACCAACCAACCAACCAAACAAAACTTAACCAGGTGTGGTGGTGTGTGCCTATAGTCCCAGTTACTAGGGAGGCTGAAGTGGGAGGATCCCTTTAGCCTGGGAGGTGGAGGTTGCAGTGAGCCAAGATCACACCATTGCATTCTGGCCTGGGCAAGAGAGCGACAGAGTGAGATCCTTTCAAAAAAAATAAAAATAAAAAGAAATAAATATAAACCTAGGGCTTGGAAGCCCAGTAGTGGGAGCCTTCGAGGACATAAAGGATAAAGGAAGGGGTAGCATTCCAGCCTCAGCCTTTGGACTTGTTAGGGTAGATGGTCTTTCTCATTAAAATAAGACCAGGCAGGGTGGCTTGTGCCTGTAATCCCAGCACTTTGGGAGGCCAAGGTGGGCGGATCCCTTGAGGTCAGGCGTTCATGACCAGCCTGGCCAACATGGTGAAAACCTGTCTCTCCTAAAAAAATACAAAGATTAGCCAGGTTCACAGCTACTTGGGAGGCTGAGGCATGAGAACTGCTTGAACCCGGGAGGTGGAGGTTGCAGTGAGCTGAGATCGCACCACTGCACTCCAGCCTGGGCAACAGAGCGAAACTCCGTTTCAAAATTTTTTTTTAAAAAAAGATATGCCAACAACATTAAAAACATTGAAGCGATCTCAATCAGATTTCCAATGGAATGTTTTGGAAGACTACAATAAGAGTAAGAATAAAGGCCCTCATTGTAGCTAAATTATCCTTATGAGAAAGAATGAAGAGGCGTTTGGTTGGAAACATTTTAGTCTGCTTTGAATATCGCTGGGCTCGTCCCCTTTTTGGGGCCTCTTTGAAGTTAGGCAGGGCCACATGACTAGTTCTGGTCAAAGGGCTGTAAGCACAGTGACTTCATCATTGCCCAGCTCAGGCATTTAAGAGCTTGTGTGCATCCTCCAGCCCTTTCTTCTTCTGCCAAAGTGACCTGGAAGTCATATATTTCAGTTTCACCACAGATATAATCAGCTTGGATCCATGGGCCCCATTATGAAGGAAGCTGCCATGGACAAATGCAGTGGATCTTGGTAAGTGGGAGATAAACATTCATGGATTAAGCCACTGAGATTTGGGGTTATCACCACAAGATGATCTACCCTATCTTAATACAAGGAGGACTTGGTCTACCAGATATTAAGGCCTTCTCTAAAACTTCGGTAATAAAAAAGAGCCGTGAAATAGTCTGAAGAAACACAACGGAGAAGACAGAGACAGGACCCTATATATGAGATCTTTTTTTTTTTAGACGGAGTTTTGCTCTTGTAGCCCAAGCTGGAGTGCAGTGGTGTGATCTTGGCTCACTGCAATCTGTGCCTCCCAAGTTCAAGCGATTCTCCTGCTTCAGCCTCCTGAATAGATTCTCCGTACTCAGCCTCCTGAGTAACTGGGATTACAGGCGACCGCCACCACACCCAGCTAATTTTTGTATTTTTAGTAGAGACGGGGTTTCACCATATTGGCCAGGCTGGTCTCGAGTTCCTGACCTTGTGATCTGCCCATCTTGGCCTCCCAAAGTGCTGGGATTACAGGTGTGAGCCACCGCACCCCGAGAGAGGTAGTGCTTTTTTTTTTTTTTTTTTGGTGAGGGAGGGAGTTTTGCTCTTGTTGCCCAGGCTGGAGTGCAATGGTGCAATCTCGGCTCACTGCAACCTCCACCTCCCTGGTTCAAGCGATTCTCCTGCCTCAGCCTCCCGAATAACTGGGATTACAGGCATGCGCCACCATGCCCAGCTAATTTTGTATTTTTAGTAGAGACAGGGTTTCTCCATGTTGGTCAGGCTGGTCTTGAACTCCCGACCTCAGGTGATTTGCCCACCTCGGCCGCCCAAAGTGCTGGATTACAGGTGTAAACCACTGCACCGGCCAAGAGGTAAGACTCTAAGAGATGATTGGGTCATGAAGGCAGAGCCTTCATGAATGGACTAATCCATTCATGGATTAATGAATTAATGGGTTAATGGATTAGTGAGTTATCATGGGAGGGGAATTGGTGGCTTTGTAAGAAAAGAAAGGCCAGGCGTGGTGGCTCAAGTCTGTAATTCCAACACTTTGGGAGGCCGAGGTGGGAGGATCGCTTGAGCCAAGGAGTTGGAGACCAGCCTGGGCAACGTGGCAAGACCCTGTCTCTACAAAACAAATTTAGTTGGGCATGGTGGCAAGTGCCTGTGGTCCCATCTTCCTGGGAGGCTGAGGTGGGAGGATCCCTTGAGCTTGGGAGGTGGGGGCTGTAATGAGCTGTGATTGTGCCACTGTACTCCAGCCAGGGTGAGAGTGAGATCCTGTCTCAAAAGAAAAAAAAAAAAAAAAAGAAATGAAGAAAAAACAAAAGAGGAAACAGCAGATCAAGATTTAGAATCTAATGGTGATTACATATAGAAATACACATAAGACAAACCAAGTGTAAAGGTACATTTTGAGACAATTTAAAAATGTTGGTTACGGATTAGATATGAGATGATATGAAGGTATTACTGCTAATTTTGTTGGGTGTGATAGCATTGTGGTTAGGTTCAATGATGGGGGCATGCATAGCTAAAGAATATAGGGGTGAGATGGCATGAAGTCTGGGATTTAAAGTATTTTGGCAAAGGGAAAAAAGAGGAAGATAGAGCAAATGTATTTTAGGCAAATATTTAAGCAAGATTTCAAGGCAAAATTTTGATAATTTTTGTTTGTATTTTATCATCATCATCATTATTATTATTATTTTGACAGAATCTTGCTCTGTCACCCAGGATGGAGTGCAGTGATGCCATCCAGGTTCACTGCAACCTCTGCCTCCTGGGTTCAAGCGATTCTCCTGTCTCAGCCTCCTGAGTAGCTGGGATTACAGGCACATGCAACCATGCCCAACTAATTTTTTTTTTTTTTTTTTTTTGAGACGATGTCTTGCTCTGTCTCCAGGCTAGAGTGCAGTGGCGCAATCTCGGCTCACTGCAACCTCTGCCTTCTGGGTTCAAGTGATTCTCCTGCCTCAGCCTCCTGAGTAGCTGGAACTACAGGCATGCACCACCACCTGAGCTAATTTTTGTATTTTTAGTAGGGACGGGGTTTCACCATGCTGGCCAGATGGTCTCGATCTCTTGACCTCGTGATCCGCCTGCCTCGGCCTCCCAAAGTGCTGGGATTACAGGCGTGAGCCACCGCGCCAAGCCTAATTTTTGTATTTTTTAGTAGAGACGGGGTTTTGCCATTTTGGCCAGGCTGGTCTTGAATTCCTAACCTCAAGTGATCCTCCTGCCTCAGCCTCCCAAAGTGCTGGGATTACAGTGTGAGCCATTGTGCCCGACCTATTTTATTATTTTTTTAAGAGAATAAGTTTGGCTCTGTTGTCCAGGCTGGCATGCAGTGGCATGATCTTAGCTCACTGCAGCCTTGAACTCCTGGGCTCAAGCAATCCTGCCTCCTCAGCCTCCCACGGTGCTGGGATTACAGACATTAGCCACCACACCCAGATGATAATTTCTGAATTTGACAGATGAGTATACTGGGATTCATTCTCTACTTTTGTGTATAAAAATTTTCGTAATAAAATTTTAAAAAACAACAATGATGCATGTTTTCAAGAACCCATTCGTATAAAAAGAAACAAATTAAGCAAGTTAAAATGGTTGCTGTGGAGGGGGAATAATATAGGAGTAGGGAATGAGGACAAAAGAGAAGCAGGCCAGGTGTGGTGGCTCATGCCTGTAATCCAGGCACTTTGGGAGACCGAGGCAGGAGGATCACTTGAGGTCAGTCAGGAGTTCGAGGCCAGCCTAGGCAACATGGTGAAAACCCATCTGTACTAAAAAATACAAAATTTAGCTAGGCATGGTGGTGGGCGCCTGTAATCCCAGCTTCTCAGGAGGCTGAGGCAGGAGAATCACTTAAACCCAGGAGGCAGAGATTGCAGTGAGCCAAGATCGTGCCACTGAACTCCAGCCTGGGTGACAGAGCAAGACTCTGTCTCAAAAAAAAAAAAAAAAAGAAGGCCGGGCGCGGTGGCTCAAGCCTGTAATCCCAGCACTTTGGGAGGCCGAGATGGGCGGATCACGAGGTCAGGAGATCGAGACCATCCTGGCTGACACGGTGAAACCCCATCTCTACTAAAAAATACGAAAACTTAGCCGGGCGAGGTGGCGGGCGCCTGTAGTCCCAGCTACTCGGGAGGCTGAGGCAGGAGAATGGCGTAAACCCGGGAGGTGGAGCTTGCAGTGAGCTGAGATCCGGCCACTGCACTCCAGCCTGGGCGACAGAGCGAGACTCCGTCTCAAAAAAAAAAAAAAAAAAAAAAAAAGAAGTCTGGGCGTGGTGGCTCACGCCTGTAATCCCAGCACTTTGGGAGGCTGAGGCAGGCGGATCACGAGGTCAGGAGATTGAGACCATCCTGGCTAACACGGTGAAACCCCCGTCTCTACTAAAAATATAAAAAATTAGCTGGGCGTGGTGGCAGGCACCTGTAGTCCCAGCTACTCGGGAGGCTGAGGAAGGAGAATGGTGTGAACCCGGGAGGCGGAGCTTGCAGTGAGCCAAGATGGCGCCACTGAACTCCAGCCTGGGCGACAGAGCAAGACTCCATCTCAAAAAAAAAAAAAAAAGACGGATGAAGAAAAGAAGAAATGGAATGAGAAAAGGAAGAAGGAAAGGAAACAAGAACAGTTGATGATAACCTGCCCTGACCTCAGGAGGATGACTAATTTAACCCTCTGCACCTAAAGTCCACAAGGAGAAAAAGAAAATGATATCTCCTATAACTCTGTCATGGTGGCATTTTAACCTTTTCTGTCTAAGCCTCGAACCCTCACTCCTGTGCACCCTACTATATATTTCTATGTGGCCGTTACCATGAGGAACACATCACTCTGAATTTTTGCCTATGAAACTGCTAGCACTGGGCCAGAACTTCTGGATATATGATATCATTTTATCTGCTTAACAACATTGTAAGGTGAGTATCATTATCTCTATTTTACAGATGCATTTAACCTCAGAGATCAGGTTATTCATCCAACTTCTACTATTAATAAATTACAAAGCTGGCACTTTGGGAGGCCAAGGTGGGATGACTGCTTGAGGCCAGGAATTCAAAACCAGCCTAGGCAACATAATGAGACCCCATCTATACAAAACAAAATGAAAAAATAAATCACAAAGCTAGTATTCCAAACACCTTGGCCTCAAAGGCCCAGGGTCATGTGATGCCATTAAGTTGATCCAATAGCTTCCTCATAATTATTCTTATTAAGGTCTGCCTAGTGGTCCATTGTATCGATGGAGGGTAATTTACTGTAATTTACTAACTGCTGTCCTATTTCTGAGTATTTGGGCTCTTTCTAGCTTTCTGCTCACATAGATAGTCCTATAAATTATCTTCAGGTCCAGAGCTTTTTGAGCCTGTTGAATTACTTCCTTATCAGGGTGGGGTTCCTTTGTGTTCACACACGAATGTTGACCTCATTACAGTAGTTCATTCTCGTTGACATGGTTTTCACAAAAGAGTTGAATGGGCAAGCAGGAGTTAAAACTCAGAGATGGGCAAGATGCAGTGGCTCACACCTGTAATCCCAGCACTTTGGGAAGCCGAGGTAGGTGGATCACGTGAGGACATTAGGATCACGTTAGTTCGGGGCCAGCCTGGCTAACATGGTGAAACCCCATCTCTACTAAAAATACAAAAGTTAGCCAGGGTGGTGGCTCATGCCTGTAATCCCAGCTACTCGGGAGGCTGAGGCAGGAGAATTGCTTGAACCCGGGAGGTGGAGGTTGCAGTGAGCTGAGATCATGCCGCTGCACTCCAGCCTGGGCCACAAGAGCGAAACTCCATCTCAAAACAAAACAAAACAAAACAAAACAAAAACAAAAAAAAACTCCCCAAAAAACCCAGAGACTCTGTGTGTGTGTGTGTGTGTGTGTGTGTGTGTGTGTGTGCATGTCTGTGTGTGTGTGTGTTGGGGGATGGGAGATCATGTGAGGTACAGGAAATTGGGGTAGTGTGAGGCCTCCAGCCAGGCAGGAAGTCAGTCTGGGGGGATTCCTGTGTCCCCCACATTTCCCTAACGCCTTCCTGGCCCAAGCTGTTTGGGGTCTGAGGTGCAGTACAAGGGGGATTAGGAAGACTGTGATCCAGCCGCTCTCTTTGCCCTGATACCCCGCCCCCACCCCAGGCCCCTCTACTCTCTCAAGAAGGCCTCCAAATCTTCTCTAAGGGTGGGAGGAGTGAGATGGACAAGCAGAAGCATGAGGTCTGCACACCCTCGCCCTGCTCCCTGGCTATCTGTTCTTAAGGCCCAGCTTCCCGTGCTGGACATCACCTGGGGATCTGGTTAAAATGCAGATTCTTATTTCTCAATTGTGGGGCAGGGCCTGAGCTCCTGGATTACTGGCAAGCTCCCTAGAAATGGCACTGCTGCTGGTCCCAGAGCCTCACTGAGCAGCAATGCCCTATGGATTCTGGCCAGGGTCCCAGCCTCCCCTGCTGCCCGAGCTCCAGGTACTGTTTCAGAATTGCGATTAAAAACATGCTTAACCCTTGGCAGGAGCAGGAAGTGGTCTTCCAAATTGAGGCAGCGTTTATTTCCCAAAGTCCAGATATGATGAACTGGAAAAGGATGGAAAGGATCCTTCTCCAGGCGATGGAAAGGATCTGCCAGAAAGAATTAGCCCAGCAGAAAACAGAGGCCCAGAGAAGGGACTGGCTTGTCCCAGGCTGCACAGTCAGCCTGTGGAAGAGGCCTGGGGATGCCTGAGGCCTGAGCTCTCTGCAAGCTTGTCTCATAGCCTGACTTCTGGGTACATGCAGGTGGGGAATGGGGGGTCTGGCGAGCCCTGGGGACAGGGCCAGTGCTGTGGGGATCTGCAGCTGCTATGTGTGGGAGGTGGACGCTGGGATGGCTCTCCGCTGGCAGAGTTAGCTCTCTGGCCCTTTGGCAGCTGCCCTGGCCAGCCTGGGAGGGGTCAGCTGGGGATAGGCAGTAAATATAGATCCAGGGCAGGAAGCCAGGTGGCCCAGCCCTGCACTGACCTCTCATTGGAAGTCTGGGGAGGGCAGATGTCCAGTCCCGGCACCCTCCTCTCCCGGAGTGAGGGACATCTAGCCCAACAGCACCCTAGAATTGCTGGAAGTGATTGGGGGTAGGGGACCAGGGTGAGGGTAAGCAGAAAGCTGGCCAGGAGACCCTGTGCCTGTGTGGCCATGTGCCCTCTCTGGGCCTCTGTTTCCTTCTCTGGTCATCTCTGTCAAAGGAGTTGTCCAGCTTCCTGGTAAGGGGCCCACTGTTCTAAAGGGAATTGGGGGCTCACAAATACAATGGGAGGGGCAAAGTCCCCTTACAGCCCCTCCTCCCACCCCCACAGGTCTTGCTTATTCGAGAGAGGAAGGCGTCTCAGAGCATAATCTCATCTCTTGATCCCTAGCCATGGGGGGTGGCCTCCCACCCTAGGGCTCAGGGTCACACTTCAGCCTGGCTCCCCTTGCCACACAGATGCAGCCCTGTGCCAGGCCTGTGCCACACACACCATGCCCACCGAGTTCAGCCAAGACCCCCGGAACCCCCGCCTCTGGGAAGGGAAATTCAGGTAAGGCAGCCACTCCAACCCAGATACATTTATTGGCAAAACCTACTCCCAGGCATCAAGGGGAAGGGTGCAGCCGAGTGAATAATTTCTGTTTTTCACTTTCCTTGGTCACGTTCAAGGAGCAAGGGGAGGGGGAGACAGGGACATCCCAATCAAGATAAAGATCCCAGCAGCTCCCCTCTGAGGTTGGGCTCTTCACCAACCAAAGCCTTTTCTTGCACTGTCTCCTTTAATCCTTATAACAACCCTGCAAGGTAGGTACCATTATCATCCCCATTTTACAGATGAGAAAACTGAACTGTAGCATAGTGAAGTGGTGAAAGGTGGGTGTCAGCTTTCAGGGGCACCTGGAGAGCCCCCCATGGACTGAGCTAGCCTGGGAGGCATAAATAATGATCCCCTATGTCGGGCTAGAGCCCCATCACACACACATGTTGAGTCTGTGGCCCCAAGGCTGAAGGCTGATGTTTCCTTCTGTTTTTTTTTTTTTTTTTTTTTCTGAGACAAGGTCTTGCTCTGTTGCCCAGGCTGGAGTGCAGTGGTACAATCTTGGCTCACTGCAACCTCTGCCTCCTGGGTTCAGGTGATTCCTTTGCCTCAGCCTCCCGAGTAGCTGGGATTACAGGTGCCTGTCATGACACCCGGCTAATTTTTGTATTTTTAGTAGAAACGGGGTTTCACCATGTTGGCCAGGCTGGTCTGGAACTCCTGACTTCAAACGATCCACCTACCTTGGCTTCCCAAAGTGCTGGGATTATAAACATGAGCCACTGCACCAGTCTACCTCCTCTCTTTTCTACCACTTCCTGATTCTGTTTCCCCCTCTCTCACCACTTCCACGTGTTTCAACTCTTTTTATCTTTTTGTTTTATAAAAAAATAAATTTGCCCATGTTCTGGAGAGCCTGCTGTCTCCTACCCCAATTGGTCAGATCTGGGTTCTCCCCAAGATTCAATCTAGATGGGGTTGGGGATAGTGGGTCTCAAATGAGGGGCCTGGAGCTGTGTGTGAAGCCAAAGTAGGATGAAAACTCTTAGAAAATACACAATTAATAAATTACAAACCCCCTCCCTGTCCCACCTCTACCTTCCCACCCTCCCCAACTCCCTATCCAAATCTAGTATTGACTGTACCTTGCCCCCCACCCCCACCCCAGGGCAGGGCTTGTCTCAGTCCCCTTGGAGTCCACTGACTCCGGGGCCCTCAGTAAATGTGGTGGAATGAATGAATGAGTGAACTCATGAGTGTTTGGAGGGAGGAACCAAACACAGGGGACCTGAGTCCCAGGCCCGATCCCTGGATCATCCTCACCTGTACCTTGCCCTTGCCAGGATGCCTCTCTGTGGGCCCAGAGAAGAGGGTCTCAAGGTAGGGGCTGGGAGCAGAGTGGGGAAGGGAGGAGTCACAGGGGAACGGAAGGTGAACACATGACTGACAGAGGACAGAGCTCAGACCTCGAAGTCAGAAGGCCTGGTTCAAATTCCAGCTGCACGGCCCAGTTCAAATCCCAGCTATGGGACCTTGGGTATGTTCAAAGACAAATGATGACTGCTGTAGAACAGTCCTTGTGGAGTTTACAAAGCCCTATTTTACATGTATCTTTGGTCCTCAGTAACCATCCTGTAATGTGGGTATTATCATCTATATACCCATTTTACAGAAAAGGAAGTATAGGCCGGAAAGGTCAAGGGACTTGCCCAAGGTCACACAGCAAGCACCCCACCCGCCTACCCACCTCCTGCCTTTGCTTCTACCCTTGCCTGAGCTGGGAAGAGGGAGGGCTGAGATCTAAGTCTTCCAGCACAGGGTCCCCAGTGAAAGTGTGGCAACAGAAGGGACTGTGGAGCAAACCCCCTAATGTGGGCCCTGTCGGCCGTCTCCAGCCAGAAAAGCCAGGCTACCCTTTGTGGAAGGTCTCCTGGACACCCCTTCCTTCCCCGCCCACAGCCCTGGGACCTCAGCTGCTGCTCCAGGAGGAGCCTGGAGTCCATGAGGTGCCCATGAACTTCTGCTTTTCCTGGGAAAGTGGGGACGTGGAATGGTGGGGGAGGGTCTAGGGCCTGGGCCCGCCCCTCACACAGGCATCGCCACTTCGTCGTATACATCCCGACCTTCCTCCTCATCAAAGGTTGCCTTGGCATCATCAGCATCCAGCTGGAGGGGAGGGACAGGACAGAGACAGGGTGAGAGACTCGGGGTCCAGAAGAGCCCTCCCCAGGCACGAGAGGCATCTCTGGAGTTAGGAGAGTGTCTGGCTGTCTTGAACCTTGGGCCAGTCCTGTTTTATCACCCCAGCCACTAGGACTGGCCTAAATGAGTAGTTGTCAAAGTGGGAGGCAACGCTGGGGATGTGGACCCTGGCAGGGGAGGGCCTGCAGAGGATAAGCAGGGGACCCCTTCACCAGGGCAGCCCCACAGTGACCTGAGTCACACTGTGGAAAAATCCTATTAGAGGAGTGGCTCTGTCCCAAATGACTTGGAAGACAGCAAGACTTGCTGCTCAGGGGTCCAGCTCACACCCAGCACACCCTGTCTGCCTCTTGACACTCTCCCCAGCCGTACCATCATTCCCCTCCTTTACAGGTGAGCAAAATGAAGGCACAGAGAAACGAGGCCTTGTACTCCAGATCATATACTAGGACACGGCAGGCCAGAACCTGGACACCAGCCCTAGCCCCAGACTTTACCCATGATGCTGTCCTGCCTGCCCTAGTTCTAAGATGCACCTTTACATGCTCCCAGCTCTTGTGCCCCAGGCCCAGGCAGCCACTCACACACTGAAGCTCCAGGTTCCTGAAGATGAGCGGCAGCAGGACGCGCCGCAGCGGCACAGTGAGGATGAGGACGAAGGGCAGGGCCAGGGAGGCCGGCGTGGACTTCACCACCCACAGCACTGCCAGGCAGATGATCTGGATGCCCGTGAACAAGTGCATGCGCCAGGTCTTCACCTGCAGGGGGAGGCTGGGGTCAGTGCCTATCATGCCCCAGCACCCTCCACCACCCCAGGCTGGGCAGCCAGAAAAGGGTCCTGTACCCGCTTGACGTAGGGCACATCTGGGTGGTACTTGGGTGGCTTGAGCAGAAGCAAGATGCGGTCAAAAAGCTGGATGCCGCTGAGCGATGTGACCCCCATGTAGAGGAAGATGCCAAACAGTACAGCCAGGGGGATGCGGGACAGGATGGGCTCCATGAGGATGGACAGGCCTGTGGGGGAGCCGCATACTCTCAGCCCAGGTTGCCCAAGGCCTGGCACCAGTGGGGGTCAGGCCCCTATCTGGGGCTGGGAATAAAACACAGGCACCATATGGAGCCGTTTTTTTTTTCTTTTCTTTTCTTTTCTTTTTTTTTTTTTTTTTGAGACAGGGTCTTGCTCTGTCATCCAGGTCAGAGTACAGTAGTGTGATCTCGGCTCACAACAGACTTGACCTCATTTGGTCTCAAGTGATCCTCCCACCTCAGTGTCCCTAGTTGCTGGGACTACAGACACATACTACCACACCTGGCTCATTTTTTTTTTTTTTTTTAATTTTTAGTAGAGACAAGGTCTCACTATGTTGCCCAGGCTAGTCTTGAACTCCTGGGCTCAAGTGATTGTCCTGCCTTGGCCTCCCAAAGTGTTGGGATCCCACGCCTGGCCTGGAACCATTCCTATGAGTCTTTTTTTTTTTAGACGGAGTCTGGTTCTGTCGCCCAGGCTGGAGTGCAGTGGCGCAATCTCAGCTCACTCCAACCTCCGCCTCCCTGGTTCAAGCAATTCTCCTGCCTCAGCCTCCCAAGTAGCTGGGATTATAAGCGTGCACCACCACGCCTGGCTAATTTTGTAATTTTAGTAGAGACATGGTTTCACCATGTTAGACAGGGTGGTCTCCAACTCCTGACCTCAGGTGACCCACCTGCCTCAGCCTCTGAAAGTGCTGGGATTACAGGCATGAGCCACCACCCCCAGCCTCTATCAGTCCTTTTTATAGGTATTACCCCAATTTTACAGATGAGGAAACAGGCTCAGAGAGGTAAACAACCTGCCTAAGGCCACACAGCTGGCAGGCAGTCAAAGTCCTGCCTGCCTGACTTAAGCCCACTCCCTTAACCTAATGAGGGTCACAGAGGTCAAAGACACACACCTTTCTCCTCACCCTAGTCCACAGTACCATCAACTTTGCCTCCTTTAAGAATTTTCCCTGACCTCTCCATCTGCAACCATGGCACTGCCCGCACTGAAGCCAGCTCGACTCTTGGCTGCTCCAGAACTGAAATCAACCCCAGTGACCCTTCTTTCTTCACCCCCACATCCCTAGACTATGCCTGGAGCACCGCCCCTTGTATCAGTCATGGAGCAGCTGAGCTGGAAGAGAACTTGGGGACATCTGATGAACCCTCCAACTGTGCAGACAGGGAAACTGAGACCCAGAGACAAGGAGGAACACTGGGTTAGCAGCAGGGCAGGGCTAGAACCCACGGTTCACTGGACTTCTGTTGGATAAGTCAGAAGGTGGGGTCTGGTCTGGAGAAGGCCTCGGGAGTGAAGCCCCCTTCCTCCCTGCTCAGACGCCCAGCCCAGTGCCTTGGCCTTTCCTCCAGGATCCCCTCGTGTGAGTAGGGGATGCTGGGGAGATGTGGGGAAGTGGTGCAGGATGGGAGAGGCTGGAGGAGGTGCTGGGTCTGAAGGGGTAGGGGAAGGGGCCGGGGGTGGGGGACAGGAGGATGGTGGAGACCCGACCCAGCTTTCACTCACCCACAAGCACAGAGACCAGGAGTCCACTGATCCGCTGCTCTTTGACCTCCTGGATCTGGGCTGCAGCCCCTGGGGTGCTGGCTTTGCCCATGACAGTGAGAGCGTTGGCATGGGTGACGGAACGCACAGTGGTGGCACTGAGCCAGGGCATCCCAAAGAGGGCAGCCACCCCGCCCATGCCCACTACCAGCAGCAGGTCCAGGTGGAAGCCGGAGCCCTTGACCATCTTGCGCTCGGGTTTGCTGACAATCAGCCTGCGGTAGGGGAAGGCGAGGGGTAAGCAGGGTTCTCCCCTGCCTCCTCCACCTACCCTTCCTTCTCCATATTTGGTGTCCTTGTAGCTCAGTTTTGTCTTCTGTGCCCCTCCCTCTCTGAGTTCCTTGCTCCCCTCCCTCCCGCCCCATCTTGAGAATCCAGACTCTTAAGAGCAGAAATGTCTTCACAACATTCAAGGCTGATTCCCAGGCAATGAAGCTTCAGCTTCAGGGAGCTTTGCTTGTACCCGCCTCTCCAAGATCCAGCACCTAACTTTATAGTTGTCATTTTGCATTTTTTTCTTTTTCTTTCTTTTTGTAGAGTCTTGCTCTGTCACCCAGGCTGGAGTGCAGTGGTGTGATCTTGGCTCACTGCAACCTCCGCCTCCCGGGTTCAAATGATTCTCCTGTTTCAGCCTCCCGAGGTGCTGGGACTACAGGTGCGCACCACCACACCCAGCTAATTTTTGTATTTTTAGTAGAAATGGGGTTTCACTATACTAGCCAGGCTGGTCTCAAACTACTGACTTTGTGATCCCCCTGTCTTGGCCTCCCAAAGTGCTACGATTATAGATGTGAGCCACTTCGCCTAGCGTTTTTTTTTTTTTTAGATGAAGTTTCACTCTCGTTGCCCAAGTTGGAGTGCAATGGTGAGATCTTGGCTCACTGCAACCTCTGCCTCCCGGGTTCAAGCGATTCTCCTGCCTCAGCCTCCCGAGTAGCTGGGATTATAGGCTCATGCCTGGCTAATTTTTTTGTATTTTTAGTAGAAACAGGGTTTCACCGTGTTAGCCAAGCTGGTCGCAAACTCTTGACCTCAGGTGATCCGCCCGCCTCGACTTCCCAAAGTGCTGGGATTACAGGCGTGAGCCACATTTTTTTTTTTCTTAAAAAGAGCTCTCCAAATTATACAACCTCAGGTCCCACAAAACCTGGAACTTCCCCTGGCTTTTCACTATTCCTGCTAGTCGGGAGGGCCACACACCCACAGGGACTAGCTTGCAGTCCTGGGTCTCTTGCCTGCCTGGGAGAATGCCAGGGAAAGGTCCCTGCCCCCCACCCTCCCAGGCCCAGCCCCCACCCTGTCTCTCACGTGGTGATCTGAGACTCCAGGAATATGAGGATGAAGACCAGCAGAGCAGGCAGGGCGGAGGCAAACATCATCCAGATGGGAAAGTGGGAATGCAAGCCCAGTGGGTGGATGATCCAGCCCCGGGCTGAGGAGTTGGACACCTTGAAGCCATCAGGCACTGAGAGTTTCTGCGGGAGGGGGTAGCAGGTAGGAATGCCAAGGGCAGGAGGATGGGGAAGGGTGGGAGCAGGAGGAGCCAGGGTCAGGTCCTGGGGGTCGGGCAGTTAGGTTGGCAGCACTCGGGAACTTACTTATATTGAGCACTTGTTCTGTACCTAATCATTACACTAACCCCTTTACATCCATCTGCTCATTCCCCACTTTATCGATGAGGAAAGAGAATCAGAGAGGTTATGTAGCTTGCCCCACATCACACAGCTATTTGATGGCAGAGCTGGGATTCATGCCTAGATCTGCTTGACTCCAAAGAATACCTATTCCTACTGCTCTGGGTTAAGGAATGAAGGTAGAAACCTGGCTCAGCCCCTTGCTTTGGCCACAGGGGTCCTCTGGGGCTGTGAGAAGCACAAGGGACTCCCAGAGGAGGCATGGTGGGATAGAGGTAGTCCCAGCTGGCTTCAGGTTGGGGAAAGCTATTCTAGGGAAGGGGCATGCTAGGGGGTGGAAATGAGGACCTGGGGGGTATCATGGTCTGAGGGGTGGGAGGAGGGGTCACCTGGGTGTAGGTTTCCTCAATGAAGAAATCCACCAGGACCATGATCAGGATGGAGATGGGGACCCCAAAGTCCCCGATGACCCGACGAATCTGGGGACAGGTGAAAGGACCAGTGGTCAGTGCCCAATCACTCCCCACCTCCTGCCACCCTCCTGCCCTATATTCACCCAGGGGACCTACTCTTCCAGGGGATCCATCAGCATCTAATGCCCTGTCCTGCACCTCAGCTATGTCTGCCTCCTTTCTTTTTCCCTCAGCAGTTCTCAGGCTGGGCATGCCACAAAAGTGGGAGGAACTTCCCCTCAGTGAAACCCTAGGTAAGGATGGGGTCAGGGGAGGTTGGAATTGGGAATGGGAATCTGAAAAAGAAGGGAAGCTAAGGGCACTGGGGAATTTGGAGTGGGGGGCTTTGGGCTGGGATAGGGCAGTGTTGGTAAGGACAGGTGAGGAGGGTGTGCTGACCTTGCCAGGGAAGTAGGAGCTGTTCTTGAACTTTCGCAGCATCACGGCAAAGAAGAAAGTACCAGCCATGAGCACAAGGGAGAGGAGGGCTGTGTTGGGCAGGGGGCCCTGAGGTTTGGGCACCATCAACACATTGTGGTCGTAAGTCTTCTGCAGTGGGTGGTCCTGGAAGATCTGCAACAGAAAACCAAGGCATTCTCTTCCCTCCAAGCCTTGGCTTGGGCTGGAAAGTACCACCAGCTAACTCTACCCAGCACTACCATCCATGCATCCAGTCATCTATTAATTCATCATCCATCCATTTATCCACCCATTCATCATTCATCCATCCATTATTCATTGATCTTCCATTGATTATTCATCCATCCATTCATTATCCATCTACCCATCCATCCACCTACCTATCATCTATCCATCCACCCATTTATCCATCCATTCATCCATGCATCCATCCATCATCCATCTATTCATCCATCCATCCATCTATTCATCCATCCATCCATCTATCTTCTTCCTCAATTGACATGGAAACAGAGGATAAATGGGATTCTACAGCTTGGTTTTCAGGAACGAAGATGCCCAGGTTTGGGCAGGGAGGGCCATGGAAGGCAATGCATGTATGTGTGAGCACACATGCACACCCAGGACCTGGGAGACATGAGAAGGCTAGAGGTCAGGAAACAAGGGTCAGGGAAGTTTCCAACAAGGGGTTAAAAGACCTGGACACAGAAAGACCCTCCATCCGACAGAACCAGGGGACAACACATAGGGCCCACCTTTCTTCCATATAAAATGCAGGTGCAGATGCAAGCAGAGCTTAAGATGACAGGAGGCAAGCCAAGGTGGGTGGGCACTCTATCCACAAGCCCTGCAGCTCTTGAGGACAAGCGCAGGGGAGGGAGTGGGGGACTTCAGAGGCTCCAGAGTCCCCCCTGTTCTCACTGTGCATGCACTTTCACATGCTCAGTGTCACGCCCATACTTACCCATTGCTCACATCATGTGTGGTCATGAACTGGACATGTGCACACAGAGGCACCCTCTCATGCCTCAGCAAGAATGCTTGCCACAGGCAGCAGCAGTGCCAACACATACGTGGTCACAGTCAACACAGCTGCACAGTCCGCAGATGTGTGACTACACAGGCACAGACACATATGTTGCCGCAGTCATATGCACAGTCACATGGTTGTGTACACAGGTGAAAGCAAAGCCACACAAATGCTGCACAGACACATGTGCGAGGACACAATGGCTCAGTCTTTTTTTTTTTTTTTTTTTTTGAGACAGAGTTTTGCTCTGTTGCCCAGGCTGGAGTGCAGTGGCCCAATTTCGGCTCGCTGCAACGTCCACCTCCCGGGTTCAAGCGATTCTCCTGCCTCAGCCTCCCGAGTAGCTGGGATTACAGGTGCATGCCACCACACCTGGCTGATTTTTTTTTTTTTTTTTGAGACGGAGTCTCGCTCTGTCGCCCAGGCTGGAGTGCAGTGGCGCGATCTCGGCTCACTGCAAGCTCCGCCTCCCGGGTTCACGCCATTCTCCTGCCTCAGCCTCCCGAGTAGCTGGGACTACAGGCGCCTGCCCCTGCGCCCGGCTAATTTTTTCTATTTTTAGTAGAGACGGGGTTTCACCATGGTCTCGATCTCCTGACCTTGTGATCCGCCCACCTCGGCCTCCCAAAGTGCTGGGATTACAGGCGTGAGCCACCACGCCCGGCCGATTTTTGTATTTTTAATAGAGATGGGGTTTCACTATGTTGGCCAGGCTGGTCTCAAACTCCTGCCCTCGGGTGATCCACCCACCTCAGCCTCCCAAAGTTCTGGGATTATAGGCGTGAACCCTCGCGCCCGGTCAGGGTCTCGGTCTTATACACAACCTCCCGTGTGCATTAATATCCCCATAGGCCCCCACCTTGATCAGCTTGGAGAAGGTCTCATAGATGAAGATGAGGGAGATGAGGAAGGAGAAGATCTCCTGGGTATAGCGGGAGATGAAGCGGACCAGGAAGCTACCCTCGAAGGCCACCACCAGCACCACCAGCAGGATGAGCCAGAAGCCGATCCACACACGGCCCACGATGTACTCTAGACCGTTGCTCTCACAGAACTGCAGGGTGGTCAGAAGAATTCGGTCAGACAAAGAGGGCCTTGGGGCAAGGCACCGTGCATCAGGCAGGTGGGGCGGGGGACATGACAGGGTCAGGTCAGTGGGGCAAGGACAGAGCTACCGAGAAGAAGGCTTCTTCAAACACCAGCAGGGGTCCTGAGAAGCCAACCACAAGCAGGGGCTGAGCCCCCAGGAGGGCGAAGAGAATGCCCTGCACTGCCGTGGAGATCAGCAGCTCCGACACTCCCATCTGGTTCCCGGTCTTTTCTCCTGTGGGTAGAGGTCACAGTGGGCTCAAGGTCAGAAGATCATTTCCAGGGGCCCATAGAGCAAGTCATGGGCAGGCTGATGCAGGGGTCTGGAGGGTCAGAAAGAGTCAGAAGTTGGGGCTAAGACAGAGGCCAGAGGATCAGAGGCGAGAGTTAGGGAGACAGGTATTGGCACTGACCCAGGAGGCCACCGAATGTGATGGCGGGTGACAGGGCAGCAAAGTAGATGAAGATGACGGCAGCCAGGACCTGGGGGCTGAACGCATCTGTGATGTCACTCAGGTAATAGGGGTAGCGGCGCCGGATGTCACGCGCCAGGCCCCCGAAAAGCTGGCCTGTCTGCTGCAGAGGATCGTCTGGGCCCCCGGGGCCCCCTAGGCCCCCATTTAAGTCTGTGGTGGAGGATAAGAGCATGGTCAGAAGGAGCAGCTGGAGGAGGTGAGGGGAAAGGGGACTGGAGGGTGTAGGGGAGATTGTCTGATGGGAATGGGGTGGCCAAGAAGGCTGGGAAATGTGGGCATAGGGAGCAGTGAGAGGGGACATGTGATGGGAGACAGAGGCTACGCTGAGGTGTCTGGGAGTCGATGGGGGCACAAAAAGCCTCGGCTGGGAAGGGCAGGTACCTAGGCCCTTGTAGAAGCTGGAGTCTGGCTTGGCAGGGCTGGGCTGGTAGCGTCTTCGAAGCAGCTCCCTCTGCACAGGTACCAGACTGAGCAGTGCCTGCTCGGAGGGGGCATCAGTGGGAGGCAGCACTAGGCTGCAGTCCAGGAAGTCCTTCAGGGAGCGCAGCAGCTCCTCTCGGCTCTGAGCCATGTAGGCATGTATACGGAACACCTAGGGGTAGGAGACAGGGTCAGGGCTGTCTGGACCTGCGGAGGGAAAGGACCCAGGAGTCTGAAGTCAGGGCCTCCAGGGACCAGAACCCCCTCAGGCAGCAGCTCCTATTGCCAGGAACTGCTTTTCCTGCCCACTCCCACCCCTTCTCTCTACTAAGAAAGGGCTCTGGGGAGACAGACATGGGCCCCGGGTGGGGAAAGGAGAAGGAACTAAAGCTAACCTGGTGGGTTAAGCAGACTAGACAAAACTAGAGCTAACTAAGCCCGACCAAGCCAGACCTGACCAGGTGGAACCAGGTCAGAGCGGGCTGGACTAGACTAAGCCAGGCCAAAGCCAACCAGATGAGACCAGGCCAGAGCAGGCAGAGCTGGGCCAGACGGCACACACCCGACTGCCCCCGTCAGGTAGCACAGCAGCAGCTGGATTAGGCTGAATGGGTCAAACCAGTGAACCTAAAGTAACCCAGGCCAGGTTGGAGAGTGGGCCTCAGCCACCACCCAGCTCCCAAGCTCCTCCAGCCCAGCCCTCTCCAGCCCTTCCTCACCCTCTCTGACATGAGGGTGGCAGCGGCCCGGCCGAGCTGCGTGCAATCCATGTGGAGGTCGTCAGGTCCCAGCAATACAAAGAGGAAGCGCACAGGCACGGGCTGCTCCACTGCCTCCAGCTCCGCTGCCTCCTGCAGCCTCACGAAGCCCAGCACTGGCTGCTTCAGGAAGGCGGCTCGGCCTGTTAGGGGACCAGAAGATCAGGCCAGGCCGAGGAGCCCAGGGTGGGTGTGCTGAAGAGGTGGGGCTGCGGGGATCCAGGCTGAGGGAAAGACAGGCTGAACCAGGACACAAGGGGTGTGGAGGGCTGAGGGTAGAGACGCCTGTTCTTACCTACTAGCACCAGCGTGGCCTCTGAATCCGGGGGAATCTTTTCCAGAATTCCAGATGGTGAGTGTCCTTCTGTGCCCCCATCTCCCTGTGGGAAGGAGGGTGGTGACAGGAGTCCTCGGGCCACTCTGACCGGAGAGACCTGAGCATCCACCCTTTCCTCCCCTTCCCATTCTCACTTCCCACCATGTTCAGGTTGGGGGCTTCCCAACTCTCCTGGCACACCCCGGTTGCAGGAGTGCTTCTGGTCCCCTGCTTTTGGTGGGTTTTTCAGGACCCCTGCTGGCGTTTGAGGAAGCTCTCTCCGTGCCCCACCCTGGCCCTGACCATGTGACTGACGCACCTGCTCACAGAAGAGCTGTGTCTCCAGTGAGGAGTGTTGAGAGAGCAGAGGCTCCCCAGAGCGCGTCAGGACCGCAGGCTTCACACCCCCCAGGGCCTCCAGCTCTCCGGCATGGCTGCAGGGCGTACAGGGGACACGGGCTGAGTAAGCTGTTCAGGCCGAGCTATCAGTGGTGGGAGGGATCAAGGGCCAACATCAAGGGACTGGGGTAGACATCAAGGGTAGACATCTGGGACTTCTCAGACCAGACCAGAGAGACCCTGGGATGGAAGGAGAATCAGAGCCTCCTCTTCAAGTACCTTGTAGATGTAAGTGGGTGGCCTCTGGAATGACGAGGCAGGATCAAAAGAGTGGCTAGAGAAAAGGGCCTTGCAGGTCTGCCCTCCTGGGGACCAGCAGTCCCCAACTCTGAGCATAGGACACGGCCACCCCTTTCAAGGTGTCAGAGATGGGAGCCATAGTGGAGGAAAGTGAGCCCTTGCCTGGTGAGGGTAGGGCCACCTGGATCCCTGGGGAGAACTTGGGGCAAGTGGGCTGGGGGAAGTGGGCCTGCTGAATATGGAATCTAGGCCCTGGCAGGCAGGGGCACCTGTGTTTGAGCAGCAGGACCCGGAGCAGCTCCTCTCGGTCCTGAGGCCGGATCTGGTCCTCAAAGATAAACCTGTCTAGCAGTTGATTGGCCACTCCAGCCAGGGAGGTCTCTTGCAGGTCCAGTAGGACAGTACCTGGAGGCAGTGGAGGAGTGAGCTGGGAGGCTGGGCCATAGCCCCACACAACAAGTCTCACCTGCAGGGGGCCCAGAAGGACCCAGGAGGCTCACCCTTGGTGAAGACTTTGCGCAACTGTAGAAGGCTCCAGAAGGTGAGGTGAGAGAGGTGCGGGCGGCCCCAGGCCCCGTTCTCCCCCAGGTTCTCCTCCAGTCGCACCCAGCGCGCCGCCTCCATCCATCTCAGTTCCTGGTTCTTTTCATCCATCACCAGCTCCTGTAGCTCCACATAGACCTGTGGCCCCATGTGCCTGAGTTAGTCCGTCAGGCATAGTCCAGGGCATAGTGGGTGCTCAGCCGCTCTCGAGAGAGGCTTGTGCTTGTGAGGCTTGGATCCCTGTGCTCAAGGGTCCGTAGATATGGCTTACACCATTCCCCTATCTCCCAACTTTCTGGCCAGGCTCTCACCCCATTTCAGAAGGCATTTGGAGAACCCTGACCCAAAGGGATGCTGGAGACGCCACTGGGGAGGGAAAGGAGTGGGAAGCGGAGGCCTGGCAGGCTGAGGCTAAAGGGGACTTTGGAGTCATTGGGTCAGTCTCCAGCCTCTAAGATTGTTCGTGGTTGTGCCTCAACATGTCCTTGGGGCCAGGTGGTTGCTCCAAGGGCCATAGCTGAGGGCCGGCCCAAATTCCTAACCAGCTAGACAATTGGGTGCTCAGTGGAGACCTGAGGGGCCTGGGCAGAGGAGAGCAAGTCTTTAATTCTGTGCTTCCCCAGTGAGGCCTGACAGCCCAGTCAGGGCCTGAGGGCCTGGGGACTCAGCCCTTGTCAATCAGGTTATCCCAGCCCAGGGTGCTCCTGGAAGGGGGCCCAGGCCTCCCTGTCAGTGGGGCATCCCTCCCACCTATTTCCTGGGACCATCACTCCTCTATCGGCTGCAGGGTCTCCCCTAGTCTGAAGCTGCCTCTATCCCCTTGCTCCTCTCTTCCCGGGTCAAATGGTGGACCCCAAAGGCAGCATGGGAGAGAACGGGGGAGGCTGGGGTCCTCACCTCGTGGGTACCCGGGCGCGATGTGGTGTGGTAGTCTGTGGCTGTCGCCTCGGTGTCGTGAGCTGAAAACCGGAGGTCGGTTAGTATCGACCTGCCGTCCCCCACCTGAGGCTCTTCACGATCCACCGTGAGCCTCAGAGACCCAGGCATGGGCGGATGCCCCCTCCTTCCCAATGCCCCTGGGCTGGGCCTCTGGTGCCCCATCCCACACTGGCCACTCAGCAGAATGGGGCTCCCCACACCTGTGCTGGGCCTAGCCTTAGGGTCCCCATCTGAGCCTTGTCGAGGACCCCTGGGACTCAGCCAGGAAGGCCTAGCCCCTCCACAGTGATGAAGTGAAGGGACCTTTCCAAGGTGACTGCAGAGCCCTGAGTGGCAATTTTCAGGATCCTCCTAGGACCTCCTCCCTCCCCTTCCACCTCTGAGGCCAGTCTCTTTTCCCACCTGCCTCAGTGAGCCCATCAGCATCAGTGCAGTGTCTCACTGAGCTCAGGCACCAGGGTGGGTCAGCCCCTTATATTCCCGCCCCTCCCACCCCCAGCCCTCATTTCCCAGAGGGGCCTCTTAACTTTAATCCCAATCTCCAGCACTTAAGTCCTGTTGACAGTAAACAGGCCCTGCTTGGGTCTCCCCACCTAAAACCTTGGACAGACCAGGGAAGGCAGGGTGGTTCCTGGTGTCTTTCCACCCAGGAGGGTCCCCACAAGACCCTCATTTCTCAGGACCTCTTTCCCCAAGAACAAACCCAGTTTCTTGCCTGGAATCTGGCATTGGATGGGCACAGATGGCATGTGGGCTCACGCCCTTGTCCTAAACGGGCTGCCCGCCCTTCTCACATTGCAGGAGCACTGGATGGGTGACTGCCCCTGCTCTCCCAGTCACCTCCTGTGATCATTTCAAACAAAACTCTGTTTATCCTTCAATCAGCCAGAATTGAGGGGAGAATGGCCCATGGGGCTTGGAAGGAGGACTGTGGAGAAGGGGAGAGGACAAGTGCCCCTCCTGTCCCTGTCTAGGGCTCCCAGCAGAGGGAGAGAGAGGGGCTTACCTGCTGGTTCCTCCACCTGGGGCTTGAGGACGCCTGGGTCTTCATATTCCTCCAGCTCCAGATTCTCCTCCAACACGTCTTCATAATCATCCTGTGGGAAGTGGCTATTGAGGCTGGGCTGTGAGGGGCTCTTCCACCCCCAACGAAAATAGGAGTCTAGGGCCGGGGTCCCCAGAGCCTCCAGGTGGGAGCGCTGCTGATGCCAGGGAACACCCACCTGCAGCTCCTCCATGGCGTGGTCCTGAGTGTCCAGTTGTCCACAGTGATCCGAGCCCCCAGCATAACCCGCACCGCGGGTCCCTGCAGCAGAGGGCACAGGCTGAGTGGGGCACAGGGCATCCCAGGATCTCCTGGTCTTCCTCCAGAGGAGGCCACATGTCGGTGGAGGGGATCCACGTGTTGGAGGTGGTAGGGTCAGAGGAAGGAAGTGTGGAGGGAACGGGTGAACGAGCTGGATTTACAGGTGTGAGGGTAGGTGAGCAGGGGCCAGGAGAGAGGGGCAGTGCAGGGAAGAGGTAAGTCTGGCTGGCACCAGTGAACGATGTTTGGGGAAGATGGGCAGGTGACCCTCAGGTCCATCTCCCTCCTTCATTCTCTAGTCTTCACGTGGCTTCTTTTCTTACCCATCCCTGGGACTCAGCCAATGCCAGGGGACATGCCGGTCCCTTCTTCAGGGGGCTTAGCTCCCCTGAGGGGCTCTAAACACATGCTCTTCTCTCAGAAATAGCTGCTGCTCACTGGGCATGGGCTGCAGCATCCTTGGGAGTGGTCCGCAGGTCTGGACGATGTGGTCCTGCTTCTTTCCCTGACCCTATCTTGCACTCCGTCTCTCTTGCTCTCTCCCCACCTAGCCTATTGGCCTCCTGTGGTTCCTAGAACTCACTAAGCCCTTTCCTGTCCCAGGGCCTTTGCACATCCAGCTGTCCATATCCCGGACACCCTCCCCACAACACTTCAGCCCTTCTCACATCTCAGCTCAAATGTCTCCTCTTCAGAGGCCCTCCCTGACCACCACCTTGACCCAATCTGTCACTCTGTCACCTTTTTTTTTTTTTTTTGAGACAGAGTCTTGCTCTGTTGCTCAGGCTGGAATGCACTGGCGTGATCTTGGCTCACTGCAAGCTCTGCCTCCTGGGTTCATGCCTTTCTCCTGCCTCAGCCTCCCAAGTAGCTGGGGCTACAGGCACCCGCCACCATGCCCGGTTAATTTTTTTGTATTTTTAGTAGAGATGGGGTTTCACCATGTTAGCCAGGATGGTCTTGATCTCCTGACCTCGTGATCAGCCCGCCTCGGCCTCCCAAAGTGCTGGGATTACAGGTGTGAGCCACGGCGTCTGGCCCCCAATCTGTCATCTTCTGGTTTCTTTTCCTTCCTTCCTTCCTTCCTTCCTTCCTTCCTTCCTTCCTTCCTTCCTTCCTTCCTTCCTTCCTTCCTTCCTTCCTTCCTTCCTTCTTTCCTTCCTCCCTCCCTCCCTCCCTCCTTCCTTTCTCTCTGTCTCTCTCTCTTTTCTTTTTTGAGACAGAGTCTCACTGTCACCCAGGCTTAGAGTGCAGTGCTATGATCATAGTTCACTGCAACCTTAAACTCCTGGGCCCAGGGGATCCTCCTGACTCCGCCTCCCGAGTAACTGGAATTATAGGCATGCCACAGTGCCCAGCTAATTAAAAAAAAAAAAATTGTGTGTAAAACAGGGTCTCACTATCTCAGTCTGGGCTGCTGATTTCTTTCCTCTTTTTTCTTTTTTTGAGAGCGGGTCTCCCCCTGTTACCCAGGCTGGAATTCAGTGGCATGATTATAGCTCACAGCAGCCTCAAACTCCTGGACTTAAGTGATCCTCCCACCTCAGTCACCAGAGTAGCTGGGACCACAGGCACACACCACCATCCTGACTAATTTTTAAATGGTTTATTGGTTGGGCGTGGTGGCTCACACCTGTAATCCTAACATTTTGGGAGGCTGAGGTGGGCAGATTGCTTGAGCTCAGGAGTCTGAGACCAATTGGGCAACATAGTGAAACCATGTGTCTACAAATATACAAAAATTAGCTGAGTGTGGTGATGCATACCTGTACTCCCAGCTACTTGAGAGGCTGAGGTGGGAGGATTGCCTAAGCCTGGGAGGCAGAGGTTGCAGTGAGCCGAGATGGCACTACTGCACTCCAGCCTAGATGACAGAGTGAGAGTCTCTCAGAAGAAAAACAAAACAAAACAAAACAAAACAAAACAAAACAAAAAAACCAATGCATGGTTTCTTGATTGATTTGTGTTCATAGCGTCTGACAATGCTTTTGGAAGGGAAGCCACCTGAGTGCAAAGACCCTGTATGTCTCAATCCCTACAAAATTCCCTGCTCCTAGCAGAGTGGCTGTCACATAGTAGGTGCTCAATAAACATTTATCGAATGCCCGTAAGAATGGCTCCCTATTGCAGGGTTGGGGCTCTGGGACTGGGGAGCCAGGATGACTAGGTCCCAGGCAAGAGGCCTCCGAGCTCGGGGTCTCAGTTTTCTCAGTTGTGTCCCTAGCAGAGAGAAAGGTGTGCCCTCCCCAGGAATGTGAGGGCAGGTCCAAGGGGAAGACAGGGGGCACCTAAGGTGGCCCCAGACTGGGTGTGGAGGGGACTCCTTTCCCCCCTCACCCACTACAGCACAAGGCATTGCAGTGACAGGGAATTGGGTCAGTTCAACAAAGTTTCCCAGTCCGTGCCTGGCATTGTGCTGAGCACTGGGGGCTGGTGGGAGGGAGTGCTGAGCACTGGGGGCTGGTGGGAGGGAGTGCTGAGCACTGGAGGCTGGTGGGAGGGTGTGCTGAGCACTGGGGGCTGGTGGGAGGGAGTGCTGAGCACTGGGGGCTGGTGGGAGGGTGTGCTGAGCACTGGGGGCTGGTGGGAGGGAGTGCTGAGCACTGGGGGCTGGTGGGAGGGTGTGCTGAGCACTGGGGGCTGGTGGGAGGGAGTGCTGAGCACTGGGGGCTGGTGGGAGGGTGTGCTGAGCACTGGGGGCTGGTGGGAGGGAGTGCTGAGCACTGGGGGCTGGTGGGAGGGAGTGCTGAGCACTGGGGGCTGGTGGGAGGGAGTGCTGAGCACTGGGGGCTGGTGGGAGGGAGTGCTGAGCACTGGGGGCTGGTGGGAGGGAGTGCTGAGCACTGGGGGCTGGTGGGAGGGAGTGCTGAGCACTGGAGGCTGGTGGGAGGGAGTGCTGAGCTGAACAAGGCCTATCCCTACGCTGGGGAAGCTCCTAGCCCTGATAAGGAGGCAAACGGGAACACAGGGCAGCCTCAGTGCTTCTGAGGTGATGTGGACCCCAGGGGCCGAATGTGCTGAGTGCCAAGGATCTGTATGGCAGGAGGAAGAGCAGGATGCATTTGCGGCACCCGGTGGGTGGAGTCACTGGAGGAGGGGTCACTGGTGTGGCCTAAAAGCACAAGTGAGGTTTGAAGGTCTGGGAGCCCAGGTGTGGGGCATGGCTGGATGGAGCTGCACAGATGGGCTGAGCAAGGTGGGAAAATGCCACGTGAGGGCATGGGGTAGGGAGCCTGGCCAACATGGTGAACCCCGTCTCTACTGAAAACACAAAAATTAGCCAGGCGTGGTGGCACGTGCCTGTAGTCCCAGCTACTTGGGAGGCTGAGGCAGGAGAATCCCTTGAACCAGGGAGGCAGAGGTTGCAGTGAGCTGAGATCGTGACTCCGTCTCAAAGAAATAAAAGGGAAAAGAAGGAAAGGAATGTGCAGAGACCCTTCTTTCTGAGGAATGGGTGACCCTGCAGTCTTGGGGCTAGGGAGGGGATTACTGGGTCTCACCAGACTGGAGAACAGGAGAGGCCCCTGCCTTGGCAGGTGGGGCAAGTGACAGGGTGCAGGGGAGGGGTCCTGGACCTGAGGATGGGGTAGTCCCTATTGCAGGGCTTGGCTTTGCTCCTGAGGACCCTGATCACCCACCTCTTCTCTCTCTCTCTTTTTCCTCCTCCCTCTCTGCTTCTCCCGAAGTTCCTCTCTCTTTCTCTTCCATCTTTATTCACTTTCTTCCTTCTCTGGACTTGCCCATGTACCTTCTTAGACCTCAGATCCCGAGTGGTCTCCAGGGTGTCTAATCCTTAGGTACTAAAAGTCCCGCCCGTGGGGCTGAGACTGTGGCCTTGGTTGCCCATCTGAGGAGTGGAACGGTCAGAGGGGCCCTCAGAGCTGGAGAATCCAGAGGTCCAGGCTGCCTCTCTTCCACTGACTGACTGAAGGGCCTTGGGCAGCTTCTAGCCTGTAGGCCTCAGTCACCCCATCTGTACAATGGGAGTGCCTTCCTGCCAGGGTTTTGAGACATCAGTGAGAAAGAAGAGGGGGGAAAAGGGGGTGCCTTGAGCTCAGCTGGAGACTTATAGGGCGCGCCCATGACCCGGATTGCCACCTGCCAGCCCGGCCAACCCCCAGCTGCAGGCCTTGTGCTGCCTAGCACTGATAAGGGCCTGGACCCAGATCGCTGCTCCAAGTTTGGAAGTGTACCAAACACCTGGCCAGCTAGCTAGCTGGCCACGGCCAGGCCAGATAAGGGTGAGCGCGACATCTGAACCTAGAAGGTATAGCACAGCTGGGAAGACACAGTGGGGAAGGGGGTTGACCAGATGACAGGGACAGCTTTCTTTTTTTTTTTTTTTTTTTTTTTGAGACAGAGTCTTGCTCTGTCGCCCAGGCTGGAGCGCAGTGGCCGGATCTCGGCTCACTGCAAGCTCCGCCTCCCGGGTTTACGCCATTCTCCTGCCTCAGCCTCCCGAGTAGCTGGGACTACAGGCGCCCGCCACTTCGCCCGGCTAGTTTTTTGTATTTTTTAGTAGAGACGGGGTTTCACTGTGTTAGCCAGGATGGTCTCGATCTCCTGACCTCGTGATCCGCCCGTCTCGGCCTCCCAAAGTGCTGGGATTACAGGGTTGAGCCACCGCGCCCGGCCCAGGGACAGCTTTCTAGTGGTGTGGCACCACGTTTGTGTAATCAGCCCGAACTGCACAAAGAACCTTAATGCCTTAACTCTTAGAATCCCCAAAGCACTCGTGAAGTGGTTTGGAGATTCTAAGAGGAAGAAGAGTAATGTCATTAGTCCATTCTACAGATGTGAAACCTGAGGTTCAGAGACATTTACCTGCTTCAGCCACCCAGCAGGTAGGTATCAGAGGCAGGTTACAGCCTGGACTACCTGACTCCAGCCACATCCCTAAGCACTATGCTGAGTTGCCTCCAACAAAACAGCTGTTAGCTGGTTTAGAGTTAGTGGTTAAGGTCACGGACTCTGCAGTCGGACTGCCTGGGTTCAAAGCCCAGCCCTGCCGTTTACTAACTGCAAGTGACTTCAACTCTCTGTGCCTCAGTTTTCTCATGAGTAAAATGGGAGGGATAATAATGATGCCCACCTCATAGACCTGTTGTAAGCATTAAGGAAGTTTACATCTGTAAGGGGCTTAGAATAGTGCCTAGCATATAAGGAGCTCTATGAAAATGTTTGCTGTCATTATCCCTGCTGCTGGGGTTATAGTCAGACTTGCCATCTTCATTTCCCCTCTGATTTGCCCTCAGTTCCCATGGAATTAGCCTGAGCTAAGCGTTTTGAGATTCTCATGTGGTAGGAGGCTCTGCAGTTCCCTCCAATACTGACCACACTGGGCATGGAGCCAGGTGCCCCAGGTGGACCCCTGGAAGTGTCCCAAAGGGGAGACTGTGTCATCTGACATCCTGCCTCCTAGGTGGGAGATGGGGTGGCCTGAGGACCCCTATTAGGAAGGAAGGAGTCTGAGGTGGACGAGATCTGAGCCTGTGGGATCCAACAAGCTGACAAGGGCCCATACCTGGAGGGCATCAGATACCCCCCGCAACACACACGCCAGAGCCATACACACCACTGCTGCCATTGACCACCTGCCACCCTCCTCTTTTCAGGTTCCCTTAGGGGCAACATGCACCTGGTAACATTCTCACCTTACCCACCTGCATCCCCTTGGAGGTCAGGAGCCTCGCCCACCTGGGCATAGATTCAGGCTGGGCACCTGCAGAAACCCTCAGGGCAGGCACCAAAGGACCATCCCCAGCCCCTCCCTGCCCTGCCCACCTGCTCACGAGCCTCAGGGTCCCTCGGTGAAGTCCTGCAGCCGCTGGTGCCCTCTGCGACCAGCCACGTTCCCACTTGTTCTGACAGCACCAGCACCCCAGGGGCAGCTCGCAAACCCCTGACTCATGCCCCCGCCTCCTAATCTGCCCGCCCCACTGGCCCTGGGTGCCCCTTCCCACCCCCCGCCCTGCTCCCGCTGGGTGCCCAGTAAACAGAGTTATCTCTTACCCACATCTGGACAGCTGTGAGTCTGGCCCACCCCACCCGCCTGGCCAGTCCCCAAGGCCTCCTGGGGCCCTCCTGGTCCCCAGGGTTCTCTTGGCTCTTCCTTTGTGGACGAAGGTTTGATCGCTGTGTCCTCAGGGCTCCCAGTGCCCTGGCAGGAAGGCACCAGCCTCCAGAGGTCCCTGTCCTGCCTCTGTCCATCCTCCACTCTGGCCAGGCCCTTCTGCTTTGGCCCCAAGGTGCAGGGGCGCCTGTTCCTCTCGCCTCTCTTGGTATCCACGCTAGGACTCACTCCTCCTCTGCAGTCTTCTCCTCAAGGACCTGCTCAGCACTCACGGGGCACGGGCAGCCCCCTCCCCTCCTTGATCCAGACTAGGATGCCCCAGCCACATTCTCCCCAAGACCCTGGCTGGCTCTAAAGAGCTGGCTCCTGGACACTAAGACACTGACATTCAGTCAACCTGAAACAACGTCAGCTCAACAAAACAACCATCCCCACACCGAACTCTTCAGCTCACAAAGCCCTAATGTCTGGGCACACTGGCTCCTCTGTAGGCAGCCTGGCTCAGGCCCCCGGGCCAGAGCAGCCACATTCTCGGCCCCTGCCATGCCCCTCCCCTTCAGTTCCCACCCCTACACCTCCAGTTCCTCTGCTCCAGGGAGTGACCAGGGCCTGGTCACCTCTTCATAGGCTCTGGTTGCTAAAGAGGCAGAGACTGAAAGATGAGTACAGATCGGCAAGAATGAAGAGGAGTTTTCAAGCAGACAGAAAGGGGTATTGTGGCACCGCTGGGCACAGAGAGGAGGGTGACCTAGCGCAGCTTCGGCATGGACTGGCTGTGGGAACCTGGGCAAGTCCCTGGCCCTCTCCAGGCTTCCGTTTTCTCATCTGTAAAGTGAGAGTGTTGTGTTCTGTGGCCACCAGCCTGAAGTTCAGACTCAAGCAGAAGAGACTCAAACACAGGGACACGGAGGTGGGCAAATCCCGCCACTACAAGACCATTCACTGTCTCCACCACAAGCCTGCCAGGGGCTGAGTCCTGTGGAGAGAGAAAAGGGCAGGGACTCAGACCCTGAGGCAGAATCCTGTTTATGGGGGACCTCGGTTCTAGGAACTATGCTGAGGCCTTCACCTTGTGGTCACTCTGGATTCCTACAAACCTCCCACTTCACAGAGGAGGAAACAAAGCCACAGAGAGGCTTTCCCAGGAAAAGGAATGCCCAATGGACCAGCGCCCGCCCCGTGCAGCGCACCATGCGGGGGCTTCACATGTGCTATCTTGCCAAGCTCTCTAAGCCCATCTGAGGACAACACTGTTTACGATGTTTTTTCATCTCTCACAGAGAAAGGGCAGCAAGAGGAGAGAAGTGACTTGCCCAAGTCCTCTGGGCTGGTGAAGCCAGAGTGGGCACTCCGACCTGGTCATCTGCCTGGACAGCTGGTGTTCCACCGGATCTGAGCCCCTCCCGCCACCCAGGCCTTCGTGCCAGTCAGGAACAGAGATTGGCCCTGGCCAAAGGGGGCTGGAGGTGCCTTCTCCTGCTCCAGCTGGTGGGATCTGTCCCAAACCCTGGGCCCACACTGGATTGGCTTCCTACGGCCTGTGGCAGTGAGTGCCAAGTGAAGGCCTTGACTCCCCGACCCAGCCAGTGTGCCCAGTCCCCTTGCCCCTCTGCCTGCCCTAGGAGTCAGAGGCAGCTGAGGGCAGGGGGCTGCAATGGCGCACCTCTCCTGGGGCCCGGGACCCGGGGCCCAGGAAGGACTGACAGCTGGCTGGGGATGGAACAACAAATGGCATCATCTGGCTTAGGAGGAGAATCTGGCCAGCTGTTTGGCTGTTCTGCAGGCACCACCCCCTGGCAGCCCCACTAGATACCCAGGCAGAGGCACAGCAGCTTGGACGCTGGTTCTTTCCATTCACACCACATGTTCTAGATCATTCCTGTTGTCCTGGCTGAATGTAGATGTTTCTTTTCTAACTCTGCCCAATGTCACATTTATTCTTTTTTTTTTTTTTTTTTTTTTTTTGAGGCGGTATTTTGCTCTTGTTGCCCAGGCTAGAGTGCCATGGCACAATCTCGGCTCACTGCAACCTCCGCCTCCCGGGTTTAAGTGATTCTCCTGCTTCAGTCTCCAAAGTAGCTGGGATTATAGGTGCCCACCACCATGCCCAGCTACTTTTTGTATTTTCAGTAGAGATGGGGTTTCATCATGTTGGCCAGGCTGGTCTCGAACTCCTGACCTCAGATGATTTGTCTGCCTCCCATAGTGCTGGGATTACACGCATGAGCCACCGCGCCCGACCTCTTTTTTTTTTTTGAAATGGAGTTTCACTCTGTCGCCCAGGCTGGAATGCAGTGGCTCAATCTCAGCTCACTGCAACCTCCTCCTCCCAGGTTCAAGTGATTCTCCTGCCTCGGCCTCTTGAGTAGCTGGGATTACAGAGGCCCACCACCACGCCCAGCTAAATTTTGTATTTTTAGTAGAGTTTCACCATGTTGGCCAGGCTGATCTTGAACTCCCAACCTCAAGTGATCTGCCTATCTCGGCCTCCCAAAGTGCTGGGATTACAGATGTGAGCCACCTTGCCTGGCCCACATTTACTCTTGTTTATGCTTTTCCAGGAAGAGGTGAGGGCAACCAACCCTCACTCATTTTATTCCAATTTGGACTTGGGTCAGTTTGATTCATCTGAAGGCCTCCATGCGCCTGATACTAGGCTGGCCTCTGGGGAAGCAAGGCAGGAGGGAGTCTTACCTCCCTTTGGCTATGCCCTGGGCTGGACAGAGATGGTCAGAAAGATTGGCACCTGTAGGGCTTGAACAGAGTCCCAAGATACCTTAAGCTGTGCCCTGAATGGCCCTTCACACACTCACAGCCCATCCTCCTCTTTCCTTGGAGTCCCTCTTGTCACTACTGCTCTACCACTTCCTAGAGCACTAAGGGAGGAGCAATCAGATTCCCCTCCCCAAGGTCCATATGTGTCCTCGTTCAAATTTATGCTCGCTTGGGAGAAAGTTGGGAGCCCAGGCAGATGTCAGCAGGAACGAAGTGAGCTGAGGGCGAACCCTGTAGTGTTATTTCAGACCACACAGCTGAGGTATCACAGGTAGGGATGGGTTGTCCCAGAGGGAGACTCTGTGGGCAGAGGGTGGAGTTCTTCTGAAAGGACAAGACTTTCTCATTTTCTTTTTTCCCTCCCTCCCTCCCTTCCTTTCTTCCTTCTTTCCTTCCTTCCTTCCTTCCTTCCTTCCTTCCTTCCTTCCTTCCTTCCTTCCTTCCTTCCTTCCTTCCTTCCTTCCTTCCTTCCTTCTTTCCTTTCTTTTGAGACAGAATCTCACTCTGTTGCCCAGGCTGGAGTGCAGTGGTGTGATCTCAGCTCACTGCAGCCTCCGCCTCCCCGGCTCAAGTAATCCTCCTACCTCAGCCTCCTGAGTTCCTGAGTAGCGGGGACTACAGGTGCACACCACTATACCTGGCGAGTTTTGTATTTTTTGTAGCGATGGGGACTTGTTATGTTGCCCAGGCTGGTCTCAAACTCCTGGCCTCAAGTGATACACCTCAGCCTCCCAAAGTGCTGGGATATCAGGTGTGAGCCACGGCACCTGGCCTTACTTTCTCATTTTCAATCATCCTGGATGCAGTCAGCCCTCAAGTGAGAAGTGAGGACTTGGTAGTGGCCTTAGAAGGGCCAGTTGCTTTCTCTATCTTACTCTCAGGAGTAGAAGCTGAGACTAGGTAGAATGGGGGCTCGATAGTGGTTAAGGGAGCTGTCTCTTGCAATGGGCTTGGCAATGAGGTGTCAACTTGGCCTGTGACTGCTGAGGGCAGACCCATTCCATGTGAGTAGACTCTCACATCTGCAATTCCACGCCCAGCCGGTAATTCTCAACTGCTATCCTGAAGTCCTCAGCAAAGCTTGCTGGACTGGATCACCTGCCTCTGCTACCCCATGCAAATGGAGGGGAGGGTCTGAGACCATGTTTGAGGTAGAGCAGGCCGTGGTTTGTGGTGGTAGCTAAGGTGAGTAGACATCCAGATGGCACAGGGGAGCCCTTGAAGGGAGGTGTGGTGGCTGAAGCCAGGAGGCTGGAGGAGGGGATGTGGTCTAGCCAAGGTGGCCTAGAGGGACCTATGTACATGGCTCGGTGAAGATACTTTCTGTGCCCTCATAGACTAGGGACTCAGACCTCTGGAATTTTGCATTAAAGGCAAGTGTCCCACGGCCGGGACATGTGGGCTGTAGAGGACCTACTCGGGTTGGAAGCCCTGTGTGATCTTGAGCTGACCACACCCCCACATACTCTCTCTGGACTTCCTTTTCCTCTCTGGACTGTTGTGACCACATGGGATGACAGGTGGGAAACAGCTTGAAAACAGTCTTCTGTAGACCCAGGCAAGGGGCTAAGTAGTGAATGGGAGAAGGAGCCATGGGGCTCGTGTATCAGGCAGCCTGTGCCAAGGCAGCAGGGCAGGGGCCATGCAGCAACAGGAGTTCATGTCCAGCGGGGAGCGTATACAAACCTCAGAGGGAGGATAAGGGATGTAAACAAAGGATGGGCCCAGAGGGACAAGTAATGCGGGAAGTATGAGATGTCCCCAGGGAGACCATGCTGGTGGAGGGCCCAGAGGTGTGAGGTGCAGCCCTGAGCATTCTGGGGGTGGATGAAGTGGGGCAGGGTGCACACACATTAGGAATGGACCAGTCACCTTTATCACCTGGTGAGGGAGTGGGGAGGTGTGGGGAATCGGTGGGAGAGCCGGGGGATGGGGCTGGAACTGGAAAGCCCCTCAGAGCTGAGCCAGTCCAGTCCCCCTACCCTCAGAACCCTGTGCCCCATGACCCTCATCACCAGCACCCTCAGCTGGGCCCTGGGGAGTCCTGGGAGGAAGGAGGTTTCTACTGTCTGGGGGCAGCCAGGCCAGATTTGTGCAAAAATAACTCACCCTGAGCATCCTTCCAGAGATACACGCTGGGAGTTCTGCAGGGTCCCCTGAGAGCTGGGGAGGAGAAAGAGGGGAAGCGGGAGTTCCAGCAGGACTTTGAAGGATGGGGGCAGTTTCTCCAAATGGGAGGAGGAGAGAGGTCAAAGGGCAGGTTTGGGCCAGTGTGGCGGCTCAGGCCTGTAATTGGCACCTTGGGAGGCCAAGGTGGGAGAATTCCTTGAGGCCAGGAATTCAAGACCAGCCTGAGCAACATAGCAAGACACCATCTCTACAAAAAGTAAAAAAAAAAAAAAAAGTTACTTTTTTAGCCAAGTGTGGTGACACAGGCCTGTAGCCTTAGCTACCTGGGAGGCTGAGATGGGAAGATCGCTTGAGACGAGGAGTTCAAGACTGCAGTGAGCCATGATGGCACCACTGCACTCCTGCCTGAGTGACTGAGACCCTGTTTCTAACAAAGAAAGTAAATAACTATTTTGGTGGCTCACACCTGTAATCCCAGAACTTTGGGAGGCTGAGGCAAGCAGATCACTTGAGGTCAGGAGTTCGAGACCAACCTGGCCAACAAGGTGAAAGCCTGTCTCTACTAAAAATACAAAAATTAGCTGGCTGTGGTGGCGCATGCCTATAATCCCAGCTCCTCAGAGGGCTGAGGCATGAGAGTCACTTGAGCCCAGGAGGCAGAGCCCAGGTTGCAGTGAGCTGAGATCGTACCACTGCACTCCAGTCTGTAGAACAGAGGAAGACTCTATCTCAAAAAATAATAATATATAAATAAAATCATTTTAAAAACAAAAACAAAGGGCAGGTTTGGAGAGCTGTGGGATCAGTTTGGCTCTGCAGAGAGGTCAGTGTGTGGGGGTGTCCTGGGAGGAGGATCTGCTTGAGGGGCTCAAGGCAGGCTGTGAGCTCTCTGAGTCTTGACAGTCGCCCTTCTCTGAATGTTCTCTGTTGTCTTGGCTTCTGGGTCTTTCCATGCACTGTTCCCTTGTCCTGAGACGCCTTTCCTTTCCAGACTTGCTGGACCAAAGCTTTGACCTTCAAGGTTCATTGTTTGCATTCCCAACTCTGTGAATTCCTTCTCTCCTACCCACCTTCCACCCCCTGGAGATTGACAGGTCCCAGCCCAGCACCTACCTGTTCCCTCTCTGTTCCCTACTGGGATGGTCCATGGTCCTGTGTGTCTCCTCCACAGATCATGTTCCCAAGGACAAGGACCCTCACTCAGGCCCTTAAACCTGACCAGGGCTCTCATGGTAGTTAATAGTTTATATGGGTTTGTTGACTTGAATGAAATCATTACAAAAATCCGTCCCTTGGCCGGGTGGAGTGGCACATGCCTGTAATTCCAGCATTTTGGGAGGCTGAGGCAGGAGGATCACTTGCGACTGGGAGTTTGAGACCAACCTGGGCAATACAGTGAAACCTTGTCTCTATTAAAAAAAAAATTATGTCCCTTACCCCATTGCCAAAAGTATAGGTGAGAAAACTAATATTTGGGTTGGACGCAGTGGCTCATGCCTATAATCCCAGCACCTTGGGAGGCCAAGGCAGGCAGATCACTTGAGGTCAGGAGTTCGAGACCAGCCTGGTCAATATGGTGAAACCCCATCTCCACTAAAAATACAAAAATTAACCAGGCATGGTGGCACACATCTGTAATCCCAGCTACTCAGGAGGCTGAGGCACGAGAATTGCTTAAACCTGAGAGGTGGAGGTTGCAGTGAACTGACATAGTGCCACTGCACTCCAGCCTGGGTGACAGGGCGAGACCATGTCTCAAAAAGAAAAGAAAACTAGTATTTGAGAAAGGTCAAACAAGTGATACATTAACAGTCTTATTTAATTCGAATCTTTTCCCTAAACACAAGCAAGCAAAGAAACAAACCCTGAGCCTCCTCCAGTCGTCTCCATCCACTTGCTTCCTCAAATCCCCAAACCCAGTTGCTTCCTTGATTCTTATTTTTCCCTCACTCCCAATCCCCACATCCAATAACAGCTCATTCTACTGGATCCAGCTTCATGCTTCCATCCTCTTTGCCCCATCTCCACTGCCCACCCCCGGACCCCTCATCATGCTCCTCCATCACCCCAGGAGTCTCCCACCTGGCCCCCTGGCTTCACTTAGGCCCCCTAAAATGCAGTTGCCACACAGCAGCCAGAGTGACCTTTTGGAAACATAAATCAGACGATATCATCCTGTGTGTAAAATCCTTTGTGACTTTCCCACACCTATTCCCTACTCCGGGCAACTCCTGCCCTCTGTTCACCTCCTTTGTTCCTCGAAAGCATGAGTGCCATACGGTCAGGATGCTGCTCCCTGATCTCCCCATGGCTGGCTCCTTCTCACCAGGCAAGTCTCAGGTCAAATATTACCCCTGCAAAAGGCCTTGTAAGGCCTTCTTTCATCACCCAATTGGACATAAACCCCAGCCACTCTCGCTGTGGCAAAGAAAATCAAGACAGGCTGTGTGCGAGAGAAGACTCAAAATTTTAGTGGCTTAAGCAAGATAGAAGTTTATTTCTTGACTGGGCGCAGTGGCTCACACCTGCAATCCCAGCACTTTGGGAGGCCAAGGCAGGCGGATCACTCGAGGTCAGGAGTTTGAGACCAGCTTGGGCAACATAGTAAGACCCTGTCTCTATTTTTTTTGAGACAGAGTCTTGCTCTGCAGGTAGCAGGAAGGGGTAAATAGGAATGTGTCCCCTTTCTTTATTTTATTATTTTTTGAGATGGAGTTCGCTGTTGTTGCCTAGGCTGGAGTGCAATGGCACAATCTTGGCTCATTGCAACCTCGGCCTCCTGATTCAAGCGATTCTCCTGCCTCAGCCTCCTGAGTAGTTGGGACTACAGCCATGTGCCACCATGCCCGGCTAATTTTGTTTTTTAGTTTAGTTTTTTTTTTTTTTTTTTGAGATGGAGTCTCACTCTGTCGCCTAGGCTGGAGTGCAGTGGCACGATCTCGGCTCACTGCAACCTTTGCCTCCCAGGTTCAAGCGATTCTCCTGCCTCAGCTTCCTTAGTAGCTGGAACCACAGGCTACACGCCACCACACCTGGCTAATTTTTGTATTTTTAGTAGAGACAGGGTTTCACCATGTTGGCCAGGCTGGTCTCCAACTCCTGACGCTGTGATCCACCTGCCTCAGCCTCCCAAAGTGCTGGGATTATAGGCGTGAGCCACTGCGCCCAGCCTAATTTTGTAGTTTTAGTAGAGGTGGAGTTTCTCCATGTTGATCAGGCTGGTCTTGAACTCCTGACCTCAGGTGTTCCACCCGCCTTGACCTCCCAAAGTGCTGGGATTACAGGTGTGAGTCACTGCATCCAGCCTGTGTTCCCTTTCTTTAAGGGTATTTCCCAGAGGTTGCTTCTGCTTACATCCCGTTGCTTCTGCTTACATCCCAGACTCAGTTCCATGGCTACATTTAGCTTCAAGGGAGCCTAGGAAATGTAGCCTTTATTCTGGGAAGTCCTGTGTTCTATTCCCCTGGAAGAAGAGGAGAATGGAAATTAGAAGGCCCCTAGTAATCTCAGCCAGAATGATATCATCATATCACCTACTAAATTATCTTTTCCCTATTAGCTGACAGTTTCCTTTCCTTTCTTTTCTTTTCTTTTCTTTTTTTTGCAATCCTCCTGCCTCAGCCTCTTGAGTAGCTGGGACTACAGGCACACCCCACCAAGCCTGGCTAATTTTTGTTTTTTTAGTAGAGATGGGGTTTCACCATATTGGTCAGGCTGGTCTCGAACTCCTGACCTTGTGATCCACCCGCCTCGGCCTCCCAAAGTTCTGGGATTACAGGCATGAGCCGCCGTGCCTGGCCGACAGTTTCTTATTTAATTATTTGTTTATTATGATCTATTGCTGTCTCTAGAACGTAAGCTTAATGGGGGCAGGTCCTTTGCCATCCTTGTCTGTCATCATGTTGCCAGTGCCTAGGCACAGAGCCTGGCAAAGGCGGGCTCTACATTTTTACTGAATGAATGATTGAATGACTCCCCACAATAATGAGAATAGTGAGAATGCATTCTCGTTCCCATCTTACACGTGGGGAAAATGAGACTCAAAGAAATTAAGTAACTTGCCTAAGGACAGTTGGCAGTAGGGCCAAGATTTGAACCTTGCTCTCTGTGGCTCCAGCACTCTTCAACACTTTCCACTTCACATGCTGACTCCCCTGATGTCTCAGCTCCACCCTGGATCAAGTTAGATGCCAGGAAACTTGGCTGGGTGAGGTGGCTCATGCCTGTAATCCCAGCACTTTGGGAGGCTGAGGCAGCAGGATTCCTTGAGCTCAGGAGTGTGAGACCAACCTGGACAATAGAGGGAGACCCCATCTCTATTAAAAAAAAAAAAAAAAAAGGAAAAGAAGAAGGCAGGAGGCAATCACCCGGAATCTCTTAGTGCGATTTCCCTGGGAAATTCCACCCCAAGTTCTCACTAATATCATGCCTATAGCCTCGAATGGGATCAACATAATACCTTGTTGTTTGGGAAGAGTTTCTGTAACCTTCCTGCCAATCAACGGGTGAGGATGTCACATAGAATCCATAAAATCAATCATGCTGGAAGTAAGTACCGGATACAGTCTGAAACTCCAGATGAACTGATAGGTTTCTTTGTTTCAGACAAGGCAGGACCATCTAAGTCATCAGGTTTCCCTTTTTACTTTGGCTGCTAGGAAACTTAGAATTTTAAGTAAGCATACAGAACCCAGAGGCAGCCCCAACCTCAGGTAAAGTGCTATAATGAACAGAATGTATGTGACTTGGAACCAGGGAGCCTAAACTTGAGTCTAAGCCAATGCTCCTGTGAGCGAGACATTCAAACTTCCCTGGACCTTAGAACCGAGATGATAAACACATAACTCCTCCGCCCCAGGGCTGTTAAGAGGGTTATGTGAGCTAATGTATTGGCAAGCTCTTTAGAAATGATTTGATGCTGGTGAGGAGGCCAGGCTCTACAGAGTGAAGGTTTAAATCCAAGGTCATGGCAAAACATCTGAAGTTCATCGCCAGGACTGTGATGGTACAGGAAGGGAACGTGGAAGGTGCATACAGGATCCTAAACAGAATCCTCACTATGGATGGGCTCATTGAGGACATTAAACGTCGGCGGTATTATGAGAAGCCATGCCGCCGGCGACAGAGGGAAAGCTATGAAAGGTGCCAGCGGATCTACAACATGGAAATGGCTCGCAAGATCAACTTCTTGATGCGAAAGAATCGGGCAGATCCGTGGCAGGGCTGCTGAGGCCTGTGGATGGGACACCCAGTGCGAAACCCTCATCCAGTTTTGTCTCCATCTCTTTTCTTTATACAATACCATTTCCTAAACTCAAATCACATGTCTGCAAAAAGGCCTCCAAATATAGAAACAATTCCATTAAAAAAAAAAAAAAAAAAAAGAAATGATTTGATGCTGCAGAGATGGTCAGCTCGTGTCACATGTGGTCACAGGGTACACTCAGCTCACAGGGGCTGAACTGTAGCTTCTCATGCCCCAGGAATTATTGAACAAGAGAATGAAGTGGTCAGGGAAGGCTTCTAGGAAGAGACACCTCGAAGGATGGGTGGAACCCTCTGATGGAGAAAATTTGACAGCGTCATTCCTGTACCCTGTAGTGCTGACCTCCCAGGTCACCTCTAATTCCCATTCTGGCCTGCATCTTCCCATCCTTTTAGGTACCCTCTAACCATTACTAATCCCACTGTCTAGCTTCTGTCCCCATGGGTGAAAATCAGCCCATGGGTGGATAGAGCTGCCCTCAGATGGCTCACAAGTTTCCAGAGACCCAGGGGTTCAAAATGAGCAAGTCAATCAGCAATTACTATTCCTTTATTCGTTCAACACCTGCTCACATGGTCAGGGGTGGTGGCTCATGCCTGTAATCCCAGCCCAGTACTTTGGGAGGCCCAGGAGGGTGGATTGCTTGAGCCCAGGAGTTTAAGACCAGTTTGGTCAACATGGTGAAACCCCATTTCTACAAAAAAAAAAAAAAAAAAAAATTAGCCAGGTGTGGTGGTGCACACCTGTAGTCCCAGCTACTAAGGAGGCTGAGGCAGGAGGACCACCTGGGCCCAGGAAGTCGAGGCTGCAGTGAGCCATGATCACGCCACTGCACTCTGGCCTGGGTGACAGAGCAAGACCTTGTCTCAAAACAGAAACAAAAACTCCAGCTCACACAAGGGTCATCAAAGAGCATTTAGATGCTTGAGGGGATGGATATCCCATTCTCCATGATGTGCTTATTTCACATTGCATGCCTGTATCCAAGCATCTCATGTACCCCATATGTGTACCCCATAAATATATACACCTACTATGTACCCACAAAAATTAAAATAAAAAATAATGGAGCCTGGGCGCTGTGGCTCACGCCTGTAATCTCAGCACTTTGAGAGGCTGAGGCAAGTGGATCACCTGAGGTCAGGAGTTTGAGACCAGACTGGCTAACATGACAAAACCCCATCTCTACTAAAATACAAAAATTAGCTAGGCTCGGTGGCAGGCACCTGCAATTCTAGCTGCTCGGGAGACTGAGGCAGGAGAGTCGCTTAAACCTGGGAGGCAGAGGTTGCAGTAAGCCAAGATTGCGCCATTGCACTCCAGCCTGGGCAACGAGAGTGAAACTCCATCTCAAAAAAAAAAAAAAAAAAAAAAAGGATAGTTTAGTCTTGGAAAAAGCCCCAGCCCAGGATGAGAGGCTCATCACAAAGACCATTCTCAATAAGGGGTGCTGTCTTTACTGTCAGCCTGTACTCAATCTTCCTAAAACTTGAAGGAAGTAGGGTACAGAGAGGTGAAGTAAATTCCCTGAGGTCACACAGCTCATAAGCAGTAGAGCTGGATTGGGACTGGGGATTTGCACACTGAAGCTTGGGATGGGGGTAGGGAGGGGAAACTCTCCAGGAAATGGCTCTTCTCAGTCGGTGAAATTTCGAGGTCAAACTGGCCGGAGGGAGCCAGGCTCTGGCGGGGCTGCAGCAGACCGGAAACCGCAGCCGACTAAGACTGACCTTGGCCTGTAGGGCTGGCTGGGTAGGGCGGGGACAGCCTTGGTTCCCAGCCCTGATTCACTACGTCATTGGAGTCGGTGGTTGACGCCCTCAGCTCTGTCTACTCAGGCTTAGGTGACGGAGACACAGGCCTGACATAGAGGGGCGCCTGGAAGGGCCTGCATGCAGGTGCAGAGAACCTGCAGGGCGTGGGACCTGCGTAGGGAGAGTACCTATCCTATGTCTCGGGGGGGATCTATGCTGGGGAGCCCTGTGGCCGGCAGCCCCCTCTTCCTTCCCCTGACCCTGCATTCCTGGCTCCCTCCCACTTCTGACCCTTCCAGCTGTTACCTGTGGCCTCAGGATAAAGTCCAAATTCCTCCTTCTGACCTGGCCTGTGCTGTGAACTTGCTCTCCATCCCCAGCCTGCCCTACTGGTCCTGTCTCTGCACACTCCCTTAGCTTCATTCACTTTAAAATTGAGCTCAGGCCTCTCTGCAGTCCAGCTTCCACTCCTTCTTCGACTTGGACCTGGCGTGGAGGACTGGCTTTCCTCTCCTCTCTCCTGAAACCTGTCGGACCTCTGCCATGCATGCCTCCCCTTCCTCTAAGTCCTGAGGACCCACCCGTGACTCAGTCACCCTCTGCTTTCAGGGCAGCAGGCACACAGTGGCTCAGAACAAGATGTGATGGGGGCTGACTGCCTGAGGCCACTGCTGGGGAAGCTGCCTCTGTCCTGCCCCAGCCCCCAGCAAGATATGACCCTTTGAAATACCCAGAACCACAGAGCAACCTCCTCTGCTGTGGGGTAAAGGTAGAGGTCAGGGGTCAGCCCCAGGCAGCATCCCAGGGGCCATCAGAGGGCCCCTGATGCCTGGAGCCAGGGTAGGGAGGTGCTGTGTCTAGAAGGGTGCACTTGGGCTCCCATGGACGACACTGGCTGTGTGAAAGGAACCCGAGCATTAAGGAGGGGTTCCCCCACCCCTGCTGTGCACTTGATTTTTTTTTTTTTTGAGACTGAGTCTCGCTCTGTCGCCCAGGCTGGAGTGCAGTGGCCGGATCTCAGCTCACTGCAAGCTCCGCCTCCCGGGTTCCCGCCATTCTCCTGCCTCAGCCTCCCGAGTAGCTGGGACTACAGGCGCCCGCCACCTCGCCCGGCTAGTTTTTTGTATTTTTTAGTAGAGACGGAGTTTCACCGTGTTAGCCCGGATGGTCTCGATCTCCTGACCTCGTGATCCGCCCGTCTCGGCCTCCCAAAGTGCTGGGATTACAGGCTTGAGCCACCACGCCCGGCTGTGCACTTGATTTAAAGCCAACCAAACACTGTTAAAATATGAATCCCTGGCCAGGTGCAGTGGCTCACGCCTGTAACCCTGGAACTTTGGGAAGCCGAGGTGGGCGGGTCACTTGAGGTCAGGAGTTCGAAACCAGACTGGCCAACAAGGTGAAACCCTGTCTCTACTAAAAATACAAAAAAATTAGCTGGGCGTGGTGGCACACACCTGTAATCCTAGCTACGCTGGAGGCGGAGGCAGGAGAATTGCTTGAACTCAGGAGGCGAAAATTACAGTGAGCCGAGATGACACCACTGCACTCCAGCCTGAGTGACAGAGCAAGACTCCGTCTGAAAATAAATAAATAAACAAATAAACAAATAAATAAAATAAGAATCACTGCAGCTGTGAATCCACATCAACCCAAAACAGCAGCAAGTGACTGGACCACCCACACTCCTGGCTAGGCCTGGGCTGGGCCAGGAAGGGGGAGCAAGGGGGTGGGTGGAGGTAAAGGGAAGGAGAGTCTGTCTCGTGCCAACGTGCCTGCATGTCCTAGGGCATGTCTGTATGACAAGGCAGCGGCTGGTGCACCCAAGGGGGTGAGGATGGCATTGTAGGTGATCAACTCCCATCTTCCCTCTGGCTTGCTCCTGTCTTGTCTCCACTACGAATCCCATGGTTCCTGGGTTGTCTCGGTGGCCGACCCAACCTTCCTCAGGGCAGGTAGCTCCTCTTGTCAGTCCTGGCCTCCCATCCGAGCCCATGAGGGCACCTTCCTTGTTGGAAAAACTCTATCTATGTCCGTGCTGGAGGATGGAACAGAAGGTTCCCCCAGAAAAGGGCCAAGCCTCCCTTGGGGAGCAGCTCAAACCCTTCTTGGTCTCTCCTATCTGCTAAGCCAGATGTTTGGGGCCTCCACCTGACAGCTGATAGCAGGGTCTGTCACAGGGCCAGGACTATGGGTGTGTCCCCCACTGTGTGTATGTTTGGCAGGGCAGGTAGAGGAGCAGTTAAGCCAATGGCTTTGAGAGGGTCTGGTGTCTTACTAGTTGTACAACCTTGAATAAGTTCCCAGAGGTCTCTAAAGTCAAGTTCCTCATCCTTATGGCCAGGCATGGTGGCTCATGCCTCTAATCCCAGCACTTTGGGAGACCAAGGTGGGTGGATCACCTGAGGTCAGGAGTTCGAGACCAGCCTGGCCAACATGGTGAAACCCCATCTCTACTAAAAATACAAAAAATTAGCTGGGTGTGGTGGCGGGTGCCTGTAAACCCAGCTACTTGAGAAACTGAGGCAGGAGAATTGCTTGAACCTGGGAGGTGGAGGTTGCAGTGAGCCGAGATTGCGCAACTGCACTCCAGCCTAGGTCACAGAGAGAGACTCCATCTCAAAAAAAAAAAAAAAAAAAAAAAAAGTCTTCATCCTTAACACCCAGCCTCCTAGAGAGGATGTACTGGTAGGATGACGTTGCACAGGCAGCCCTTAGCACAGCTCCATGCACACAGTTAAGCTTGATAAATAGTAGCTATTGTCACTTTTAGGAGAAAACCCCAGTGAGCATGGGGGCTGCTGTGGGAGCAATCCCTGTTCTGGATCCTGAGACCAGGGACCTCTGCCACCTTCAGGATGCTCTGGGCAGGGAGTTAGATGCACAAAGGCCTGGTTGATGGAGCAAAAACCCCTCTGGGCCCCAAACCCCTGGCCCTGGCTTCTCCTCCTTTGTGGACTTTCCCAAGTAAGGGACTTGAGAAGCCCACCCCCAATCCCAGCAGGAAGGTTGAGCTCTGGGGAGACCTCATAGGGAAAACCCCAGAAAGTCTCTTCCTCCTCTGTGCCTCAGTCTCCCTTTGTGGTGGGAGGTCAAGCGAACCCCAGCTGACTCCACTCAGACTCAGCTGTCCCTCCGAGAGCCTGTAGAAGGACAAGGAGCCCCCAAGTCCAAGCTCCCCCATCCTTCTGGCTCCTTGTTTCTTTCTTTCTTTCTTTTTGTTTTTAGTGACTTGGTCTGGCTCTGTCATCCAGGCTGGAGTGCAGTGGTGCGATCACAGCTCACTGCAGCCTCGAACTCCTGGGCTCAAGCGGTCCTCCCACCTCAGTCTCCCAAGTAGCTGGGACCACAGCCACACACCACCATGCTGGGCTAATTGTTCTTCTTGTTGTTGAGACCAGGTCTCCCAATATAGCATAGGCTGGTCTGGAACTCATGGACTCAAGTGATCCTCTCACTTCGGCCTACCAAAGTGCTGGGATTAGGAGAGTGAGCCACCTTTCCCAAGCTCCTCTTGTTTTTTTTTTTTGGTTTTTGGGTTTTTTTTTTTTTTTTTTTTTTTGAGACAGAGTCTCACTCTGTCATCCAGGCTGGAGTGCAGTGGTGCAATCTCACTCACTGTAACCTCTGCCTCCTAGGTCCAAGTGATTCTCCTGCCTCAACCTCCCAAGTAGCTTGGATTACAGGCATGTGCCATGATGCCTGGCTATTTTTTTTTATTTTTGGTAGAGAAGGGTTTTTGCTGGTCTCGAACTCCTGACCTCAAGTGATCCACCTGCCTAGGCTTCACAAAGTGCTGGGATTACAGGTGTGAGCCCCCATGTCCTGCCACCTCTTATTTCTTTCTGAATAGACCTTGGAGCAGCCAGTCAGAACCCAGAGCCGCAGGCCTGCCTCTGCACTGGTTAATTTCAACTGGCTCTGGGTCCAGGGTGTTGAAGGAGCCCTGGGTGGGGTTGGGTGGGGAGTAGAGACTAGTGTCTATGGGGCCCAGGCTCCTATCTCAGAACCCGGTGCTGTCAGCTGAGAGACTTGGGAGGGGCCAACATTAACCCATCTTGCTTTGGAGGAAACATACTGGTTCTGATGTCAGCCTTGGGGTGGGGCTCAGTTTCCAGTCTGTGCCTCAGTTTATCCTTTGGAAATAGGAAGAATGGAGTTTCCTAGCCTCCACTTTGAGAAGATGGGGGAAGTTGGTTAATTTATTCATTCAGGTAGTCAATCTACAAACATTTATTTTGAACCCACTCTGCACCACCCATGTGTCAGGCACCACATTGGCACCTGGGGATACAGAAATTTGAAACCCAAGCTGAGGGACCTGGAAGCCTCCAAGCCTAGGGGAGAGTAAACACACCCAATCCTGGTTCTGTGCAGAGAGAAGCAGCATCCCAGAGCCTATAGGAGCCACTCATGCACCAAGTTACACATCATTTTGGCCAGCAAATCCCAGGAATTAGTAGGGATTTCCTCCCGTGATTTAGCAGAGAGGTAAACGTGCTGGAAGCCTGGTACAGGTGTGTCAATGATGAAATGAGCCAGCAGTTTGGTGGCTACTGCCATTCCTTCTTCATCTCAGACAGGAAGGCCTGGAGGGTAGATGTCACGAAGGAGTGACAGTAGCTGTGATGTATAAACACCTCTGCCTTCTGCCTCATCTGCCCATCAGACCCTGGATTTGCAGGACCCCACCGTGGGGGTGTTTGCTCACACCAGGACTCTTCGCCACTGGAGGCCACTGACCACACTAAATGTGGCCCCACATCCAGATGTTAATCTCTAATACATTTCCACTCAAAGGAAATAAGATTCTTAGGATGATAATGGATTCTCTGTCTTGGGGTGTGAAAAAGAAAGTCAGGTCCTGGTGCAGTGGCTCACGCCTGTAATCCCAGCACTTTGGGAGGCTGAGGTGGGAGGATTGCTTGAGCCTAGGAGGTTGAGACCAGCCGGACCAACATAGTGAGCCACTGTCTCTACAAAAAATTTAAAAATCAGCTGGACGTGGATAGGCGCAGTAGCTCAAGTCTGTAATCCCAGCACTCTGGGAGGCTGAGAAGGGGGGAATCAAGAAGTCAAGAGATCGAGTCCATCTTGGCCAATGTGGTGAAACCCCATCTCTACTAAAAATACAAAAACGAACTGGGCGTGGTGGTGCGCGCCTGTAGTCCCAGCTGCTCGGGAGGCTGAGGCAGGAGAATCACTTGAACCTGGGAGGTGGAGGTTGCAGTGAGCCAAGATCACGCCACTGCACTCCAGCCTGGGGACAGAGCAAGACTTTGTCTCAAAAAAAAAAAAAAAAAAATTAGCTAGGCATGATGGTGTGTGGCTGTAGTCTCAGCTACTTGGAAGGCAGAGAGCGGAGGCTCTATTGAGCCTGGGAAGTTGAGGCTACAGTGAGCCATGATTGTGCCAGTGCACTCCAGCCTGGGCAACAGAGTGAGACCCTGTCTTAAGACAAAAAAACAAAAAAAAAAAACCCCAGAAAATCAGGATGTGACTTGAAAATCTGGTTGATCCCAGGAAGCAAGAAAACTTTCAAGGATGTCAGAGGCAGTGTTGATAAGTCCATTGCTGGGCAGAGATCATTTGAGCATCAGCAAGACAAAGAGAATTAGGCTAACCTGAAATAAACCAGGAAACCATCAGGGCCAGACAGACAGAAGGGCTCGAGGGTCAAAACATGCTTGTAATCATGGACAGGCCTCTGCGGGATCAGTGGAGTTGGGGGGATGGGGCATGAGATGAAGGCAAAAAGAAAGCAAGGACAGAAGGGACACCTCTACTTTAAAGAGAGTTTAGGGCCAGGTACAGTGGCTCACGCCTGTAATTCCAGCACTTTGAGAGGCCAAGGTGGGCGAATCACTTGAGGCCAGGAGTTCAAGAACAGCCTGGCCAACACGGTGAAAACCCATGTCTACGAAAAATATAAAAATAAGCTGGTGTGGCCAGGCGTGGTGGCTCACGCCTATAATCCCAGCACTTTGGGAGGCTGAGGCGGTGGATCATGAGGTCAAGAGATCGAGACCATCCTGGCCAACATGTGAAACCCTGTATCTACTAGAAATACAAAAATTAGCTGGACGCGGTGGCTTGCACCTATAGTCCCAGCTATTCGGGAGGCTGAGGCAGGAGAATTGCTTGAACCCAGGAGGCGGAGGTTGCAGTGAGTCGAGATCGCACCACTGCACTCCAGCCTGGCGACAGAGGGAGATCCTGTGTCAAGATAAAATAAAATAAAATAAAATAAAATTAAAAATAAAGAGAGTTTAGAAGTTTACCATCACAAAGAAGCCCTCAGTTTTCGAGATAACCAGATTTAGTATGTTTCTTTATTTTTTTATTTTTTATTTTTGAGACGGAGTCTCGCTCTGTCACCCAGGCTGGAGTGCAGTGGCCGGATCTCAGCTCACTGCAAGCTCTGCCTCCTGGGTTTACGCCATTCTCCTGCCTCAGCCTCCCGAGTAACTGGGACTACAGGCGCCTGCCACCTCACCCGGCTAGTTTTTTTTTGTATTTTTTTTTAGTAGAGAGGGAGGTTTCACCGTGTTAGCCAGGATGGTCTTGATCTCCTGACCTCGTGATCCGCCCGTCTCGGCCTCCCAAAGTGCTGGGATTACAGGCTTGAGCCACCGCGCCCGGCCTAGTATGTTTCAAATAATTTTATTGGTGTATGCTTTGTCAATTGTTCAGGGTGGCCAGGCGCTGTGGCTCATGCCTGTAATCACAACACTTTGGGAGGCCGAGATGGGAGGATCACCTGAGCCCAGGAATTTAAGACCAGCCTGGCCAACATGGCGAAACCCTATCTCTACAAAAAATACAATATATTAGCTGGGCACGGTGGCATGCACCTGTGGTCCCAGCTACCAGGGAAGCTGAGGTGGGAGAATTGCTTGAGCCTGGGGAGGTCGAGGCTGCAGTGAGCCGTGATTGTGCCACTGCACTCCCACCTGGGTGACAGAGTGAGGCCCCGTCTCAAAAAAAAAAAAAAAAAAAAAAAAAAAAAAAAAAAAAATTGTTGGGCGGGTGCAGTGGCTTATACCTGTAATCCCAGCACTTTAGGAGGCCGACGTGGGTGAATCGCCTGAGGTCAGGAGTTCGAGACCAACCTGGCCAACATGGTGAAACCCCATTTGTACTAAAAATACAAAAATTAGGTAGGTGTGGTAGCGGGTGCCTGTAATCCCAGCTACTTGTGCCTCAACCTCCTGAGTAGCTGGGATTACAAGATTATAGGCAGAAGAATTGCTTGAACCCTGGAGGCAGAGGTTACAGTGAGCTGAGATCGTGCCAGTGCACTCCAGCCTGGGTGATAGAGTGAGACTCCATCTCAAACAAACAAACAAACAAACAAAAAAAAAAAAACCGGGCACGGTGGCTCATGCCTGTAATCCCAGCACTTTGGGAAGCCGAGGTGGGCACATTACAAGGTCAAGAGTTTGAGACCAGCCTGGCCAACATGGTGAAACCCCGTCTCTACTAAGAATACAAAAATTAGCCGGACATGGTGGCACATGCAGGTAATCCCAGCTACTCAGGAGGCTGAGGCAGGAGAATCGCTTGAACCTGGGAGGCAGAGGTTGCAGTGAGCTAAGATTACACTGCTGCACTCCAGCCTGGGCAACAGATCGAGACTCCGTCTCAGAAAAAAAAAAATTGTTTAAAGTGTTTAAAGTGTTCAGATAAATCACCCGTAATTTCATTACGGTGTGTAATTGAAGCAGCGTCTCCAGGGCCCATGGGACCGAGTTAAAAATCCCAATGCTAACATTCACCAGCTGTGTGACCTTGGGCACATCACTTCACCTCTCAGGGCTTCAGTTTCCTCAGCTGCAAAGTGGGAACCAGATGATAATAATTGTATGTCCTTCATGGGGTTGTTGTGAGAATCAAATGAAGAATACGTTCAAAGCACTTCAAACAGTGCTTGGTGCATAGTAAATGCATGACAGTATTTTAATTTTCATTGTTTAGGTAAGTCATGATTTTTTTTTTTTTTTTTTTTTTGAGACGGAGTCTCGCTCTGTCGCCCAGGCTGGAGTGCAGTGGCCGGATCTCAGCTCACTGCAAGCTCCGCCTCCCGGGTTCGGGCCATTCTCCTGTCTCAGCCTCCTGAGTAGCTGGAACTACAGGCGCCCGCCACCTCGCCCGGCTAGTTTTTTGTATTTTTTAGTAGAGACGGGGTTTCACCGTGTTAGCCAGGATGGTCTCGATCTCCTGACCTAGTGATCCGCCCGTCTCGGCCTCCCAAAGTGCTGGGATTACAGGCTTGAGCCACCGCGCCCGGCCATGATTTTTTTTTTAAGATAAACATGAGTTATTTTATTTATTATTATTTTTTGAGACAAAGTCTCAGTCTGTCACCAAAGCTGGAATGCAGTGGCACAATCTCAGCTCACTGCAATGTCTACGTCCCGGGTTCAAGTGATACTTATGCCTCAGCCTCCTGAGTAGCTGGGATTACAGGTGTGCACCACCACACCTGGCTAATTTTTGCATTCTTAGTAGAGACAGGGTTTCACCATGTTGGCCAGGCTGGTCTCGAACTCCTGACCTCAAGTGATCTATCTGCCCACCTCAGCCTCCCAAAGTGCTGGGATTACAGGCGCGAAGCACCATAGCTGGTCTAGGTAGTTCAAATTTAATATGTTAAGAAAAATTTAATTTGTCAAACTCCTAAGTGTTTACTTTTGCTTAGGTGAATATTAAAGATATGTTGATTATTTAAAGAGATATCAATTATTCGATAAACCCATTAGCTGAATAAACTGTACATGAAACCAAGTTTTGGCAATAGTGAGGTTTTCTCTCCATTCAATAAACGCCCTTGGATCTTGAAAAATTTAATAAATCACCTTCCCTGCCCCAGCTCCACCCTTCTGCCGGGGGGCTCAGGCTGTTCAATACCACTCCCTGCCACCCTGAGTCCTCCGTCAGGTGCCAACACAGACCCAGGCCTCAGGCCTCCCTCCCTCAGTCGACCCCTCTCCTAGAAGCCCATTCTCCCTCTACTCACGCCTTCCCCAAAGCCTGAGTCTGTCCTGTTCAAACCACCAGACAATCCTTCACCTAGAGCCATGGCCCTGTGGCTCTCCTCCCCTTCACAGCTCAACTGGGAGTGACACTCTCCTCTTCCTCCACCAAGCTTCTCCCCCATCTCCCCTTTCCATGAATAACCTGTAAATGGCCACATCTAATGGGTGACTCCAGATCCCTGGCTGGATTTTTTGTTTTTTTTTTTGAGACAAGGTCTCACTCTGTCATCCAGGTGGGAGTGCAGTGGCACAATCAACGGCTCATTGCAGCCTCGACCTCCTAGGCTCAAGCAATCCTCCTGTCTCTCTTTTTTTTTTTTTTTTTTTTTTTTTTGATTTTTGGTAGAGATGAGGTCTCATTATGTTGCTGGTCTTGAACTTCCAGGCTCAAATGATCCTCCCATTTCTGCCTCCCAAAGTGCTGGGAGTACAGGCATGAGCCACCGGGCCCGGCTCCCAGCTAGGTTTCTCTGCAGCATTTGACACCTGCAGCCTGTCCCTTCTTGGAAATGTCTGCACCCCAGGTCCTCTCCTATCTCTTTGGTGGTTTCTTCTTTATCTTCCTGGCTAGCTAGTCTTCCTCCTATCACCTCCCCCCACGTCGGTGCTCCCCCAAATCCATCCCTCCTGAGCTATCTTCTCCGTCCACTCTGCCCTCTCATAGTGCACTCTCACAACCTGGCCCTCCTCCAGGGTGGCCTATCTCAGCCAGTTACACCCCTTCCAGCCATCACTCACACCAGAAACCAAGGAGTGACTGCAGAACTTCCACCTTATCTGGCCAATCACCAAAGAGCCAACCACTGGCTTCCCTATAACTGGATGACCTTCTCAAGCCCAAGCGGGAGCTTGCCACTTCCTACTAATGTTCATATGCTGATGTTCAAATTCTTCTGTCTCGCTTCCCATTACATTCCTCTTCTTTATCCTCTCCCACTACATGTCCATCTTGTATGATTAACCCAGGGCACAGCACACAGTAGGTTCTCAATTTTTTTTTTTTCCCGAGATGGAGTTTCACTCTTGTCACCCAGGCTGGAGTGCAGTGGTGCAATCTCAACTCACTGCAACCTCTGCCTCCTGGGTTCAAGCAATTTTCCTGCCTCAGACCCCTGAGATTACAGGCATACGCCACCACACTGGCTAATTTTGGTGTTTTTAGAAGAGTCGGGGTTTCACATGTTGGCCACGTCTAGAACTCCTGACCTCAGGTGATCCACCTGTCTCGGCCTCCCAAAGTGCTGGGATTATAGGCGTGAACCACTGTGCCCGGCCTCAAATGTTTGTTGAACGTGTATGCTAAAAGGTAATGGTAAGTAGATGGGAAAATATATACCATGCAGTTCCCAATGGCTAAAGGTAGAACAATTATAGAATTTAAAGTAAAATAACACTACAGTAGTCCCCCCTCATCTTCAGAGAATATGTTCCAAGACCCCCAATAGTTGCCTGACACTGTGGATAGTATGGAACCCTGTAGGTGGAGAGAAAGGAACCCTATATATATTATGTTCTTTTTTTTTTTCTTTTTTGAGACAGAGTCTCACTTTGTTGCCCAGGCTGGAGTGCAGTGGCATGATCTCAGCTCACTGCAACCTCCGCCTCCCAGGTTCAAGTGATCCTCCTGCCTCAGTCCCCTCCCCAGTAGCTGGGATTACAGGCACGTGACACCACTCCTGGCTAAGACGGGTTTCATCATGTTGGCCAGGCTGGTCTTGAACTCCTGACCTCAGGTGAACTCCACCTCAGCCTCCAAAGTGCTGGGATTACAGACATGAGCCACTGTGCCCGGCCTATACTATGTTTTTTCATACGTACACATACCTATGATAAAGTTTAATTTATAAATTAGGCACAGTAAGAGATTACAACAACTAATAATAAGATGGAACAATTATACTGTATTTAAAGTTATATGAATGTGATCTCTCTCTCTCAAAATATCTTATTGGGCTGGGCATGGTGGCTTATGCCTGTAATTCCTGCTACTCAGGAGGCTGAAGTGGGAAGACAGTTTGACCCAAAACTTGAAGACCGGCCTGGGCAATAGAATGAGACTCTATCACTGAAAGAAAGAAAGAAAAGAAAAAAGAAAAGGAAAGGAAAGAAAGAAAGAGGAAGAAAGAGAGAAAGAAAGAGAACTAAAGTGGTGGTAAGCCATAGAATGTTAGAAGATACTTATAACACATATAAGTGACAAAAAATTAATATCTGTACCAGTGTGGCGGCTCACACCCATAATCCCAACAACTTTGGAAGGCCAAGGCAGGAGGATCCCTTGAGACCAGCCTGGGCAGCATAGCAAGACTCCATCTCTACAAAAAATTTTAAAAATTAGCAGGATGTGGTGGTGCTTGCCTGTGGTCCCAGCTATTTGGGAGGGTTAGGTGGGAGAATTGCTTGAGCCTAGGACATCAAGGCTGCGATGAGCTGTGATGGTGCCACTGCACTCCAGCCTGGGTGACATAAGGTGATCGTCTCAAAAAAAATTAATATCTGGAATATACAAATAACATATAAAGAACTACTACAAAGCAATTAAAGAACAAAACAAAACAAAAAACAGTCCAATAGAAAATGACGAAAATACTTTGAAGAGGAACTTCACAGTAGAGAAAATCCAAGTGACCAATAAGAATTTGATTAATTTTATTAATTTTTTTTAGACATAGGGTCTTTCTTTCTTTTATTTTAATTTTTATTTTTGAGATGGAGTCTTGCACTGTTGCCTAAGCTGGAGTGCAGTGGCACGATCTTGGCTCAATGCAAACTCTGCCTCCCGGGTTCACGCCATTCTCCTGCCTCGGCCTCCCGAGTAGCTGGGACTACAGGCACCCACCACCACCACACTCAGCTAATTTTTTGTATTTTTAGTAGAGAGAGGGTTTCACCATGTTAGCCAGGATGGTCTTGATCTCCTGACCTCATGAGCTGCCTGCCTCGGCCTCCCAAAATGCTGGGATTACAGGTGTGAGCCACTGCGCCTGGCCGAGATGGGGTCTTTCTATGTTGCCCAGGCGGGAGTGCAGTGGCTATTCACAGGCGTGATCCCACTACTGATCAGCATGGGAGTTTTGACCTCCTCCATTTCCACCCTGGGCTGGTTCACCCCCCCTTAGGCAACCTGGTGGTCCCCCACTCTTGGGAGGTCACTATATTGATGCTGAACTTAGTGTGGACACCCGATCTGCATAGTGCACTACAGCCCAGGACGGGCCTCAAGCAATCCTCCTGCTTCAGCCTCCCGAGTAGCTGAGACTACAGGCTCACATCATCTCACCTGGCTCAATAAGCACCTGAAAAAACAACCAACATCATTAATATGCATGAACATGCCAACTACAGTAAAATGTCTAACAACAATATTCAAAGTCAGGGACAGAAGAAATGGAAATATACTGTTATAAGTTTCCTTTATAACATCTTTATTGAAGTATAATTCACATACCGTAAAATTCACCCATTTAAAGTGCACAATTCAGTGGCTTTTAGTACTCCCAGAGTTCTACAACCACTACAATCTAAGTTTAGAGTGTTCCCATCACTCCAAAAAGAAATTCCATGCCCATCAGCCATCACTCCTGATTCCTCCCTCCAGCCCTAGGCAACCATTAATATTGTTTCTGTCTCTATAGATATGCCTATTCTAGACATTTCATGTAAATAAAATCATGCAATATAGGCTGGGCACGGTGGCTCATGCCTGTAATCCCAGCACTTTGGGAGGCTGAGGTGAGCAGATCACCTGAGGTCAGGAGTTCAAGACCAGGCTGGCCAACATGGTGAAACCTGTCTCTACTAAAATACAAAAATTAGCCGGGCATGGTGACGGGAGCCTATAGTCCCAGCTACTTGGGAGGCTGAGGCAGGAGAATCACTTGAATCCGGGAGGTGGAGGTTATAGTGAGCAAAGGCTATGCCACTGCACTCCAGCCTGGGCAACAAGAGCAAAACTCCATCTCAAAAAAAAAAAAAAAAAAAAAATCATACAATATAGGTTTTTTGGTGGCTGCCTTCTTTCACTTACCATGATATTTTCAAGGTCATCCATGTTGTAGCATGTATCAGTATATCATTCCTTTTTATTGCTGAATAATATTCCATTGTATGTATATGATACATTTTATTTGTTCATCAGTTGATGGACTTTTGGGTTGTCTCCACTTTTTGGCTATGGTGAATGATGCTGCTTCAGGGGTATTCCTGAAGGGTCTGAGCCCCTGGTTTCCATACCCATTCAGATCATGGTTTTGCTGCAGTTGCCCATTCAGTTATCATCACTCACAGAGTCAACACAAGGTGACCAGTCAATCCCCTGAGGTCTGGATTTATTCTTCCTGCGCCCATTATATAGCAGCAACTCTATCTCCTCACGATAATCAGGGTTGATTACCCTGCCAGGAGAGTAGCTTCTTTTTATTTTGTCTGTTGATCTACTGGCTCGGGGAGCTCAAAATGATCATAAGGCAGCCATAGCTTCAGTTTTAGTGGAATCCTTACTGAGTGGCCTGGTAGAAGCATTCCCTTCACCTACCCTTGGGAATCAGGATCACCAATCATCATCACTAGTCTACCAAAGTATAAAGCGGCAGGAGGTGAAGCTGGACACCGTGGTGCACATCTGTAGTCCCAGCTACTCTGGAGGCTGAGACAGGAGGATCACTTGAGCCCAGGAGTTCAAGACTGTTTTGTGTGATGATCCTTCCAGTAAATAGCCACTGCAGTTCAGCCTGGGCAACACAGCAAAGCAGCTGTCTCTTTTTTTTTTTTTAAAGGCAGGGCTCAGTGGCTCATGTCTATGATCCCAGCATTTTGGGAGGCCAAGGCAGGAGGATTGCTTGATACCAGGAGTGTAAAACCAGCCTGTGTACCATAGTGAGACCTTGTCTCTACAAAAAATAAAAAATAAAATAAATAAAAAGTAGTGTGGGTGAGAAACACATATTGCCCAGTGGGTTCCTGGGAATTATGGCAAGGGGGATCACTCCAACTTCTACTCCTGGGTTTTATTTATTTATTTATTTATTTTTATTTTTATTATTTTTTTTTTGAGACGGAGTCTCGCTCTGCCGCCCAGGCTGGAGTGCAGTGGCGCGATCTCGGCTCACTGCAAGCTCCGTCTCCCAGGTGTGGTGGCTCATACCTGTAATCCCAGCACTTTGGGAGGCCAAGGCAGGAGGATCGCTTGAGCCCAGGAGTTCGAGAGCAGCCTGGGCAACATAGCAAAATCCTGTCTCTACACACACACACACACACACACACACACACACACACACACACACACAATTAGCCAGACACAGTGGCATGTGTCTGTCGTCCCAGCTACTTGGGAGGCTGAGGTGGGAGGATCATCTGAGCCCAGGGAGGTCAAGGCTGCAGTGAACCATGATCACTCCACTGCACTCCTGGGCAACAGAGCGAAGTCCTGTTTCAAAAATAAATAAATAAATAAATAAATAAATAAATAAATAAATAAATAAATAAAAATAAAAAGAAGCTGAAGGACATCTACTGGCCAGGCTATCTTGTCTGCTTGGTTGCTTAGTACCCCTTCTGCAGAGGATGCTCACCGTGGAGCACTGATAGAGATGTAGTGCAAACTTTGTGCTCACTCCAGCAAATCCATCCATTTGCCCTCCCCTCACATAAACCTGTCTCAGGTCTTCCAGCCTTGCTCCTTCTAGATCTCTGACCTATCAGACAAGACGCTGGCCTCTACCTAGTAGTCTATGTATATCCTCAGCTCAGAGCCCTTTTCTTTCCACCTTATGTCGCTGACCAGGTGCAAATGCCAGCAGCTCTGTCATCAAGGGGGTTTCCCCTCACCACTGCCTTTCGGGGCCACCCTTGATTGTGGCTGTAATGTGGCTTCAGTTCATTTTCAGTCCACACCAACCTAAGAAGCCATTTTATCTGTGAATCTGATCTGGGCTTTTTTTTCCTCGTCTGTCAACTGGTGATAGAGAACTCCCCATCAGGCCAAAGGTGTGAGTTGAGGGAGAGGCGTAGGTGCAACAGGGGGAGGTGCCCTGGGCGTCTGGCTGCCTGTTCATGTAACTTACTTGTGCCCTTTAGGCTGAGTAGTCCTTATCTGGAATGCACTATTTCATGGCAGGATGGATTATTGCTGCACCTGCTCAACTGTGTGACTTGGTATATCTGACAGTTTCTTCTTTGCAATGGACAGCTCTGATCACATCACCATATCTGTCCAATGGTCAGGACTCTGCAGCACAGCAAGACTTTTTTTTTTTGAGACAGAGTCTTGCTCTGTCACCCAGGCTGGAGTGCAGTGGCACAATCTCAGCTCATTGCAACCTCCACTTCCCTAGTTCAAGCCATTCTCGCGCCTCAGCCTCCCGAGTAGCTGGGACTACAGGCACGCACCACCACACCCGACTAATTTTTGCATTTTTAGTAGAGACAGGGTTTCACCATGTTGGCCAGGCTGGTCTCGAACTCCTGACCTCAGGTGATCCACCACCCCCTTGATCTCCCAAAGTGCTGGGATTATAAGTGTGAGCCAATGCACCCGGCCAGAAGATTATTTTTTAAAACTGGAACAGTTCTCTGCTGTAGATGGCATGGCCTTGCTCCAGAACCTTCTGGGCTTGCCAGAGACTCCTCAAAGCATCCTATGAATCACAGATAGATGGCATCTGCTAGGCTATATGAGCCCAAGTGGCAGGGAACTTTGCATTTTGGCCTGGACTGAAAAAAACCTCTCTTGTTATGGGCCCCACTCAAAACCAGCAGCCTTTTGAGTTCCCTGAAAATTAGTTAGAGCAGTATTTCCAAGTGTGGTGTGTGCCATCTCCCATATCTGAAGGGGCCTGCCAGGCTTTGCGCATCTTTCCTAGGGATAGGAGACACATGGTGGTGCCAGCCCACTGGACCCTGACAAATTTTGCAAAGATCCTTGAGTCTTTGTAGGTTTTATCCTCCAACGTCTGGCAAGCACGTGCCTCGCCATTTTCTGTTCACCAGGTTCCATTAGCTCAATGTCATCAGTACAATGGATCGTGTGATGTTGTGTGGAATGCCAAGACGATCAAGGTCCCCACTCTATTGTGACAGAAAGCAGGACAGTTAACATAGCCCTGGGGAAAGGGGAAAGACTGTGGACATGCACTTTTGTCTGTCCCCAGGGAAAGGAATCTGCTTTTTTTTTTCTGAGACTGAGTCTTGCTCTGTTGCCCCTGCTGGAGTGCAGTGCCTCGATCTCTGCTCACTGCAACCTCCCTCTCCCGGGTTCAAGTGATTCTCGTGCCTCAGCCTCCCAAGTAGCTGGGATTACAGGTGCCCACCACCACATCTGACTAATTTCTGTATTTTTAGTAGAGACAGGGTTTCACCATATTGGTCAGGCTGGTCTCAAACTCCTGACCTCAAGTGATCTGCCTGCCTTGGCCTCCCAAAGTGCTGGTATTACAGGCATGAGCCACTGAGCCTGGCAGAAATCTGCTTCTAATCTTACTTCCTTCATCAAATTAACAGTTATGGACTAAATGACAGGGACTCTGTTGATCTGTTCTAAGAAAGCTAGCACATCTGGCACAGCACTCAATCAGGACGCCACTTGGTTATGTGCATCCTCATCTACAGTGATCCGTCTGGTTTTTGCAAGAGCCAGATTGATGAGTTAAATGGGGATATCCTGGGAACCACCACTTTTATATCCTTTGTGAGTGACTCCAACCACTGCCATTCTGCCTGGGCTGGGGAATTGCTTCTGATTTACTCCCTTGGGAGGGATGAGGAAGCAGTTTCTAATTGGCCTTTCCTACCCTAATGACTCTTATTCCTTTTTTTTTTTTTTTTTTGGTGACAGTTTCATTATGTCTCGTATGCTGGAGTGCAGTGGTGCAATCTCAGCTCACTGCAATCTTGACCTCCCGGGCTCAACCAATCCTCCCACCTCAGTGCCCTGAGTAGCTGGGACTACAGGAGTGTGCCATGATACCCAGCTAATTAAAAAAATTTTTTTTTGTAGAGATGAGGTTTCACTATGTTGCCCAGGCCGGTCTCAAACTCCTGAGCTTAAGTGATCCTCCCACCTTGGCCTCCATACTTGGGATTACAGGTGTGGTAATGGCTCTTACTTCAGGAAACCAATGTGAGAGATCTGCTATCTGCTAAGTACCTCTATGCCACTATGCATTCAGGGGCCAGGGAAATAACCAACAGGCAGACTGATGGGCCAGATCTCCTTTCATCACCTGGCCTCCGTATGTCCCACCCTAATACGTGCCCATGATGGCATTTTGGTTCCTTAATATTAGTGTCAATTTCAACTCTGTATCCAAAAGCCTTGAAAGATCTGAGTATTTCTCTTTCCCCAGGATGCAGTTGCTCTGATAAGCAGCTGTAAGTACCTTTGGGGGAAGAATAGGATAATTACCACGATATAAACTTGCCATGGCATTGTAGGATTCTTCCTGAAGGGAACTGGCCCCCACTTCACTTAAAGGGCTCTATATCTGGCCATGTTTGGTGGCTCATGCCTGTAATCCCAGCACTTTGGGAGGCCGAGGTGGGCACATCACTTGAGGTGAGGAGTTCGAGACCAGCCTGGCCAATATGGTGAAACCCCGTCTCTACTACAAATACAAAAAATTATCTAGGTGTGATGGTGGGCACCTGTAATCCCAGCTACTTGGGAGGCTGAGGCAGGAGAATCGTTTGAACCTGGGATGTGGAGGTTGCAGTGAGCCGAAATTACACCACAGCACTCTAGCCTGGGCAACAGAGCAAGACTCCATCTCAAAAAAAAAAAAAAAAAGACAAAGGGCTCTATATCTGAAAACTGATTTGGGCCTGGAAACTGGGTATGAGATGGGGATTTTCCTTTGCAGAGGCTAACTTCAGCCTTCTGCTCTCTCATTCTTGCTTGTTTCTATAAGCAAGAGATACCCTCCTTCACCATCTTCCTATCTAGGAACACGATGGTCTTTTGGTCATCACAATAGATCCCTGCTTATATTTCTGGTCTTTCTGCCTATTATGGTAATTATGTCCACTTAGCCTCTCATGACCACATGCTGTCGCCTGACCTCTGTTCTGGACTCCTGTCATGTCCGGAGCTGCACGCCCCGGCCATAGCGAATAATAATTAAGGATTAAACGCCTGAGCTATATTCATTTCCACCCCACACCTTCTCCCTAGATTTACCTTCTTCCCTGTATTAATACCGCCATTAAAAGATGGCGCTCTTCCCGCTTCTTCTTCATTCATTTTTCCCGCGCCCGCGAAAAGACTACCTGACAGCGCAGGCGCAACATGACGTCCGACCGGAGAAACCGAAACCTATCTGGCCACGCCTTCCGCAATGAGGTCATTTCCGCCTTAGCCCAACCCCTTCCCCTCCAAATGTATATAAGGCATTGCATTACCGCCATTAAACGATACTTGATCAGAGCACTGTCTTGTCTCCATTTCTCGTGTCTCTTGTTCCCTAAATTCCCACTCCCTCCTCCAGGGCCTACACTGACTATCCCGCGGGCCGGGATACTGTCATACCCACTGACTCTAGAAAGGCTAGTTCCATAGCAGCTCCCACTACCATTGCTCTGGCCTGCTGAGGACAGCCACCACTGGCCGGCAAATGCCAGTGGCCCTGCTCCAACTAGCACCTTTTGTATCAGTTTATTTATTGAGTATTTCTGGGCCCTCATGAAGAACACAGGCTGGAGGGTTCTATAGTCTTATATAATAGTCATTTTATTCTGGCATGCCCACTTTTCTGAGCCTTTATTCTTCCAAGTATTCTGTCAAGGAAGTTCCAACATCTCTACCTCATTTGCTGGAACTCATAATTTTTCCACACTTTGAAGATCTATCCCAGGGGGCATATTGCAACAGGCTTCAGATGTGTTTGCCAACCTTTAAAATGTTAAATCCCAGGCCAGGTGTGATGGCTCACTCCTGTAATCCCAGCACTTTGGGAGGCCAAGGCGGATGGATCACTTGAGGTCATGAGTTGAGACCAGGCTGGCCAACATGGTGAAACCCCATCTCTACTAAAAATACAAAAATTAGCCCAGCATGGTGGTGCGCGCCTGTAATCCCAGCTACTCAGGAGGGGCTGAGGCAGGAGAATCACTTGAACTCAGGAGGCAGAGGTTGCAGTGAGCTGAGATCGCACCATTGCACTCCAACCTGGGTTACAGAGCAAGACTCCGTCTCAAAATAAATAAATAAATAAATAAATAAATAAATAATAAATTTAAAAAAATAGTTAAATCCTTACCAGGTAGGGCATCCCATATCAATAAACATACCCTTATTTCACTTTTTTTTTTTTTTTTTTTTGAGATGGAGTCTTGCTCTATCACCCAGGCTGGAGTGCAGTGGTGCAATCTTGACTCACTGCCAACCTCCGCTGCCTGGGTTCAAGTGATTCTTGTGCCTCAGCCTCCTGAGTAGCTGGGAGTACAGGCATGCACCACCACGCCCAGCTAATTTTTTTGTATTTTTAGTAGAGATGGGGTTTCACCACGTTGGCCATGCTGTTCTCAAATTCCTGACTTCAGGTGATCCACCCACCTAGGTCTCCCAAAGTGCTGGAATTGCAGGCATGAACCACTCCTCCCGGTCTTACTCAGCCTTCTATTCCACCCGCTGACCCCAGTCTAACAACCTCAAGATATGTTCCCAAACATGTTCTGTCAAATTCTGCTGGTAAATGTTCACCAGCTCCTGCAGGTCTTTTGGTGAATCATCCCTTTCTTTCCATAGATGGGACAATACTTCCCACTTGGTCCCTGATGAGATGACCAACGTTATTGGTCTAGAGTCATGGAGGGGAGTCACCATCAGGCCTTGAAGAGGGCAAGTATCATCTTGTGAGGTGTCTGCCTCAGGTGAGGAATCTGCATGTTATCTAGGCAAGGGGAGGCTGCTCTCTTCTACCCAGGGGGAGAGGCCAATTCTGCCAGCCCAAATAACTCAGCATAATAAGGGGGTTTTAGAACAGATGCTCCCATACCAGGCCTCAGGATCCCACTCCGTCCCTCCCAGGGCCCTGACTTGCTGGGGCTTTAAATATAAAACCCTGCTACTCTCGCAATCAGATTATGGGACTGATTTTCATCACAGTCTGCCCTGCACAGGAGGTGAGGGTTTCCTTACATGCTGCCATAGAGGTCGTCTGGTTTTTGTTTTGTTTTGTTTTGAGATAGGGTCTTGCTCTGTTGCCCAGGCTGGAGTGCAATGGCACAATCATGGCTCACTGCAGCCTCAGCCTCCTGGGCTCAAGTGATCCTCCCACCTCAGCCTTCTGAATAGCTGGGAACACAGGTGCTCATCACCACACCTGGCTAATTTGTTTTTTGTAGAGACAGGGTATCCCTATGTTGCTGGGGCTTGTCTCGAACTCCTGGGCTCAAGTGATCCTCCCAAAGTACTGGGATTACAGGTGTGAGCCCGGCTTCTTCTGGCTTTTAACTGTACCCTAAATTGATAGCTAGCTGATGTGAGTCTGTCTTTTCTTCTTTTAACACTTTGATGGCATTAACAGCAACCAAACAACTCCTTTTTTTTTTTTTTTTTTTTTGACAGAGTCTCACTCTGTCATCCAGGCAGGAGTGCAGTGGCATGATCTCAGCTCACTACAGCCTCTGCCTTGTGGGTTCAAGTGATTCTCATGCCTCAGCTTCCCTAGTAACTGGGATTACAGGCGCCTGCCACCACACCCAGCTAATTTTTGTATTTTTAGTAGAGAGGGTTTTGCCATGTTGGCCAGGTGGTCATGAACTCCTGACCTCAAGTCATCTACCCGCCTTGGCCTCCCAAAGCGCTGGGATTACATGCATGAACCACTGAGCCCAGCCTCCACAGTCCTTATAATTACCATTTTCCTCTTACATCTCAAATACTAGAGCTATTGCATAGGCAGTGCATCCCTGTCTGCATCCCATTTCACCAGGGTGACAGTCTGACAATCAGTCCAGTTCTACAGTGGGTATTAGCACCCCACTTACCTCAGCAATGGAATCTTTGGGCCATCTGGATGATGAGTGATCCAAAACCAGAATCCTATCCTGTGGGTCTACTTCCTAGGACAGCTTTGGATACCAAATGTGTTGGTTCGGGTTCCCCCCAGAAGTAGAACCTGAGTCAAGGATTCAAAGGAAAGTGTTTATTTGAGAAACACAAGTGTTTATTTGAAAAGCGATGCTAGGAAAACCGAGCAAGCCGGTGGGAGACTGACTTTGGAAGGAATGCAGGCTCACAAAGGGTGTGTTATCAAGCAAGTTAAAAGCGTGGACAACTGGCTGGGCGCGGTGACTCACACCTGTAATCCCAGTACTTTGGGAGGCCAAGGCAAGTGGATCACCTGAGATTGGGAGTTCGAGACCAGCCTAACCAACATGGAGAAACCCCGTTTCTACTAAAAATACAAAAATAGCCAGGCTTGGTGGCACATGGCTATAATCCATAATCCCAGCTACTTGGAAGGCTGAGGTAGGGGAATTGCTTGAACCCAGGAGGCAGAGATTGCAGTGAGCCAAGATTGCACCATTGCACTCCAGCCTGGGCGACAAGAGTGAAACTCTGTCTCAAAAAAACAAACAAACAAACAAACAACAACAACAACAAAAAACACGTGGACAACCAGAGCTTAATCCTAAGAGGGAACTCAGGGAGCCAGTCATAATGTGAGCTCCAGGACCTAAAGGATGAGGAAGCTGGGTATTTACACACCGATCCCCATCAGGATTGGCTGAAGGTTGCTGCCGCTGGGAGTATAGCCCAGAACTTTCAGCCTGCCCAGCAGGCTCCAATGGCCAGGGAGAGTCCTCAGGCAAAGAGCTGCAGGTTCTGGCACTGGAACCCGAGAGCTTCGGGAACATGGGAGGGCACTGACAGCATCTGCCACACTAAGGGAGGAATCCCTTCATGAGGAGATATCGCAATGGTTCCACCACCTGGAAGAAGGCTCTCACCTGGGCTCAGAGCAAAAAAGGGGTTACCTTCTGGGATGACTGATCCCAAATGCCAAGGGTAAGCTGGGTTCTAACTCCAAAAGAAAGGCAGGGAGGACTATGTCTGGAATCCAGGGGACACCCTGGTGTGCCATGTCCTACTTCCGTGTCCAATGGTAAAAGTTAAAAAAAAAGAGCAATACAGTTCTGAGGATTCCAATTTGTAGAATGCTAATTTCAAGAATAAAGGTTTATTCTTGAAACCTTTATTTTAAGAATAAAGGTTTGGAGGCCGGGCATGGTGGCTCATGCCTGTAATCCCAGCACTTTGGGAGGCTGAGGTGGGCGGATCACCAGGTCAGGGGTTCGAGACCAGCCTGGCCAAGAGACCAGCCTGGCCAATATGGTGGAATCTTGTCTCTACTAAAAATACAAAAATTAGCCGGGCATGGTGGTGGGTGCCTGTAATCCCAGCTACTCAGGAGGCTGAGGCAGGAGAATTTCTTGAACCCGGGAGGTGGATGTTGCAGTGAGCTGAGATTGCGCTATTGCCCTCCAGCCTGGGCAACAGAGCTAGACTTTGACTCAAAAATAATAATAATAATAATAATAATAATAATGAAAATTTGGGGCCAGGCACGGTGGCTCACGCTTGTAATCCCAACACTTTGGGAGGCCAAAGTGGGTGGATTACTTGAGGTCAGGAGCTCGAGACCAGCCTGGCCAAAATGGTGAAACCCTGCCTCTACTAAAAAAAATACAAAAATTAGCCAGGTGTGGTCGTGGGTGCCTGTATTTCCAGCTACTCGGTAGGCTGAGGCATAAGAATCCCTTTAACCCTTCAAGGGTAATGGAAGAGGCAAGTTATAATATCAGCTTCTGACCAGATATAGAAGCAAGGATTGTAGAAGGTGCAGATTGCAGTGAGCCAAGATTGTGCCACTGCACTCCAGCCTGGGCAACACAGCAAGACCCAGTTAAAAAAAAAAAAAGAATAAAGATTTGGGCTAGGGCGTGATGGCTCACGTCTGTAATCTCAGCACTTTGGGAGGCTGAGATGGGCAGATGGCTTGAGTCTAAGAGTTCAAGACCAGCCTGGGCAACATAGGGAGACCCCCATTTCTACAAACATAAAAATAAATTAGCCAGGCGTGGTGGTGGATGCCTGTAGTCCCAGCTACTTGGGAGGCTGAAGTAGGAAGGATTGCTTCAGCTTGGGAAGTTGAGGCTGCAGTGAGCCGTGATTGTGAGGCTGAAGTAGGAAGGATTACTTCAGCTTGGGAAGTTGAGGCTGCAGTGAGCCGTGATTGCACAACTGTACTCCAGCCTGAGCAACAAAGGGAGACCCTGTCGCCAAAATAAATAAATAAATAAATAAATAAATAAATAAATAAATAAAGGTTTGTTGAGAAATTGATACTCTCTTGGTATAAATAAATAAATAAGAATACATGTTTGGTCACCCAACCTGGTCAAAAACAAACAAACCAATGAATTGAGGGACTGGCTCAGAGCAAAGTAAAAATGGAACAAGTAATGGAAGAGGAAAGTTATAAATATCAGCTTCTGACCAGATATAGAAGCAAGGACTGTAGAAGCTATGGGTATGTTTTCTCTTGCTTGTTTTATTGTATACACTCTCTAAATATTGGTTAACTTTCCTCTCCTTCTTTTCTCTTATTATTTTTTATGAGGATTGTTGTTGGTAACGACCTTCATAATTTAGGTTGCAGAATACTCTAGAGGACATGTGACTGTACTAGGAGAATTCACATCACACGGAGACGGATCCCATTGCTGTAGAGACTTTGCATCTCTGCTTTTGGGGGAGGGCCCCAGAGCATCTTCATTTGAGCAAAGGACAGTTGCATCTATTAGACAAAGTGATGAAGCTGTTATTATTCAAATATGATGGACAGCTGTGTAACAGCTGAGTAGAAAAAAGGGGTAGATTAGGCCAGTTATTTGCTTATTGCCTTTCAGCTTCAAATTCATTCTTATTTTCTGTGCTCTCTGATGTTGGAAGGGGGCTGGGATTCTGCAAACCAGTTCCCTAGACTCCATTAGTGTCCTTCTGCTAGGTTCTGCTCATAGGCGGTGCACACATGGGTGATAAAAATATAAAGAAAAGCAAGGAAATGATTATCACAAAAGTTGAAATATAAACAAGGAACAAAGCTGGAGGACTTACACTTCCTGATTTTAAAACTTACTGCAAAGCTACAGTCATCAAAATAGAGTGGTATTGGCATAAAGACAGACATATAGACCAATGAAATAGAACAGAGGCTCAGATGTAAACTCTCACACACACGAGCAAGTGATTTCTTTCCTTTTCTTTCTTTCTTTCTTTCTTTCTTTCTTTCTTTCTTTCTTTCTTTCTTTCTTTCTTTCTTTCTTTCTTTCTTTCTTTCTTTTCTTTTCTTTTCTTTTCTTTTCTTTTCTTTTCTTTTGAGATGGCATCTTGCTCTATCACCCAGGCTGGAGGAAAGTGATACAATTTCAGCTCACTGCAATCTCTGCCTCCTGGACTCAAGCAATCCTCCTACCTCAGCCTCCTGAATAGCTGGGACCACAGGTGTAAGCAACCATGCCTGCCTAATTTTTTGTATTTTGGGTAGAGATGGGGTTTCACCATGTTGCCCAGGCTGGTCTTGGACTCCTGAGTTCAAGAGATCCGCCCTCTTCAGCCTCTCAAAGTGCTGGGATTACAGGCATTAGCCACTGTGCCTGGTCTGCAAGTGATTTCTTAAATTTTTTATTTATTTAATTTTTTAGAGATATGGTCTTGCTATGTTACCCAGGATGGACGGGAATTCCTGGGCTCAAGTGATCTTCCCACCTCACCCTCCTGAGTAGCTGGGATTACAAGTACGTATCATCGCACCTGGCCTATGATCAAATGATTTTTTTTTTTTATTTTTAACATAGGGTCTTGCTCTGTTGTCTAGGTTGCAGTGCTGTGGTGCAATGCAGTCTTAAACTTGATCAGGCCAGGTGCAGTGGCTCAGGCCTGTAATCCCAGCACGTTGGGAGGCTGAGGCAGGTGGAGCACCTGAGGTCAGGAGTTCAAGACCGGCCTGGCCAACATGGTGAAACCCCATCTCTACTAAAAATAAAACAAATTAGCCGGATGTGGTGGTGCACACCTGTAATCTCAGCTACTTGGGAGGCTGAGGCAAGAGAATTGCTTGAACCTAGGAGGCAGAGGTTGCAATGAGCCAAGATTATGACACTGCACTCTAGCCTGATTTTTGACAAGAATGCCAAGACCATTTAACGGGGAAAGGACAGGTTTTTGTTTGTTTGATTTTTGTTTTTTAAACAAATAATGCTGGGAAAACCGGATATCCACATGTAGGAGAATAAAGTTGAACCCTTACCTAACACTATATCCAAAAATTAACTCAAAATGGATCAAAGACCTAAATGCAAGACCTAAACTTTTGGCCAGGCGCGGTGGCTCAAGCCTGTAATCCCAGCACTTTGGGAGGCCGAGACGGGCGGATCACGAGGTCAGGAAATCGAGACCATCTTGGCTAACACGGTGAAACCCCGTCTCTACTAAAAAATACAAAAAACTAGCCGGGCGAGGTGGCGGGCGCCTGTAGTCCCAGCTACTCGGGAGGCTGAGGCAGGAGAATGGCGTAAACCTGGGAGGCAGAGCTTGCAGTGAGCTGAGATCCGGCCACTGCACTCCAGCCTGGGCGACAGAGGGAGACTCCGTCTCAAAAAAAAAAAAAAAAAAGACCTAAACTTTTAAAACTCATAGAAGAAAACATATGGCAAAAGCTTTCCAACATTGGATTTGGCAATAATTTTTTTGGATCTGACACCAAAGGCGGGGGCAACAATAACAACAAAATAGACAAATTAGCCTTGATGAAAACTTAAGAACTTTGTGCATCAAGAAGCAATATCAACAAATTCAAAAGGAAATTGACAGAATGGGAGAAAATATTTGCAAGTTATATATCTGATAAGGAATTGATATCCAGGATATAGAGAAAGCTCCTAAAACTCAACACCAACAACAAAAACTAAGCAACCCAAAAATGAACAAAGGACTTGAATAGGTATTTCTCCAAAAAAAAAAAAAAAAAAAAAAAGAAAGAAAAAAAGACAATAAGCACATGAAAAGGTGCTCAACATCACTAATCATTAGTAAAATGCAAATAAAAACTACAATGAAAGAGTATACTTTCAAGGATCATTTCCTTTTTTCTGTTTTTTGAGATGGAGACTCACTCTGTTGCCCAGACTGGAGTGCAGTGGTGCGATCTCGGCTCACTGCAACCTCTGTCTCCTGGGATTCAAGTGATTCTCCCACCTCAGCCTCCTGAGTAGCTGGGATTATAGGCATCCACTACCAGCCTTCCAAGTAGCTGGGGACTACAGGTGCACACCACTATACCTGGCTAATTTTTGTATTTGTTGTAGAGATGGGGTCTCGCCATGTTGCCCAGTCTCATTGTTTCTATCGAGATCGAGACCATCCTGGCTAACATGGTGAAACACTGTCTCTACTAAAAATAAAAAAACTTAGCCGGGCGTGGTGGCGGGCGCCTGTAGACCCAGCTACTCAGGAGGCTGAGGCAGGAGAATGCCGTGAACCCGGGAGGCGGAGCTTGCAGTGAGCCAAGATTGTGCCACTGCACTCCACCTTGGGAGACAGCGAGACTCCGTCTCAAAAAAAAAAAAAAAAAAAAAGAAAAAAAGAGAAATTGGACCCTTGTGCACTGTTGGCAGGAATGAAAAATGGTGCAGCCATACAGAAAACAGGATGGCAGCTTCTCAAAAAATTAAAAACAGAATTGCCATGTAATCCAGCAATTCCACTTCTGGGTATATACCCCAAAGAATTGAAAACAAGGTCTCAAAGAGTTATTTGTACACCCATGTACATAGCAGCATTACTCACAATTGCTAACATGTGGAAACAATGCAAGTGTCCAAGGATGGATGAATGGATAAGTGGATAAGTGTCTTAGTTGCTTTGTGCTGCTCTAACAGAATACGTGAGACTGGGTAATTTATAAAGAACAAAGATTTGTCTCTTACAGATCTGGAGGCTAGCTGGGAAGTCCAAGATTGAGGGGCCCACATCTGGCAAGGGCCTTCTTGCTGCATCATCTGATGGTGGTAGGCAGAAGGGCAAGAGACCATGAGCGAGAGAGAAGGGGGCCTGATCCTCATCCTCTTATCAGGAACCAGCTATCAAAACAACAGCATTAATCCGTTCATGAGGGTAGACCTTTTGTGATCTAATCATTTCTTGAAGGTCCCACTTTTCAACACCAGTGAATTGGGGATTAAGTTTCTTATACATGCCCATGTGTGGTAGCTCATATCTGTAATCCCAACACTTTGGGAGGCTAAGGAGGGAGAATCGCTTGTACCCAAGAGTTCAAGGCCAGCCTGGGCAACATAGTGAGACTACATCTCTACAAAATAAATGAATAAATAATAAACGAATAAAAATAAAAATTAGCCAGACATGGTAGCAGGTACCTGTAGTTCCAGCTGCTAGGGAGGTTGAGGCGGGAGGATCACTGAGCCTAGGAGGTTGAAGCTGCAGTGAGCTATGATTGCACCACTGCTCTCCAGCCTGGACAACAGAGTGAGATCTTGTCTCAAAAAGAAAGAAGGCTGGGCATGAAGACTTATGGTCGTAATCACAGCATTTTGGGAGGCCAAGGTAGGTGAATTGCTTGAGGCCAGGAGTTCAAGACCAGCCTGGCCAACACAGCAAAACTCCATCTCTACTAAAAATACAAAATTTAGCCGTGCGTGGTGGTGTGCGCCTCTAATCCCAGTTACTCGGGATGCTGAGGCACAAGAATCACTTCAATCTGTGAGGCAGAAGCTGCAGTGAGCCAAGATCATGCCACTGCACTCCAGCCTGGGCAACAGAGTAAGACTTTGTCTCAAAAATAAAAAATAAAAAAAAGGCCGGGCACGGTGGCTCACACCTGTAATCCCAGCACTTTGGGAGGCCGAGGCGGGCGGATCATGAGGTCAGGAGATCAAGACCATCCTGACTAACATGGTGAAACCCCCTCTCTACTAAAAAATACAAAAAAAAATTAGCTGGGCGTGGTGGCAGGCGCCTGTAGTCCCAGCTACTTGGGAGGCTGAGGCAGGAGAATGGTGTGAACCCGGAAGGCAGAGCATGCAGTGAACCAAGACCAAGCCACTGTACTCCAGCCTGGGCGACAGAGCGAGACTCCGTTTCAAAAAAAAAAAAAAGAAAACAAAACAAAAAGTTTCCAACACATGAACTTTGGGGGACACGTTCAAGCCATAGCAATAAGCAAAATGTTGCATATTCCTACAAAAGAATATTAATCTGCCTTTAAAAGCAGAGAAATTCTGTAATGTGTTACATACAATATAGATGAATTTTTTTCTTTTTCTGTTTTTTTTTTTTTTTTTTTTTTCTGAGACAGAGTTTCACTCTTGCCCAGGCTGCAGTGCAGTGGTGCAGTGGTGCAATCTCAGCTTACTGCAACCTTCACCTCCTGGGTTCAAGCAATTCTCCCGCCTCAGCCTCCTGAGTAGCTGAGATTACAAGCATGTGCCACCATGCCTGGCAAATTTTTGTATTTTTAGTAGAGATGGGGTTTCACCACTTTGGCCAGGCTGGTCTTGAACTCCTGACCTCGGGTGATTTGCCCACCTTGGCCTCCCAAAGTACTGGGATTACAGGTGTGAGCCACCATGCCCAGCAACATGGATGAACTTTAAGGACTTTATGCTAAGTGAAATAAGCCAGTCACATAAAAAATAAACACTATATGATTCCACTTATATGAAGTACTTAGAGTAATCAAAATCATAGAACCAGAAAGTAGAATAGTAGTTGCCAAGGGTAAGGGGAGTGGGGAATGGGGAATTATTGTTTAATGGATAGTTTCAGTTTTTCAAAATGAAGAGTTCAGAAGTTGGAGGGTGGTGATGACTGCACAAAATTATGAATGTACTTAGTACTACTCCATTGTACACTTAAGAATGGTTAAGATAGGCCGGGCGTGGTGGCTCATGCCTGTAATCCCAGTACTTTGGGAGGCCAAGGCAGGTGGATCACTGAGGTCAGGAGTTTGAGACCAGCCTGATCGACGTGGCGAAACCCTGTCTTCACTAAAAACACAAAAATTAACTGGGCATGGTGGTGCATGCCTGTAATTCCAGCTACTTGGGAGGCTGAGGCAGGAGAATCACTTGAACCTGGGAGGCGGAGGTTGCAGTGAGCCAAGATCGTGCCACTGCACTCTGGCCAGAATGACAGAGCGAGACTCCGTCTCAAAAACAACAACAACAACAACAACAACAAAATAAACCCCAAAAGAACATCACATGCCCTCATTTGGAGAAAGAGCAAAAAAACCCCATCATGATTGCCCCTGGCAATCTGGAGGCAGGAGAATGGTAAGAGGGACTTCTACACGTGAGGCAAGAGCAAGATGACGGAAGAGGGACTGAAAAGACCAAGGTTATACTAAAATTGGAATGTGCTAATATGCTAAAAAATTGGAATGATACAGAGAAGATTAGCATGGCCACTGTGCAAGGATGACATGCAAAAAATAATTGAAAAAAAAAAAGTAAAAAAGGTAGAGGTCCCAGAAGCCAAGAATTGAGGCTGAGGCTGCATAAACGTGAGATCTCATGCTAGGAATCAGGAGCTAGGAGTCAGTCTCCAGGTGTCAAAACCAGGCTCTTTCGTCTCCTCCTCCTCCACTTGTGGTGACAGAGGGTCCCTTCCTGCTGATTATTTTCAGATGTGGGTGCAAATCTGAATCAATGTAGAGACATCAGCAATCCACTGGCAGAGCATCAGGTGAATTGAGCAGGTAGGCAGAGTTGGAGAATAGGTACGAGTGAGTCCTGGGAGGAATGTTCCTAGGGGCAGATGGAGAAATTGGGTAGAGGCCCTTTAATAAACACAGAAAGGCTTTATGTGGGAGTTGAGGATTCCAGCAGGTGAAGGGGAACCCCCCCTGCTGAAAATCCTGAAACAGGTTGAATAGAGGAACAGGGCAGGTGGGAGCAGGGATGTGAGAGAGGAATAGGAGGCCAAGGGCGGGGGGTAGGGGGGGAAACCAGACTATGCCTGCATTTTCCCCCACCCCCAGGGAGAAACTGCAACCAGTTTTACAGGACACTCCTGGCCTTGCCCGAGATCAATGACCCCATTCAGAGAGGGTTGATGGCACTATGCGGCAATGCCGGCAGCCAAGGGGTTAACCTTAGGCCAGCTGGCTCTGGGGTGGTGCGAGGGGGTGGGCCACCACCCCCTCCGGTTGCCTTGGCACCACTGTAGGCGCCTGCTCTGCCGCTGGGAACTTCCGCAGAGCCCAGGGCCCTTCGCTGCCAGTCTGCTCCCCACTCTCTGTCCCAAGTGGTTCCAGGCGCTGGACCCTTAGGCTTCGTCTGGAGTCCCATCCTCCACCCCAGGAGAGGTTGGCTCGGCCTGGCTGGTGCAGGCGGGTCCAGCCCAGGCACAGACACGCAGATGCAGTCTCTAGGGCTGCTCCTTAGCCTCCTGGGTTAGCAGCCCGGAGCCACCTGCGCTCCCTGCACGCAGCCCCCACCTCGCCGAGAAAGCCGGGGCTGAACGGGTAGGGGGCGGGGAGGGGACGAGGGTCACGGAGGTGAGGACCTCCTTTCCCCCAGCGGCAGGGGGAGATCAGAGACACCACGGAGCACAGGTCAGAAACAAGGGAGTAGAGAGGTCGGAGCCAGAGACTCGAGGCGGGGAGGAGCGAGGAGTCTCGGGCCCAGAGTGTGGGGGTGGAGGGCAGGCCCCCTGCTTCTCCTTCCAATCTCTGCTTCTCCCGGGAACCCCCTCCGCCCTCCCTGGGGCCCCGGCTCTTCCCCTCCCCCCAGACCCTGCACCCTCTGCGGATTGGTCCTCGGCCTGCTGGGGGGCGGGGCCCGAGGGCCCTGACGTCACTGGCCGAGGGGGGCGGGCGGCTGGAGGAGGGGCTGACGAGGCCCGGCTCAGCACCTCGGAGAGCTCCCTCCCCGGCCTTGTTTTGCTCTGGCATCGCTGCCAGGGGAGGGAGCGAGGGGGCCGGGCACCAGGCGCAGAGGCAGGGGAATGGCCATGGAAGGGTTGAGGGGCCGCGGCGGACAGAGGGCCCAGCCGTGATCCAGCGACGGGTTTGGGGCTCCGGGTGGGGTGGGGGGCAGCGGGCGGCGGCAGCAGTGGCCGCACATCTGGATGGAAGCGAGCTTTGTCCAGACCACCATGGCTCTGGGGCTGTCCTCCAAGAAAGCATCCTCTCGCAACGTGGCTGTGGAGCGTAAGAACCTGATCACCGTATGCAGGTGGGCACCGCTGGCGGGCGGGGGCTGGGGTGATCAGAGAGAGGGGTTGGGGTGGACTGCGGAAACCCGGACGGAGCGCTGCCGCGGAGAAAAGGGAGGGGAGCAAAGAGTCGAGAATAATGCGTCCACTGTCCCTCCCAGGCCCAGAACCCAGAGAGGGAGCTGCAGTCTGGTCCCTACCCTTCTAGGCCAAGTGGCCTATGCCGGGGCCTGGGCCTGAGGGGTGAGGGGTGTTTAATTGGTACTGCAGCTTCCTGTGAGAACCAGGAAGTGACATTGTGTGAGGGGGAAGGAGGTGGGGATGGCTGGCTCCCTTGCTGGGAGTGGGGCGGGATGGGCAGAGGGGACCCCATGGGGGGATGAATGCCCTCCAAGCATACCCTCATTGGCACCCATGTCAAACTGACCCTCTGGGGTGGGGTTCTCCAATGCTCAGATTCTGGAGCAGGGATGGGCAGGGTCAACTGGGCATGGGGGCAGAACCCATGAATCCCTCCAGGGAAGGGAGAGGGCACCGCCCAAGACGTGGGAAGGACCAAGAGCCTGGGTTCCAGGTTATAGGGGAGAAGACCAGGAGGGCACGGCCACTGGTCTCTGAGGGTGAACGGTTGCTGGGTTGGGAAGATTCTCCGCTATTGTGGGGCCCAGGAAGTGATCCTGTCCACTTCAAACCTGCAGTGACTCACCCTCCCTGCCCTGTCCCAAAACCAGGGCATGGCCAGCTGCTCAGCCACTCCCCCTGCAGCCCACACCTGCACTCTCCTCTGGTGCTGGGATCCCCTGTCAGCTGCAACCTCCTCTGGCCCCCATGCCTATCAGGTGTTGCTCCCTCAGGGCAGGGTGCTCCTGGGGACAGGGCTCACTCTTCCCTTGCCAGCCCCACCTGCCTGCCACGTAGGCCTCAGCTCTGCTGAAGCCCACCTGATACCCTGAGGCCCACTAGTGCCCACCTGATGCCCTGGCTCCTGGCTCCCATAGCTCCTTCCAGGTTCCTGGGCACACACCCAACCACACTGCATCTGTCTCCCAGCATCATATCCCTAGTGCCCAGCACAGTGCTGTGCACATCAGACCTCTGCAGAAATGCCTGGAACGTTAAGGAAGAAGAGAGTGTAGCAATGGCCCAGCCCACAGTGCAGGGCACTGCCTCTACCCTCATTCCCCCCAACCCCTACCAGTGTGTTGTAAAACAAAGATTTCGGTCTTTGGGGCCAGATGGTCCGAGGTTCAAGCTCTTACTCCATCAGCTTTAGCTGCACAACCTTGAGGAGGTCTCTTAACCACTCTGGGCCTTGGGTGCCCCATCATCCTCATTTTAGATGTCACAGTCATACCAAAGAATGATAATGGCATCATCCATGTAGGTGCCTAGCTCAGTGTCTGGCACACAGAAAGAACCCTTTCCTAATGACGTTCTTCCTGGCCCTCTCTGCTCTCTACCTGCTAGGTTCCTCTTTTTTCTCTTGCCTGCCAAGTTAGCTGAGCCTCTTGAGTACGTGGGGGGAATGAGGGAACTCTCCTTGACATAGGCCAGAGAAGAAGAAGTTGAAGGGCTGAAGGTGGCTTAGAACTGGGAGGGAAGGATAGAGTTTTGGGGGGTCAGTGATGTGACAAAGGCTTAGTAACCCCTAGGCCCCTGCTGCCTCATCACTGTCACATGGTTTGCCTCCAGCTCCCAGAACAGCTCCCTTTAGCAGGCCGTGGGCTCCCCTGGGCCCTGGCCTCGCTGTCTCCATGGTAACCTGCAGCAGCCACTGCATCTCCTATCAGAGAGCACACCACGGGGCTCCCGGGGGCAATGACCACCTCTGCGGCACCCCTGAGGACAGATACCAGATGGTTGCCATGCTGAACCCAGTCCAGGCCCCATCATTGTCTGACCCAGATGACCAGGAGAAATTAAGCTGGCAGGAGGGTGGGCATAGTGAAGCTGGGATAATGCCCCAACCACAGGCTTGCTTTCAGCAGGGCCAGCCTTCCCAGCCACAGCCCCGCTCCTTACCATCCCTGCCCAGCAGCCCTAGGCACCTACCATCTCCCAACCCTTCCTGGGCTCTCAACCAAAATGTAATGAGGCAGGTACGATTGTTCCCATTTGCATTTGGCAAGAGGGGACTCAGAGAGGGGCCCAAGGCCACATGAGTGTCACAGGGAAACAGGATTTGAATCCAGCAGGCTGCCTCCCTCTAGTGCAACCCCAAGACTGACCTGGCTCTAAGTTCAACTCTAAGTTCAAAAGGAAGGGGGACAACGGCTCAGCTGTGCAATTGGCCTGAGAGCCGCAGAGGTCAGTGCTCCAGGGCTGGAGACTTGTGGAGTAGAGGACAAAGGGCGGTGGAGCAGGGGCTGCTCCAGGCCTAGGTCTTCACGATAGCTGCCAGGAGGCCACAGATGTAGCAGAAAGAGCAGAGTCTTCAGAATCAGAATCAGACATACCTGCTTGACTCCTCATAAGCCATGTAGCTCTGAACAGATCAGTCAACCTCTTGGACCATCAATTTCTTTATCTGTAAAATGGGGATGAGAGTGATAAGAGGGCCTATCTTTCAGGGCTGAGCATGGATAAGGTAGTGCAGACAAAGTACTGTGCTTGGCACATTATAGAGCTTGATAAATATAAGAAGAAAAGGACACTTCCAAGCAGCTCCCATATCCCTGGACACCCCGCCCCTGCTCTGCCACCCACAACAGGGAAATCATGGGATGTTAGGAACTGTGTCCTCATCCCTGCCCCACTTCACTGCAGGGATGGCAGGGGGAGATTGCAGGGGTAGTGACTGCAGAGGGAGCCTGAGGCGTAGACAGGATTGGAGAGGGGGCACTGCATGGCTTCAGTCCCTCAGCTCCACAGGTTTCCCTTGGTCCCTTCCTCCTAAGAAGCTAGGCCCCCAAGCCCCTTCCAAGGATCTGCTGCCAATGCCCCCTCCTGCCCAGTGTCTGTGTCAGGCCCATACCCCACACCTCCCCACCCCACCCCCGCCCAGCTCTGCACTGCCTGGTTCTGGGCAGCTGGTGTGTGGGAGGCCAAGCCGGGAAGGAAAGGGGGAAGGGGGTATCTGTGTGCTGGGAGCCCACCTGGCCACCTGCACATGCCCACACTCCATGTGCACAGTGCCAACTCACATGCCCTGGTACAGGTGACCCCATCCCCAAAAGGGACTGAAGGTTGTTCCAGCAATCACAGAAGACAGCTCAGGGTGGGGCACACACCGGCTTCTAACACCTAGTTGACCCAAGCCTTGCACACACAGACCCTGAAGGGTGGTCTGGGGGAACAGGCTCTGGGACCGCCCCCGGCTTGTGGCGCCTCATCTTCCTATTTTTTCAGTCCCTCTCACCCCTTGTTCCCGAAGCTTCCTTTCTCTGGGTGTCACCTCTCCTGTCACCCACTTTGTCAATCAGTCTCCCACCTGTCACCCTCCCTCCCCACCTGCCACCCTCTCACTCCACATGACATGGTACCTCTATGGTCACTGTAGTCTTGCCTGTCTCCCCGCTCCCTCTGCCCCCCACCACATCCATGCCCTTCCTGACCTCTTCTCTGCCAGTTGCTCCCTGTCTCAGCCTGTTTCCTCACCTGACACCCCACTGCCCTGTCTCCCCACCTTGCCACCCAGGTTCTCTGTGAAAACGCTGCTGGAGAAGTACACAGCGGAGCCCATCGATGACTCATCAGAGGAGTTTGTCAATTTTGCAGCCATTTTAGAGCAGATCCTCAGCCACCGCTTCAAAGGTGGGCCCAGGGTCCCTCCTCCAGTGGTCCCTCCCCAACTCCCAGCCTTTAGCTCCCAGCCACCTCATTCTGATATACTCCATGGACTCTGAATCCCCTCATTGACCCTGGCCCCCATCCTGGACCATGCGCAGAAGCTTGTGTACAGATCTGGGAAGTGGGAGACGCCTTTGGCCTACAATCCCCATCAGTGGGCAAGCTATATGCTGGGGTGCCCACTGCATACATGCATGTGTATGCACAGATCTTTGTGGGAGGAGGCTGCTTATACTTATGCATGTGAGTGCTTCACTACATGGACCCTCTCCAAACTCCCTGGTCTTGCTGAGTCCGCTCCCTGCCCTGGCTCAGCCTGTGCCCCAGCAGGTCCAGTGAGCTGGTTCAGCTCAGACGGGCAGCGGGGCTTCTGGGACTATATCCGGCTGGCCTGCAGCAAAGTGCCCAACAACTGTGTGAGCAGCATCGAGAATATGGAGAACATCAGCACAGCCCGGGCCAAGGTGAGGGGCCTGGAGCAAGCAACTGCTCTCTGCTCTGGACACAGGGGGCCTGCCTGTTTCTTGGTCCTCACCCCCTGTCCACAGCCCAGGGGAGAAGGGCCCACACCTGATGCTGGACATATGAGTCTCTCTGGGGCAGCAAGTAAAAGTGAACGTGATTTCCAGGGCCGGGCATGGATCCGGGTGGCACTGATGGAGAAGCGCATGTCAGAATACATCACCACGGCTCTGCGCGACACCCGGACCACCAGGTCAGACTTCCCAGGCAACTCAGACCACAGGCCTCAGGGTGCACCTGCATTGCCCAAACACAGCTGATCCTTAAGTTCCTGCAGCATCCTTCAGTTCCTGGACTACAAGTCCCAGCACCAGCATGCACGGCTGATTTCCCTCTTTCAGCCTGGCCTGCAGTCCCAGGACAAACTCTTTTTTTTTTTTTTTGAGGAGGAGTTTCACTCTTGTTGCCCAGGCTGGAGTGCGATGGTGCGATCCCAGCTCACTGCAACCTCTGCCTCCCGGGTTCAAGCCATTCTCCTGCCTCAGCCTCCTGAGTAGCTGGGATTACAGGCATACGCCACCACGCCCTGCTAATTTTGTATTTTTAGTTACTCCATGTTGGTCAGGCTGGTCTCAAACTCCCAACCTCAGGTGATCCTCCCACCTCGGCCTCCCGAAGTGCTGGGATTACAGGAATGAGCCACCGCACCCGGCCCCAGGACAAAGTTTTACCACTGCCACCATCACTTGCAAGTCAAATCTAATGCCCATTATTCGACATCATTGCCCAGCACACTCCACCCTGGCACACCTCTGGATGAGCCTCAGCTACGCACCATCTCATGTGTTGGCTTGCTCCATGACCTACAACACAGCCCTTCTGGCTCTACAAACTACAGCGGCAGTTCTGTACTTGCTATTCACGGACACAGAGTCCTTATGTGGGGAGTTCAACCCCTGCACTGTGGGTTCACAGGGAGGTTGGGTGCCTGAGGCAAGGGGTTACAAGGAGAAGTGTGCCTATGTGGGCAGGTGCATCTGAAACTGTCTGGGTGTGGCAGGGGGCGTGTACCTACGCATCCCAATTGGCCACAGCCAGCCTGATGTTTTTGCTGAATTCCATTCCTCAGTCTACACATTTCCAGGTTCAAGTCAACACGGTTTTTGCGCACCTACTGTGTACCAAGCACTAATGATTAAGACTCGCTTCCTGATATGAAGGATCTGGGTAACCCAGTACTTGATGAGGAAGGGGTAGCTCAGAGGGAGGAGTCGGCTCAGGGAGCACTCATTCTAGGTGATGGGGCCACAGGTGCCAGCCCCAGGCTGAGGGGGGAGAGAGGCTCCAGGCCTGCGTGCATATCAGGAAGGAGAATTGGCCTTCCTTCAGGATGGGGTGGCAGTAAGCCAACAACAGCAGCTCTGGGGAGGGGCTCCAGGGACCTGCTGCACTGTCAGGCCCTCTGCCTCCCCACAGACGGTTCTACGACTCTGGAGCCATCATGCTGCGGGACGAAGCCACCATCCTCACCGGAATGCTGATCGGACTGAGCGCCATCGACTTCAGGTGGGGTCTGCCTGAGGGCAGTGGTGGAGGGGGCTGTTTCCCCGACAAATGTCCTACCCCAACCCCTCACACCCACCCCCAACCCTGTGGCTCCTCTGCCTCAGCTTCTGTCTAAAGGGGGAAGTCCTGGACGGGAAGACACCCGTGGTCATCGATTACACGCCCTACTTAAAGTTTACACAGAGGTGAGCGGCTCCATGACTGCGGCGGGGCGGGAGACGGGGGGGTCCTCAGGACATCCTGGGGACATCCTGGTCCCCCTGCCCTCGGCGGCCAGCGCAGACGCGCGTGGGGAGGGGCGGGACCGGCCGTGCCCACTACTCCCTCTCCCAAGCTACGACTACCTGACCGACGAGGAGGAGCGGCACAGCGCCGAGAGCAGCACGAGCGAGGACAACTCGCCCGAGCACCCGTACCTGCCGCTCGTCACCGACGAAGACAGCTGGTACAGCAAATGGCACAAGATGGAGCAGAAGTTCCGCATCGTCTACGCGCAGAAGGTGCGCGACGATAGCGGGTCTGGGGGGCGGGCGGGCCGGCGCGGGGGATTCGGGCATCCTGGGGCGCGGCGGGGCGGGGTGGGGCCGCGGGCCGCGGCCGGGAAGTCTTCCCCGCCGCCCGGGCTGAGCCGGCGCCCCGCAGGGCTACCTGGAGGAGCTGGTGCGTCTGCGCGAGTCGCAGTTGAAGGACCTGGAGGCGGAGAACCGGCGGCTGCAGCTGCAGCTGGAGGAGGCGGCGGCGCAGAACCAGCGCGAGAAGAGGGAGCTGGAAGGCGTGATCCTGGAGCTGCAGGAGCAGCTGTGAGCGCATGGCCTGCCCTAACCCCTGACCCCGGCCGCCCCGACCACATCATCGGGCGAACCCCATCTTCACTTCCATCGACTCTAACATCACCCGACACGAGCACCCAACTCTCCAGCATCAACCCTCTGATCCAGCCAGCCCACCCCGAGATGCCCACAATGATCTTCTAACATTGTCCCCAGCATAAGATCCAGTGACCTCCAACAGCCAGAGCCCCACTTCACCCTCAGTTACCCTTCAGCTAGAGTGGCCATCCAACCTTACTGCAGGGACCCCACGTCACTCACGAGGACCTTGGGTGTTGCTCTTCAACCTTCAACACGATTGCACACTTCCCAGCGTTCATCACCTCACTCACCTGCACCACAGGCTCACTGACCGTCATCACCCGCTGTGACCCCCGACCTCACCCCTGCCGATCCCTGTAACACTTCTTCTCTAAGCCTTTCCATCACCCTGATCTTGCGGCAGGATCCCCAAGACGACCTTACCCTTCAGGGATTCCCACACTATTCTCCACTGAAGCCCCCATCACCCCAACTGACCCCTACAACACTGTACCATTCCCTCCAACTCCCAGTCACCCCTCCACCCCAGTACCACCTCCACTTCTTCCCGGGATCTGGCCCACTGACCCCAACACCGTATCCCCATTTTTGCCGCTCAGATTTCATTCCTGACCCCTTCCTCATCCCCTTGCTGAATCTCCTTCCTCACTTCTCCTACTTCCAGCCAGGCCTGACTCCTCCTCCCCCTCCCAGGACAGGTCTGATCCCCAGTGACCACGCCCCTCTGGCCCAGGGTTCCAAGGAGCTCACTACACCCCTGGTCAACCAATGGCCCTCACTGGGAACGCTTAATGGGGCCGAGGGCGCCAGCAACTCCAAGCTCTACCGGAGGTAAGCCCCAGCCGGGTGCGGCTTGGGCCTGCGAGCGGGTCGTCCTGGGGAAGAAGGGCTTCCTCTACCGGTGCACCAGCTCTCGCTCTGCCGCAGACACAGCTTCATGAGCACGGAGCCCCTGTCAGCTGAAGCCAGTCTGAGCTCGGACTCCCAGCGCCTGGGAGAGGGCACACGGGACGAGGAGCCCTGGGGTCCCATTGGTGAGCTCCCCCAACCCCAACACCCAGTACCCCTCCAGGAAGGGCTGAGGCAAGGCCCTGAGGCCTCGAGGCAGGTCCTAGCCCATTGCCTCTTTCATTCTCTCAGCCTTTCTTTTCTTTTTTTTTTTTTTTTTTTTTGAGACAGAGTCTCACTCTGTCATCCAGGCTGGAGTGCAGTGGTGCAATCTCAGCTCGTTGTAACCTCCGCCTCCCGGGTTCAAGGGATTCCCTTGCCTCAGCCTCCTGAGTAGCTGCCATTAAAGGCTCCCGCCACCACACGTGGCTAATTTGTGTATTTTTAGAGACGCGTGGCTAATTGGTGCATTTTTAGTAGAGACAGAGTTTCGCCAGGCTGGTCTCGAACTCCTGACCTCAAGTGATTCACCCGGCTCAGCCTCCCAAAGTGCTGGGATTACAGGCGTGAGCCACTGTGCCCGGCCTCTCTCGGCCTTTTTTGAGGGCTTAGCACAGCAATTGAGAGCTTACTTGGGGTGTCAGAACCCAGCATATGCAGAACCCAACATAAATCCTGGCTATGCTTCCTCTGACCATGTGAGCTTGGTCAATCACTTTATCTCCATGAGTCCATTCTTTGTAAAATGGGGATGTTGATAATCACCAGTGTTGTCATGTGGTGAGGGCTTAGTGGCTTTTTAGTGTCATGACATCCTCAGGGGGCTCACAAACTCTAGAGGAACTCCTCAGACTAATTTGCTCTTATCTCATGCACACTGTGAACTACTTGCCTGACCATTGTTTTCCCCTTCTCTTTGGCTGCCAGGAAGCTCAGAGCCAAATTAGTGGCTCCCTTCGAGCGAATGCCCAGGACTTCAACGCATGCACTTTGTGTTGACCTCATCCCTGGCTTCACCTTGGTTTTTCCCATCCTAGTTCTCCCTATGCCTGGATAACCCGTCTTTTCTTTTTTATAAGCAACCACACTGTATTGGATGACCCTAGACCTTCTTTGAGACAAGGCAGGCTGTGGCCATGTAGCCCCATCACACTGTTTGTGATTGTCTGTGTGTCTGTCTCCCCCACCAGACTGTGAGCTCCATGAGGGCAGGGACCGTGTCTTGTCCATTCTCTGTATCCCCAGTGCTTGGAACAGAGCGAGTGCTCACTGTGTATTTAATAAATGGACAAAGAGAGAGGATGACCCTCAGGGGGAGACAGAGACATCAACTGACGATTACAATACAGTGTCCCCAGCGCCGTGCCTGGCACAGGCAGGTGCTTAACCAAAGTTTAACTGAAAATGGCAAATGCTCTGGAATATATCAAGGTCCCCTGGGGGGTGACTTGAGGGCTGCCCTTTCACTGCCCACCCCTCTACCAACTCCCACACATGCAGACTGGTTGCCCGGCCTCACCCGCCCTCTCTCCCCAGGGAAGGACCCCACGCCCTCCATGCTGGGCCTCTGCGGCTCCCTGGCCTCCATTCCCAGCTGCAAGTCCCTGGCGAGCTTCAAATCCAACGAGTGCCTGGTGAGCGACAGTCCCGAGGGCAGCCCGGCACTGAGCCCCAGCTGAGGAACGGCATGGGCAGTGCTAGCCCCACCTGCCAGGGGCCATGGACACCTGCCACCCTTCTTCAACAAGAGTCCCCCAGTCCAGGCTACCCTTGCAGAGAACGCTGCCCACCAAGCCAGGGTTCTCTCGGGGAAGATCCCCTCTACTCACCTTAGCTTCCTTGCCTGTGGCAGCACGGGCTGCGGAGGAAAGCAGGCTGAGCCAGGAGGCAGGGGTGCCCAAGCCGCAGGGACCCCTGGGGAAGCCTGCTCCATTCTTCTGGTGACCCTGGCACTCCCTCACTCATCTCCCCTTCCCCCTCAGGAGCTGGTGGCCCAGTTTCCACACCCCCACCTCCCAGTGTCTAGCCTGTCCATCTGTCCCTGTGTATGCCCTGGAGTCACTCCTTCCTCAGCCCCCAGGGCAGGAGCTCTGCGGGCGATCAGGCAAATAAAAACCAGAGGACTCAGGGCAGCCTTGTATGTGGGGGGCTGGGGAAGGGCCCCGTCCTGAGGTCTGAAGTAGTCAGTGCCTGGCCCGTGACCAAGGTCAGGCAGCACTAGCATGTGCCCTGTAGGGACAGGCAGGCCAGCACTCAGGGAGTGGGTAGCTTCTGTGTTAAGTGCCCAAAATATTAGGTCTGCCCAGGGCAGGCCCAAGACATGCAAGTGCCCTCCAACCCAACAGCCTTTAAGAATTCGCTCAATCCCAGGCTGAGGAGGCCGAGCACGCCGGGGGCAGGATGGAGGCACACCCTGGTGGGGCCAGTGCCCTGTGCTGGCCTCAGCAATGGTGCTTTAGCCCAAAGTTGCAGACTCCTCTTAGGCCAGAGCCTGGCAGTTAAGCAGCCCTCACTCCTCTGCTGTCACTTAAGTGTGCCCTTAAGGAGAGATGTTACCATCCCCAATTTTTTTTTTTTTTTTTTTTTGAGATGGAGTCTCGCTCTGTTGCCAGGCTGGAGTGCAGGGGTGCCATTTCGGCTCACTGCAAACTCCGCTTTCCGGGTTAAAGGGATTCTCCTGCCCCAGCCTTCCGAGTAGCTGGGACTTGACAGGCGCCCGCCACCATGCCCAGCTAACTTCTGTATTTTTAGTAGAGACAAGGTTTCACCGTGTTAGCCAGGATGGTCTTGATCTCTTGCCCTTGTGATCCACCCGCCTTGGCCTCCCAAAGCACTGGGATTACAGGCATGAGCCACCATGCCCGGCTCCTACCATCCCCTATTCTAACCCTAACATGGGGGTAGTCCCCAAAGGGACCTCACCATCAGAATATCTACTTGTGGTCCCTCACACTCTAGGTCCTCACCCCGACTGACTCTCACCAAGCTGGAGAGGTCCTCTTTATGGGTGCCACCCTGGGCAGCCAAACGAGCACCAGGGTCCCTCCCAATCCTCCCTCCCAGCCACCCCAGGCCCCAAAAGGACAGGCGCCAGGCAGAAGTTCATCATCTTTACACTTAAGGAATGAACAGGGGTCAGGGAGACTATGCCAGGCTGAGGGTTTCTCAGTTTCCGGAGACAGGCCCAGCTACAGCAAACACAGGGCAACATGAAGGGGGCAGCTGGAAGATTTGGTCTTGAACTTGGGGGGTGGGAAAGTGATGATCCCCACGATTGGAGCAGCAGGAAGAAGTTGCGTCTGAGGAAGGGCTGGGCCGCCCAGAGGGACAGCCCTGCCCTGGAGCTTGTCGCTAGCAGGGAAGGGAAACAAGCCCCCTCCCTCAGTGCTGAGAAAAAGGCACTTGGCTGGGTATCCTCCTGCCCTCTCCCCATCCATGGGAGAGACGGGGTCCTTGCCTCCATGCCCCTTTCAGCTGCCCAGAAGCCGGTCCTGGTTCAGCCTCTGGAAGAAGCTTTTGCCAAACTCGTAGGTGCTGATCATGATGGCGCAGGAGGGGGCAGCCTTGATGATCCGAGGAAGGAAGCCTGCAGTGGAAAGGAGGCCTGGGTCAGGGGTCAGGATCGCAGGCCCCGCCCTGCGCCCAACCCCAACACCCACACACTGACCTGCAAAGAGTCCCTTGGTGCCAGACTCGGCGCGGATCCTCCGCAGCAGCAGCCAGGTGGAGCTCACATGCAGGGGGCTCACTGCAAACGCGACGCCAGCTCAGTGAGGCCCCATTCAGGACCCTGCCTGTCCCCTGCTACACCCGTCTGGGCCCTCACCTCTCACAGCCTCCATTGCTCCCAGCGCGACCTGGCGTTGGGTCTTCACCACATCAAAGGGTAGAGTCAGCACTGCAGCCACCTGGTGGGGCGGGCAGGGACAGGGCTCAGCTCCACTTCCAGGACCCCCAGCCCTTCCTCCCAGATGGCTCTTGCGGCTGGGAGGGACAAAGGCCTCATGGGGTCTGCTTCTGGGCATCTCCAAAAACCCTCAGGCCCCCCCGAGGGAGACCTCCACTGGCCTCACCTCCAGCCCAGTCCACTCACCGTCCCTGAGATGCCACCAGCCACAAAGCTCATGCCCACAGAAGTCTGGTCCTTCGGCCTGAGTCCATTCAGCCAGCTCTTCACTAGCTCATAGTTGAACCAGTACAGGGCTTGGGGAGGGGGATGCACTGATTAGAGATGGGGAGGGCAAGGAGGTAGTCCCAGACCTTCCATCTTTCACTGCCACCACTCCCTCCCAGCTGTGAGTGTTCTCTGCTACATGCAGGCTCGGAAGCAGGCTCTCTGTAGGAATTAATCTCCTGACAGCCTGGGCAAAAACTCTACCTGCTACACCCATTTCACAGCTGAGAAACCCATGGCTCAGAAAAGCTAAGTAACTTCGTGGTTACTAGTTACAAAGCTGGGAGTTGGCCGTAGACCCTTTGTGTATCACCCCAGGGTTCCCTCATCCACCCCCTACAGCCCAGGTGCCTACCTGAGAAGGGCACATCTCGAAGGGCAGTGGGGCCCCAGCCCAGCCACAGTGAGCGCCAGCCACCCTGAGCCACCGCAGCTCGAACACAGGCACCCAGCTCCCGGTACGACACATGCCGAGCCTGCAGCTTTGTCCGCATAAGCTCCAGGGGGCTGACCACAGTCACGGTGCCCACTGTGCGGGGATTGGGGTGACAGTGTGGAAAAGTCAGGTCACAGGTCTTACATGGCATCATGTAACTCCTGCCCCAGGTCTAGGGACCTAGAACATCCCCCGCACCCCCAGGCTGGCAGAGGTTGGGGCTGGGAGCTGGGACTGACTGGGCTTGGGCAGAGCTGGGGACAGAGGGAGGTCAACGGCCCAAGACTATGCTCACAGCGGGCCAGAGCGCCAGCCACCATGGGTGCGTAGAGGTCAGAGGTCAGGGCTCGACCACATAGGAAGGCCTTGAGTTGGTCGTAGGCAGTGAAGTAGATGGCGGTAGCTGGCACAGTCATCACCCTGGAGATACGGAGAGAGGTTAGCTGGGACTCCCAAAAGGACCCAAACTTTTAAAGCATCACCTGTCCCACCTAGCCATTCAATAGGGTGCAAGGGGTCAGGAGGCACCAGAGAAGAGGGGTGCAGGACCCGGCTACTCACAGGGTGGCGGGGAGGCCGCTCCAGAGGGTCCTGGTGCCCTCATGCCTCACGATCTTCACGAAGGCGTCCTGGCCAAGCAGGCACCAGCCCAGGGGAAGAGGAGGGACACAAGTGAGGTCTGTGATGGGGCTGGCCTAGGCTGGGCCTTTGCCTGACGCCCTCAGCCTCTGCCCACAGCCCTTAAGCCTCCCTGCCTCTACACGTGCAATACCCCAGTTGGGTCCAGGTGGACACCTGGTCACCCTTCAAAAACCTCATGGAGGCCAGGCACAGTGGCTCACACCTATAATCCCAGCCAGCACTTTGGGAGGCCAAGGCGGATAAATCACTTGAGGCAGGAGTTCAAGACCAGCCTGGCCAACGTGGCAAAACCCCGTCTCTACTAAAAATACAAAAATTAGCGTCTACTAAAAATACAAACATTAGCGGCAGGTGCTGATGCACGCCTGTAATCCCAGCTATTTGGGAGGCTGAGGCAGAAGAATCACTTGAACCCAAGAGGTGGAGGTTGCAGTGAGCTGAGATCACGCCACCGCACTCCAGCCTGGGTGACAGAGCCAGACTCCATCTAAAAAGAAAACAACACCTCAAAGAGATACTGCCTTCTCCGGAAGCACTTTCTGACTGAACTGGCTACCTCTGCGTGCCTTGCCCAACCCCTTCTTTCCTGGGGCTGCTGCCCAGCCAGACCCAACTCCTCACAGACACTGGCGAATCCCTATGGACCCAGTTGCTCCTCACCATGGTGCCAGTGAAACGGGTAGGGTCTTGAAACCAGGTGGCACAGCGGGCACCATTTGGGCACAGGTACAGGGGCTCCAGGACACCATTGCAGTACAGGAGGCACTTCCCTGTGGATTGGAGAGAGGAGGGCACTGGGGAAAGGCAAGGGACGTTATAATGACAGGACCCTAGAACCTTGCAGGGAGGCAGTGGGCCCCTATCCCTGGAAGGCCAGTAAAGGCCAGGTCCCTGTGTGGATGTTCTGGTGCAGGTCATGGGACTGGCTGGCGGGACCTGGGAGTATACACTAGTCCATGGCTGTGGAGTCCACTGGTGCCCTGGGGACAGGGACAAGGACTCTCTCCCCCTTGCACCCTCCCAGGCTCCCTGTGGCTTGGGGCACTCACATTTGGTATAGGAGAGGCTCCACAGTCTGGAGGAAGGCGTCAGCTCTAAAATACAAGGCAGCCCCTCAAGTCAGGAGAGCCCCCACCCGCCCCAGGGACCCCATCTCTGGAAGATCTTTTTATTTTATTTTTTGAGATACAGTCTTGCTCTGTCGCCCACCCTGGAGCATAGTTGCACAATCTCAGCTCACTGCAACTTCCACCTCCCGGGTTCAAGCGATTCTCCTGCCTTAGCCTCCCGAGTGGCTGGGACTACAGGCGACCGCCACCAAGCCCAGCTAATTTTTGTAGTTTTAGTAGTGAGGGGGTTTCACCATGTTGGCCAGGCTGGTCTTGAACTCCTGACCTCAGGTGATCCGCCCGCCTCAGCCTCCCAAAGCGCTGGGATTACAGGTGTGAGAAACCACGGCTGGCCTCTGGGAGATCTTTCTTTTGCCCAGGCACCACCCCTCACTAGCTCCAGGTCAGGTACTCACCGCTGGCCATGGAGGGCCGCTGAGACTGCAGACGAACCTTCACCACGTCCAGGGGTGTCACTGGGGGAGGAAGTGGGTCTGAGGGCTCCTTTCAGGACCCCACCCCTAGGACTCCTCCCCCAAGACCACACAGCCTCCAATCTCTGGTCTGCCCCATCCCCACCTGCCCCCACCCCACCTCCCAAGGTCTTACTGAAGAGGGAGGTGACCACAGCCCCAGCGCCTGAGGCCACCATTTGCTGGAGGGAGCTGATACCCCCAAGGTCTTGCTCAGCCATCTTGAAGCTTCAGTCCTGAAAACCAAACCTCAAATGGAGCAAAATTCCAGGGATGGCAGGAAAGGAGGCAGGGCCACTGCGAGACTTTTTCTTTGAGACGGAGTCTCGCTCTGCACACTGTCGCCAGGCTAGAGTGCAGTGGCACCACCTCGGCTCACTGCAACCTCCACACCCACCTCCCACCAACCCCCGTTCATGCTATTCTCTCGCCTCAGCCTCCAAAGTAGCTGGAACTACAAGCTCGCACCACCTCGCCTAGCTAATTTTTGTATTTTTAGTAGAGACGGAGTTTTACCATGTTGGCCAAGATGGTCTCAATCTTCTGACCTCGTGATCCGCCCGCCTAGGCTTCCCCAAGCACTGGAATTACAGGCGGGTGCCACCGCGCCCGGCCTGCTATGAGACTTTAATCCCTTACCCACCGCCCTTGAAACATCAGTTGCCTCAACAACCCTGGCAATGACCTCTAAAGCAGGGACTGTCCGCCCCACTCCGCCGGGGAAAACTAAGGCTTGGGGAGACGAGGTGGCCTGCCCAAGGTCACTCAGGAGTGGCTCCGAAGGAAGCTGGGGTGCCAGACCTATCTCTCGATTGCAATGGGGCCAGGGCCGTTCCCTCGTCTACCTCGCACGTGTCCACTGCGCACCTCCTACGTGCAGGCGCGGGTTTGGCCCTCGTGGCCCCCAAATCAGAGTACCTGTGTTGCCCCTGCAGCCCCCACTCCAGCACCAAGGCCCCGGGCGGGCACCTGCGAGCCCAAGTTACCGGGCGTGGAGGAACGGCCGGGCACCGAGGGTGACGCGTAAACAGATCTAGTGACCACAAAGGGCCCGTCGCCTCCTCGGGACTGCGGGCTGGGATGCCCGGCCCTCCCCGCACGGCCGAACGGGCCAGACCTGGGGCCCGTAGAGAAAGAGCAGTCTCTGGCCTCCCGCCCCAAAATACAGGCCCGGGGCGCAGCCGAGAGAGCGGGAAGTAGGGACGTAGAGCCAGGATCTCTCCCCGACGCTCGGCTACACTCCCGGCACCGGAGCGCGCAGAGCCGCCAGGTGAGGAGGACCACGCCAGCCCGACCGCCCCAGCACCGGCCCTGGCTCGCACGGCCGCCCGGAGACCCCCGCTTCTGTCTCCGTCCCCAGCCCTGGCCCAGCACCGCCTACCTGGCTCTAGGCTGGTCCTCGTGCGGCTCGGAGCCCAGGGCCGGGCGGGCCCATACCGGCTCCGGCGCCAGTGCGGGGTCCGCGCGCCCTCGCCGAGCACCCGGGCCAACGCCGAAAGAAGCCAAGTGGGCCCCGCCCCCACACCGCTGCGCGAGGCCCCGCCCGACGCGGGCCGACCATCCGCAAACCCGGAGTGTCTCCGGCTCCGCCCACTCGCGTCTCCGCCGTGACCTGCGGCTGTCCCGCCCCCTTGCCGGGGCCGCGCGGGCAGGTTCCAAGCCTGTCTAGCGCTAAGACCTGCAGGCCAACGTCGCGGTCTCCACGTCGCGCTAAAACCTGGCAGCAGCAGGCACTTCCAGCATCTTTTTTTAGACAGCATCTTTTTCAGCCTCGCTCTGTCGCCCAGGTTGGAGGGCAGTGGCGCGATCTAGGCTCACTGCAGCCTCGACCTCCCGAGCTCAAGCGATCCTCCCGCCTCAGCCTCCCGAGTAGCTGGGACAACAAGAGCGCGCCGCCACGCCCGGCTTGTTTGTTATTTTTATTTTTGTCTCCCTAGGTTGCCCAGGCTAGTCTGGAACTCCTGGGCTCAAGCGATCCGCCCACCTCGGTCTCTGAAAGTGCTGGGATTCCAGGCGTGAGTCGCCGCGCCGTCCTTAACAGCGCATTTGCACCAGCCCCGCCCTGGCCGCGCGCGGCACTGGGAGCCCCAGCGCCTTCCGGACGGCGAGGGTGATGCACTGGCCCCCTTCCTCGGGGTCCTCAGGTGCGTGGCGGCGGCAGTGAGAATGAGTTATTCGAGATCGCCGAGAGACCGCACAATAACGGCAAAGTTACTTGCCGGGCTCCCTGCCGAGACTTGAAAACTTCTCGACGACTTCTCTCGCCGGCCTTAGCATCGCCCCCATTTTGCAGGTTACGGAACAGGCCTGCAACTGCAAAACGCTTTGTAAACCACAGGGCCCCGCGCGGGTGTCCGCCGCTGGGTGAGCCGAGCTACAGCCCGGGCCGGGCGGGCTGGGACGAGAGCAGGCCGGGGGAGCCGGGAAAGCCATGGGGAGCCACATCCCACTTCCGCGTGACCTTGAGCAAATCACAACCCCGCCTAAGGCCCAGAATGACTCCCGCGCGGGAAGGGAATGCGCACTGAGGGCGGGAGGACACCGACGTTTTGCTGTTGGTTGCTCTCGTATCGTGATTTCTTCTGAGTCTCAAAACTCTTTGCAGTAGGTTATTGTTGAAATAGATTACCCCAACCCCAAGCCGAGCGCGGTGGCTCACGCCTGTAATCCAGCACTTTAGGACGCCGAGGCGGGCGGATCACTTGAAGTCAGGAGTTCGAGACCAGTCTGGCCAATATGGTGAAACCCCGTCTCTACTAAAAATACAAAATTAGCCAGGCATGGTGGCGGGCCCCTGTAATCCCAGCTACTCGGGAGGCTGAGGCAGGAGAATCGCTTGAACCCGGGAGGCGGAGGTTGCAGTGAGCCAAGATGGCACCACTGCATTCCAGACTGGGCAACAGAGTGAGACTCCGTCTCAAAAAAAGGCCGAGCGCGGTGGCTCATGCCTGTAATCCCAGCCTTTTGGGAGGTCGAGGCGGGCGGATCACCAGAGGTCAGGAGTTCGAGAGCAGCCTGACCAACATGGTGAAACCTCGTCTCTACTAAAAATACAAAAAATTAGCTGGGTGTGGTGGCTTATGCCGGTAATCCCAGCTACTCGGGAGGCTGAGGCAGGAGAATCGCTTAAACCCGGGAGGCAGAGGTTGCGGTGAGCCGAGACTGCGCCATTGCACTCCAGCCTGGGCAACAAGAGCGAAACTCCGTCTCAAAAAGAAAAATAAATAGATTACCCCATTTTACAGAGAGTGAAACTGAGGCTCGACGTGAAGAGCCCGAGATTCGAACCGGCCGGTGCTTTTCCCACGGCCCTCACACTGCCTCCTCAGGAGACAGGCGGGCTTAAGTCCAGCACTGCCCTCTCCCATCCCGCTTGTCAGGGAGATACTTTATTTCCCGGGGCAACCCCGTACCCCAGGCTCCACCACCCACCTCGCGTTTAGAACTTTTGCGCCATCGTGCTTATTTGTCCTAACAGAGAAACCAGCACGCGGGGGCGGGGGGAGGAGGCGGTGGGCTAACCTGCGCCTTTAAGAAGGGTAGGCCTTAACTTTGACGTCACCGCCTTCCCCGCCCCTCATTCCCCTACTGGTCGCGTTCGGCGCTGGAGCAGCGCAGTCAGCAGGCGCCTGCCGGGTTAGCACGTGGATGTCGAGGAGCCAACTATCAGCTTTCCCTGAGAGCATGCCGTTGGGCTCCGCCAGAGCTCGGAAACTCCAGCTTGGGAGCAGGGAGAGTGCAATCTGTGGCCTGTAAAGGGGCCGCTGGGCAAAAGGACCCGAGAGAAGGTGTCCTTTCCATTCCCTTCCCACCTCAAGCTGAGTTCAGAAATGACATGAAATAATTTTATCAACTATCATTCAAGGTCGGGCTCACGTCTGTAAATCCCAGCACTTTGGGAGGCCGAGGTGGGCAGATCACCTGAGGACAGGAGTTCGAGACCAGCCTGACCAACATGATGAAACCCCGTCTCTACTAAAAATACAAAAATTAGCCGGCCGTGGTGGTGCGCACCTTTAGTCTCAGCTAATAGGGAAGCTGAGGCTGCAGAATCGCTTGATCCCGCGAGGTCGAGGCTGCAGTGAGCCGAGGTTGCACCACTGCACTCCAGCCTGGATGACACAGGGAGACTCTGTCTCAAAATATAATAGGTAGATAGATAGATAAACAAACTATCAGTCAAGGTGAGAACCTACTCTCCACCAACGTTCTTTACAACTTCAACGTTTTGGTTTACAGAACAGGGGAGGAAACTGACGGCTCTTGTGTGTAGTGATTTTACTGGTGTGGAGGAGAACCCAGACTTTCCCTGCACACACTCTCCCGTTTTACAGATGAGAAAAGGGAGGCCCTCAAGGTCACTCAAATAAAAGAGTCAGCATTAGATCCCCCAAAGTGCCTGAGCCAGATGAGCGCCCACCCTTTCCAGTTCTCAGCCCAGATGCTCTGCTCCAGCAGCGCCCTGACCTGGCTTTCCATCTCGCCTGCCTCTTACAAGCGTCTTAAGACCTCTAAGCTTTAGTTTCCCCATTTACAAAATGAGCTGATGGTGATGATAATGCACCTTCCCCTACGGATTATGTAAGGATTGAATGCATTAATAGCTGTGACGTGCTTAGAACCCTGGCCCATGGCAAGCATTCTATGACGACAACTACTGTTGCTGTTACTGTATTGTTATTAATTGCTCTCTAGAACCTGTGGCATGGAAAGTTCCCCAGATTCTGGCCCCACCTCTGCCTCTAATATACAGTCATGGATAATAATATCTCCTTATACCCAGAACGAAGGTCACCAGCGCAAAGTAGTACAGCCAGGAATCAAACCTGGGGACCTCTGAGCGTGTTTCCCCAACAGTACTTTGAGGGCCTTGCACTCCATTTCCGGTTTTCTTTTTGTGATGATCTCAGATAGGATCCTTAGAGATTTGTCAATACACCTGTTTCCTCATCTGAAAATGAAGACCATATCACCTGCCCTCCCTAATGTACAGATTCTTAATATCATGTCTGAAAGCCACATGAAGAGTCAATAAACAGTCCTGTGAGCCCTGCCAGGGGCCCAGAGCCGTGTGGATCACAGTCCTTGCCTTCTGCAGAATGTAAATGCTTTGAAGCTTAGAGAACCATGTGGCCTCATGGGTGTGACCAAAGCAGTGGCCAGTGGAGAGGTTATCCATGGGTGATGGGACACCTCTGGACCTCATGAAGTCTCTCCCAAGAATGACTGTGGCAGGTCAGGGTGGAGAAGGAGCCTTGACATGCTCCAGAAGTTCTGGAGGCCTGACTCGACACGCCCACTCACAAGGAGCAAGCCTGGAAGGCTGCAGAGGTGGCCACTGACCTGGCTGACTCAGGCAAGGTTTATGTGTGTATGTGTGTGCGTGTATATATGTATATTTGTGTGTGTATATGTGTGTGTGCACCCAGTGGTCTTTCCAGAGGCAACACGTAGCCCCATGTGGCCGTCTGCAGCTTCCTCGCACAGATGGAAAAGCAGAAACTCTCCCTTTTTACCTGTAAAAGGGGAGAAGAAAGTACCAGCTGCAGGGGTGGTTGTGGAGACCGAGGGACCAGTCCTCACCTGATACCCAAAGGGCCAGTTTATTACAAGGCTGATTTTGTCCAGGGCAAGCCCTGGGACAGGGGCAGTGTCCCATCCAGCTCGCACCTCCAGGGCCTAGGAAGACATCTCTGGGGCTGAAGTGGGACTCAAGGGCTTCACCCATGGATGGGACCACACCAGCACCTCTGAGTCCCGGGCCAGCACTGTCTGTATCTAGAGTAGCCTGCCAAAGCAGGGCCCAGGGCTTCGGAACCTCTGAGGCCCCCGCCCCCTATTGCCCAGCGGAAAAGTCCAAATCCCAGGTCCACAGCTAAATGTAGTCTGATCTTTAATGGATTCTGAGGATGGAAAGGAGTAGGGGAGTGATGGAGGACTTTATTGGAACAAATGGAGAAAATGGAATAAGGTCTGTATGATAGATATTACTTTTTTTTTTTTTGAGACGGAGTCTCGCTCTGTCGCCCAGGCTGGAGTGCAGTGGCCGGATCTCAGCTCACTGCAAGCTCCGCCTCCCGGGTTTACACCATTCTCCTGCCTCAGCCTCCCGAGGAGCTGGGACTACAGGCGCCCGCCACCTCGCCCGGCTAATTTTTTTTATGTTTTTTAGTAGAGACGGGGTTTCACCGTGTTAGGCAGGATGGTCTCGATCTCCTGACCTTGTGATCCACCCGTCTCGGCCTCCCAAAGTGCTGGGATTACAGACTTGAGCCACCGCGCCCGGCCCTACTTTTTTTTTTTTTGAGACAAAGTCTTGCTCTGTGCCACCATGCCCGGCTAATTTTTGTTTTTTTGTTTTTGTTTGTTTGTTTAGTAGAGACCAGGTTTCCCATATTGGCCAGGATGGTCTCAAACTCCTGACCTCAGGTGATCCACCCACCTTGGCCTCCCAAAGTGCTGAGATTTCAGGCATGAGCCACCATGCCTGGCCTCCTGGGTTCAAGCAATTCTCTTGTCTCAGCTTCCTGAGTAGCTGGGATTACAGGTATTACCACCATGCCCGGCTAATTTTTGTATTTTCAGTAGAGACGGGGTTTTGCAATGTAGGCCAGGCTGATCTCGAACTACTGACTTCAGGTGATCCACCCAACTCAGCCTCCCAAAGTGCTGAAATTATAGGCGTGAACCACAGCACCTGGCCAATATTACTTTATCAGTGTTAAAATTTCTGGAGTGTGATAATAATACTGTGATTTTGTAGGAGAATGCCCTGTTCTTAGGAAACACATACTGTAGTGTTTAGGGATGAATAAAGTGTTATGATGTCTGTAACTTAGTCTTAAATGGCTCAGCAAAAAAAGAAGCCAGGTCTGGTAGCTCATGCCTGTAAGGGAGGCTGAGGCAGGAGGATCGCTTGAGCCCAGGAGTTTGAGACCAGCCTGGGCAACACAGGGAGACCCTGTCTCTTACCAAAAAAAAAAAAATAGCTGGGTGTGGTGGTGTGCATCTGTAGTCTCAGCTACTTGGGAGGCTGAGGTGGGAGGATTGCTTGAGCCCATGAGGTGGAGGCTACAGTGAGCAGTGATCCTGCCACTGCACTCCAGCCTGGGTGACAGAGCAAGATCTTATCTGAAAAAACAAACAACAAAAAAAGCCAGTGTAGAAAAATGTTAGCCCCGTCTCTACTAAAAATACAAAAATTAGCCAGGCGTGGTTGCGGGTGCCTATAATCCCAGCTACTCAGGAGGCTGAGGCAGGAGAATCACTTGAACCCAGGAGGTGGAGGTCGCAGTGAGCTGAGATCACACCACTGCACTCCAGCCTGGGTGACAGAGTGAGACTCCATCTCAAAAAAAAAAAACAGAAGATATATATATATATGCGTATGTGTGTATGTGTGTGCGTGTATATATGTATATTTGTGTGTGTATATGTGTGTGTGTGTGTGTGTATATATATATAAATAACAGCTGGGATCAGACCAATTTGGGAAAGTCCTCCCTGTCGCCCCCTGCCTCTGTGGCCTGAGAAGGTGGCCTGAAGGTGTCTGGACACCCAAGGCTTTATTGGAGGGCTCTGGGTGTGGTCTGAGGAGGTAGGCCCCTAGAGGGAGAGGGTCCTGGCTAAGACTTTCCAGAATGTCCCCCAGCCTGGGTCCCAGAGCTCTGCTCTGCTGGGGGAGCGTGGATGAATATGGAAGGTAGTTTTAGCCATAGCTACGAAAATTCTAAACGCCCAAACCCTTGACCCAGCCAGGTCACTTCTAAGCGTTTTTCTAGTCATCTACTCGTACAAGTGCGAAATGATGGTACCAGCTTGGACTTCTTCATTGCAGTCTTGTTTGTAACAGCAGAACATCCCGTGAAAGGGAACTGTTAAGTGCATGACTGTATCTCCATGTGACAAATGCACACAGCCTTGAAAGGGTGGCATTCCCTGACCTATCCAGGTGGGGTGGGGGGTGAGGGCTGCAGATCTCTATATCATGTAAAACAATCTCAAAGACAGAGTTAAATTAAACAGCAGGTGCTGAGAGCGTGCCGGATGGTCGTTCCAAACAGCAGCATCACTGCTCCCTAGAGGACATTTTTTGAAATTTATGAGGCCACTGTCGTTTCTGGTTGTCACAAGACTGGGGCTTCTGGCATTTGATAGATGGCAGGTCAGGGGTGCTAAATGCCCTGTAAGGTGTAGGACAGTCTGACACAATAGGGATTTTCCAACAACAAGAACACATCTCTCAATTTCCCTCTGTCTTTCTGGACAATTACATACAATTACACACATAAGGAATGTTTGCAATTCTCAGACCTGGAAGATGGTTCTGTTTTACCCACATACCCGTGCCTTTTTTTTTTTTTTTTTCTTTTGAGACAGGGTCTCTCACTCTGTCACTGGTTGGAGTGCAGTAGCACGATCATGGCTCATTACAGCCTCGACCTCCCCGGCTCAAGCGATCCTCCCACCTCAGCCTCCTGAGTAGCAAACTCCCATGCCTGACTAATTCGTTTGTATTTGTTGTAGAGACAGGGTTTCGCTATGCTGCCCAGGTTGTAACCATTCTTTTGAATACTTACATTCTGCTGTGCATTGAGTTTTCCAGGAATAAAACCACCCCGCAATTATAGGGAAAATTGGGTTTTGTCTTTAAGAACTTTACCAAAGGTCATTTGCCATTTCATTTTTTTGTTTGTTTTGTTTTTTTGAGATGGGGTTTTGCTTTTGTCGCCCAGGCTGGAGTGCAGTGGTACAATCTTGGCTCACTGTAACCTCCGCCTCCTGGATTCAAGCAATTCTCCTGCCTCAGCCTGCCGAGTAGCTGGGATTACAGGCACCTGCCACCACGCCTGTCTAATTTTTGTATTTTTAGTAGAGACAGGGTTTCGTCATGTTGGCCAGGCTGGTCGCAAACTCCCGACCTCAGGTGATCCACCCACCTGGGCCTCCCAAAGTGCTGGGATTACAGGCATGAGCCACCGCGCCCAGCCTCATTTACCATTTCAAAATATCAGGTGCTGTCCCTGGTTGGTTGTCTAGTGGTTAGGAAAAAGAAAGACAGTCTCATCCCAGTGGCCACTTGGCCCATGGGGCTGAGTCACCAACCCAACACGCCAGCACCGAGTCTGCATTTCATGTTCTCCATCTCCAGTGATGATGTGTGCATTCATGGTTTTTGTTTTTTGTTTTGTTTTTTTTTTATTGAGACAGAGTCTCATTCTTTCGCCCAGGCTGGAGTGCAGGGGTGCGATCTTGGCTCACAGCAACTCCTTGTTCTGCGTTCAAACACTTCTCCTGCCCAGCCTCCCGAGTAGCTGGGCCTACAGGCATGCGCCACCATGCCTGGCTAATTTTTGTGTTTTTAGTAGACAGGGTTTCGCCATGTTTGCTGGGCTGGTCTCGAATTCCTGACCTCTAGCGATCTGCCCGCCTCGGCCTCCCAAAGTGCTGAGATTACAGGCGTTAGCCACTGCGCCCAGCCTAAGTGTATGTTCTTTTGTGTGGTCAAGCCTGAGCTTTTGTATACATTTATTATAAATTACTTTCCTTTTATTCTTCCTCTATATGAAAGCCTGAACTTTATGCAGATTTCTAAAACTGTGTGTAGGACAATTATATTACCTATGAATTTCATTTCTGAATCTTAGAGGAGAGCTACAAAACAGGTGTTACCCAAAGCACACCTTGAAGCTGATCTTGCTAAGAACCTTGGCTGGGCGTGATGGCTCACGCCTGTAATCCCAGCACTTTGGGAGGCCGAGGCAGGCGGATCACAAGGTCAGGAGATTGAGACCATCCTGGCTAACATGGTGAAACCCCGTCTCTACTAAAAATACAAAAAATTTGCCGGGCGAGGTGGCGGGCGCATGTAGTCCCAGCTACTCAGGAGGCTGAGGCAGGAGAATGGTGTGAACCCAGGAGGTGGAGCTTGCAGTGAGCCGAGATCACGCCACTGCACTCCAGCCTGGGTGACAGAGCGAGACTCCGTCTCAAAAAAAAAAAAAGAACCTTGCAGAGGCCAGGTCCAGTGGCTCACACCTGCAATCCCAGCACTTTGGGAGGCCAAGGGAGAAGGATCACTTGAGGTCAGGCGTTCGAGACCAGACTGGCCCATGTGGTGAAACCCAGTATCTACTAAAAATTAAAAAATTAGCCAGGTGTGGTGGTGCACACCTGTGATCCCAGCTAGGGAGGCCAAGGCACGAGAATCATTTGAACCCGGGAGGTGGAGATTGCAGTGAGCTGAGATCCCTCCACTACACTCCAACCTGGATGACAGAGTGAGACACCGTCTCAAAAAAAAAAAAAAAGAAAAGAAAAAGAAACTTGCAGAGGATCGTAAACTCAGCGGGCACCCTCCAGTCCCATGCAGCATCATCGCTTTCTTGGGGGCTGCAAGTTCTGGCTTCTCAGTGCGACCCAGGCTGTCTGAAGTAAGTTGACCACCAGACCAGCGAGGCCCTGCCATGGCTGAGCCTGGGCCACAGTGTCCCAGAAGGAGGAGGATTTGTCACAGCTACACACAGTTGGCACGTGGGCCAGACCTGTATACATCTCTGTCTTTCTTTCTTCCCTTTTTTTTTTTTTTTTTTTGGTTTATTGAGCATTTCTCTTTTTTTATTTTTATTTTTAAAATTTTTGCGTGTTTGGGCTGGGCGTGGTGGCTCATACCTGTAACCCCAGCACTTTGGGAGGCCGAAGCGGATGGATCATTTGAGGTCAGGAGTGCAACACCAGCCTAACCAACATGGTGAAACCCCATCTCTACTAAAAATACAAAAAAAAAATTAGCTGGGCATGGTGGCACACGCCCGTGATCCCAGTTACTCAGGAGGCTGAGGCAGGAGAATCGCTAGGACCCGGGAGGCAGAGGTTGCAGTGAGTCAAGATTGTGCCACTGCACTCCAGCCTGGGTGACAAAGTGAGACTCCATCTCAAAAAAAAAAAAAAAAAATTTTTTTTTTGAGTGTTTGTCGTGAGCCAAATACTGTTGTAGGCCCTGGGACACTGCAGGGAGAAAGCCAAATAAGCCACATAAAGTCCACGCTCATACTATCTAGTGCAGGGGACCCAAACAAATGAGTAAATAAATTAGACATTTCAGACAGCAAGACATATGTGAGGACAATAAAACAGGGTCACGTGATAGAATGTCTGGGATGGGTTAGAAAAGAGGGCAACTAGGGAGTCCAGGAACACAATAGAGATTAACCCATGGTGAGGGTCAAGGGAGGGTGGAGCAGGCTGGGAGGAGGGGAGGGATTCACGTTAGAGGCTGAGGATGTCACATGAGCTTACATTGGAAAAATATTGTGGGGCCGGGTGAGGCGGCTCACACCTAGGGAGCTCAACACTTAGGGAGGCCAAGGCAGGAGGATCGCTTGAGCCCAGGAGTTCAAGACCAGCCTGGGCAACAAGTGAGAGCCCTATCTCTACAAAAAATTTAAAATTTAGCCTGATGTGGTGGCACGTGCCTGTAGTCCCAGCTACTCAGGAGGCTGAGGCAAGAGGATCACCTTGAGCCCAGGAGTTTGAGGTTACATGAGCTAATTTCGCACCACTGCAGTCCAGCCAGTGACAGAGCAAGACCCTGTCAAAAAAGAAAAAGAAGAAAGAAGAGAAAAGAAAAAGGAAGTAAGGAGAAAGAAGAAAGAAAGATAAAAGAAAGAAAAATGAGTGAGAAAAGAAAGGGAAAGAAAGAAAGAAAGAAAGAAAATAAAAGAAATAAAAGATAAGGAAAGAAAAAAATGGAAGGAAGAAAGAGAAAGAAGGAAATAAAATAAAAGGAGAAGTATTGTGGTATGTGGTGGTTACAAACACAGGATCAGGGCCAGACCTGAATTCATTGCAGCTGTGTGACCTCAGGTCACACAGGTTGCCTAACTTCCCTTAGGGGCTTTTTATTTTCATTTTTATTTTTTTTTGGTGACAGGCTGAAGTGTAGTGACCCGATCTCGGGTCACTGCAACCTCCACTCCGGGTTTAAGCGATTCTCCTGCCTCAGCCTTCCGAGTAGCTGGGACTACAGGCACCCGCCACCACGCCCAGCTAATTTTTGTGTTTTTAGTAGAGACAGGGTTTCTTCATGTTGGTCAGGCTGGTCTCCAACTCCCGACCTCAGGTGATCTGCCTGCCTCGGCCTCCCAAAGTGTTAGAATTACAGGCATGAGCCAACGTGCCTGGCCTTTTTTTTTTTTTTTTAACGGTGCCTCACTGTTGCTCAGGCTGGAGTGCAGTGGTATGATCATAGCTCACTGCAGCCTGAATCCCTGAGCTCAAGTGATCCTAGAGCTTCAGCTTCTCAAGTAGCTGGGACTACAGGAGAGTGCCACCTCGCCTGGCTTATATATATATATATATATATATATATTTTTTTTTTTTTTTTTTTTTTTTTTTTGAGACGGAGTCTTGCTCTGTCACCCAGCCTGGAGTGCAGTGGCACAATCTCCGCTCACTGCAAGCTCTGCTTCCCGGGTTTACTTACGCCATTCTCCTGCCTCAGCCTCCTGAGTAGCTAGGACTACAGGCGCCCGCCATCACGCCCGGCTAATTTTTGTTATTTTTAGTAGAGACGGGGTTTCACCGTGTTAGCCAGGATGGTCTTGACCTCGTGATCTGCCCGCCTCGGCCTCCCAAAGTGCTGGAATTACAGGCGTGAGCTACCGCGCCCGGCCCATATATATATATATTTTTTTTTTTGAGTCAGGGTCTCTCACTGTGTTGCCCAGGCTGGAGTGCCATGGCATAATCACAGCTCACTGCAGCCTCGATGTCCTGGACTAAAGTGATCCTCCCACCTCAGCCCCCTCCCCCACTCCCCGCCCCAAGTAGTTGGGACCACAGTCATGCACCACCTTGCCCAGCTAATTTTGTTTATTTTTGATAGAGAGGGAGTGTCAGTATGTTGCCCATGCTGGTCTCAAACTCCTGGGCTCATGTGATCCTCCTGCGTCCACCTCCCAAAGTGCCAGGATTATACCACAGTGCCCAGCCTTAGTTATTTCACTGTAAGACGGGAATAATAATTGTACCTACCTCAAAGGATTGTGTTAAAGATGAAAGAGCCTAATACAGAACCTGGCACAATATAAATCTCAATAAACAGTAACAGGACCTACCTTTTAAAAACACTGAAATCAAGTATGCCAGCTATCATCCTAGCAGAAGAGATTGAATTAAAGTCCCCTGATATGTATTTGAGTACAGGTTTCTCTGCTAATTCAGAGAATTAGGGGACCTTGTCTCCATCTTGGGTCTCAGTTTCTTCATCTTTAAAATAGAAGGCTGGGTGGGGTGGCTCATGCTGGTAATCCCAGCACTTTGGGAGGCCGAGGTGGGCAAATCACCTGAGGCCAGGAGTTCGAGACCAGCCTGATCAACATGGTGAAACCTCGTCTCTACTAAAAATGCAAAAATTAGCCAGGTGTGGTGGCGGGCATCTGTAATCCCAGCTACTTGGGAGGCTGAGGCATGAGAATCGCTTGAACCTGAGAGGCAGAGGTTGCAGTGAGCTGAGACCACACCACTGCACTCAAACCTGGGTGACACAGCGAGACTCTGTCTCAAAAATAAATAAATAACCAAATAAAAATAAAAAATAAAATGGAAAGGATAGTACTCCTGGCCCCACTTCCTTCCTAGGGCTGCCGAGGTTTAAGCTGAGAGATGAGGTGTGGTGACAGTGCATGACAGGGAAAGTGGGCCTAGGGTGGGCCGCTCCTTCTCCCTTCCTGTCCTCCGTGCAGCTGACTTCTCTCTGCCCTTCTGTGGGTTCTGGAGATTACTCTGAGCCAACCTCTCTGAGCTCTCTGGGTGGGGCAGCTTCCTCACCTAGGCCCTGGCCTATTGCTTCAGAGACAGGTCCCCACTGGGTTAACAAGAGGAACCCCTTTGATGTCCTAAAAATAATTCCTCTGTTTTTAATGTGCCAGTTTACAAGATTTCTTCACATCCATCATCCCATGTGAACCTCACATGACTGTGTGGAGGGCGTGCAGGGGTTATTTTACAGATGAGGAAACCGAGTATTGGAGGAGTTGAGTAATCCATCCAAGTCAGTTGGAGCAGATATGTCCTGACTCGCAGGGGGCCCACCTGGAGAAAGGCCAGGGGCACTCAGGTGGGCTGGGAGGACTGGGAGGGAGGATCAGGGCCGCGAGCTGAGCTGGCATCGGCATCCAGTGGAGCTGGTGAGGTGGGCAAAACTCTGGGCTCTGATTGATTTGCACTCAGACACCAACACCACTGCATCCTAGCTAATGACTGGATAAGACTTTAGCATCTCATATGCCTGTGAATAGAGATCACTCTCCAGAGTGTTACAGGAACTGTGCATTTGAAACACAGGCCTGATTCTTGCCATCTCTCCTCCTCCTCCCAGCTCTCACAACCAGAGTCAACAGTACCCGCCTGTCCTTCCACTGCCGCCACCCAAACTGTCTACCTGCTGCCCTTGACAACAGCTGGGCTCCAACTCCTACAGTCCCCAAGCAGTTCAGGGACCACTCAGAGGTGAAACAACTCCAACCATCTCAACCTCAGCAAAAGGAAAAGGGTGGTGAAGGGTACTCCGCACACCCACAGGGACACAGGACACTGGCCAGACCACCAAGTGGGGCCTGGCTCCCCGTGGGCCTTCCTGACCCGGTAGCCATCCCTCCCAGGGGAAGGACACAGTGTTCTCAGATGTGGGCCCAGGGGCTGTGTCATGGAGGAGCTGGGAAGGGTTTAGAGGACCTGGGTTTCTGTCTTTGGTTTGGTTGGGTTTTTTTTCTTTCCACTCTAGTAAGATCAAATTTTATATCATTGATTTTGTGTAAGCTTAATTGGAAAACGAATTTCTCTGTGTTGAATAAGTGCAATTTGCTGGTCAAAATTCATTCAAACATAGGAGTGAGAGAGGAGGAAGTGACTGTTTATTGAGGAACTGTGATGTGCCAGGCACTCCACAAGATGTTTTGCTCATTCAGGCCTCCTGAGCGCCCTGAGAGACAGGCATTCCAATGAGCCCATTTTACAGATGAGGGCATTTAGGGTCAGAAAAATAAGCCAAAGTCACTCAGCTGGCAGGAGGCCACGCTGGAATCCAAGCTCAGCAGGCAGTGAAGAGGCCCGTCTGCTCTGCTCCCAACCCGTCTGCTAGGCTTGCAGAAAAGCCCTGATTCTTGTCCTCTGACACCTGCCACCTGCCTGTCTGGGATGGGAAAGGTGAGAGGACAAGGGTGCTGCTTTTTGTCATAATTTGATTAAAATGCATTGTAGCCGGGCGCAGTGGCTCATGCCTGTGATCCCAGCACTTTGGGAGGCTGAGGCAGGTAGATTGCTTGAGCTCAAGAGTTTGAGACCTGCTTGGGCAACATAGTGAAACACTGTCTCTACCAAATATACAAAAAATTAGCCGGGCGTGGTGGTGTGCACCTGTGGTCCCAGCTACTCAGGAAGCTGAGGCAGGGGGATCGCTTGAACCTGGAAAGTGGAGGTTGCAATGAGCTGAGATTCGCCACTGCACTCCTGCCTGGGTGAGCAAGACCATGTCTCAAAAAAAAAAAAAAAAAAAATTTGCATATGACACTTTGTTAGAACAGTCATTGAGGCTGGGTGCCATGGCTCATGCTTGTAATCCCAGCATTTTAGGAGGATCACTTGAGCTCAGGAGTTCAAGACCAGCTTAGGCAATACAGCCAGACCCCGTCTCTACCAAAAAATAAAATAAAATTAGTCAGACACGGTGGTGTGCACCTGTAGTCCCAGCTACTCCGGGGACTTAAGTGGGAGGATCAATTGAACTCAGGAGTTCAAGGCTGCAGTGAGCCACGATCATACCACTGTACTCCAACCTAGGTGACCGAGTAAGACCCTGTCTCTAAAAAGCAAGCAAACAAACAAACAAAAAAACAACAGTTACTGAGTGAAAACCAAAACAGGGAAGTGGTGTATCCACTGTCACTGGGCAAGTTCATGGCTTATGTTGGGACAGGAACATGGGTCTCCTGACTGTGGCCAGTACTTCTGTTCCCAAATACCCTGCCACAGCTTCTAGCCTGGGCACTGGCCTGTTCCTGCTTCTCCTCCCTCATTACCCACCTATAGCCCAGCAACCCCCGACCCCTAGCTCTGGTTTCCCTTTCTGCCAAAAGGGAGATGCTCTGTCCTGATATGGAGCATTCCCTGCAGGCCCCCAGCCCTACCGCCCATGAGTTGAAATAGTTCGGAAAGGACATAGCCTGTCTGCTCCTGCTATCTCTGTCTGCCGTGTGGGGAGCTGGCCCAGAATGATGGAGCCCCTGGGGAGCCAGGGATTGTGTCCGGCTTGGGAGGGCTTCTGGAGACCTGGCCCGAGTCCCAGATCCTTCTTGAACTAGAAAAATGCCTGGTGTTTTTAGTGCATTCTCAGTTGACAAAGCATTTTCTTTTTTTTTTTTTTTTTTTTTTTTTTTGAGACGGAGTCTCGCTCTGTCGCCCAGGCTGGAGTGCAGTGGCCAGATCTCAGCTCACTGCAAGCTCCGCCTCCCGGGTTCCCGCCATTCTCCTGCCTCAGCCTCCCGAGTAGCTGGGACCACAGGCGCCGCCACCTCGCCTGGCTAATTTTTTGTGTTTTTAGTAGAGACGGGGTTTCGCCGTGTTAGCCAGGATGGTCTCGATCTCCTGATCTTCTGATCCGCCCGTCTCGGCCTCCCAAAGTGCTGGGATTACAGGCTTGAGCCACCGCGCCCGGCCGACAAAGCATTTTCTTATCTCTAATCCCATTGGATCTTTATAATGAAGAAGGAATTCCTTGTCAATCTGCATTGTATTTTATTTAATTAATTTATTTATTTGTTTTGAGACAGAGTCTCGCTCTGTTGCCCAGGCCGGAGTGCAGTGGCATGATCTCTCCTCACTACAATCTCTGCCTCCCGGTTCAAGCAATTCTCGTGCCTCAGCCTCTCAAATTGCTGGGATTATAGGGATGTGCCACCACACCTGGCTAATTTTTTTAAAAATTTACTTATTTATTTTGAGATGGAGTCTTTCTCTGTCGCCCAGGCTGGAGTGCAGTGGCGTGATCTCGGCTCACTGTAACCTCCGTCTCCCGGGTTCAAGTGATTCTCTCACCTCAGCCTCCTGAGTAGCTGGGATTACAGGCACCCGCCACCATGCCCGGCTAATTTTTGTATTTTTAGTAGAGATGGGGTTTCACCAAGTTGGCCAGGCTGGTATCGATCTCCTGACCTCAAGTGATATGGCTGCCTCAGCCTCCCTGCATTGCATTTTAAATCTGAGAGACAGAGGCTGAGAGTGACCTGTGTCTAGGACCAGGACAGGCAACACAGTTTGGAGGTCCAGTGCAAATGAAAATGTGGGACTCCTTGTTCAAAAGTATTAAGACTCTGGTCAGATGCATTGGCTCACGCCTGTAATCCCAGCACTTTGGGAGGCCAAGATGGGCGGATCACCTGAGGTCAGGAGTTTGATATCAGCCTGGTCAACATGGAGAAACCCTGTCTCTACTAAAAATACAAAAATTAGCTGGGCGTGGTGGCAAGCACCTGTAATTCCAGCTACTCAGGAGGCTGAGACAGGAGAATCGCTTGAACCCGGGAGGCAGAGCTTGCAGTGAGCCAAGATCATGCCACTGCACTCCAGCCTGGGTGATAGAGCAAGACTCCGCCTCAAAAATAAAAAAGATAAAACAAAACAAAAAAATTAGCCGGGCATGGTGGTGCACACCTGTAATCCCAGCTGTTTGGGAGGCTGAGGCAGGAGAATCACTTGAACTTGGGAGGCAGAGGTTTCAGTGACCTGAGATTGTGCCATTGCACTCCAGCCTGGGCAACAAGAGCGAAACTCCGTCTCAAACAAACAAACAAACAAACAAACAAAAAGACTTTGTCCAGGCACAGTGGCTCACACCTGTAATCCCAGCACTTTGGGAGGCTGAGGCAGGTGAATCACCTGAGGTCAGGAGTTTGAGACCAGCCTGGCCAATGTGGTGAAACCCCCATCTCTAGTAAAAATACAAAAATTAGCTGGGCATGATGGCAGGCACCTGTAATCCCAGACTCGGAAGGCTGAGGCAAGAGAAGCGCTTGAACCCAGGAGGCGGAGGTTGCAGAGCCGAGATCACGCCATTGCACTCCAGCCTGGGTGACATGTAAGGTCCAGCCCTACGGGGCTTAGCAGGTATTCTCCCCATGTGCGGAGATGAGATCGTAAGAAATAAAGACACAAGACAAAGAGATAAAGAGAAAACAGTTGGACCTTAGGGACCACTACCACCAAGACGCGGAAACTGGTAGTGACCCTGAATGGCTGGGTGCACTGATATTTATTACATACAAGACAAGGGGGGCAGGTTAAGGAGGGTGAGTTGTTCAAGTGATTGATAAGGTCAAGCAAGTCACGTGATCATGGGACAGGGGGTCCTTCCCTTTTAGGTAGCCAAAGGAGAGAGGGAAGGCAGCATATGTCAGCGTTTTCTTCTATGCATTCATCAAAAAGATCAAAGACTTTAAGACTTTCACTATTTCTTCTACCACTATCTTCTAAGAACTTCAAAGAGGAATCCAGGAGTACGGGAGGAACATGAAAGTGGACAAGGATCGTGACCACTGAAGCACAGCACCACAGGGAGGGGTTTAGGCCTCCGGATGACTGCGGGCAGGCCTGGATAATATCCAGCCTTCCACAAGAAGCTGGTGGAGCAGAGTGTTCCCTGACTCCTGCAAAGAAAGGGAGACTCCCTTTCGCAGTCTGCTAAGTAACGGGTGCCTTCCCAGGCACTGGCATTACTGCTGACCAAGGAGCCCTCAAGTGCTTATGCGGGCGTGACAGAGGGCTCACCTCTTGCCTTCTTGGTCACTTCTCACAATGTCCCTTCAGCACCTGACCCTATACCCGCCGGTTATTCCTTGGTTATATTAGTAATAAAACAAAGAGTAATATTAAAAGCTAACGATTAATAATGTCTATACTAATGATCTATAATGCCCGTGATCATCTCTATATCTAATTTGTATTATAACTATTCTTATTCTAACTATTTTCTTTATTATACTGAAACAGTCTGTGCCTTCAATCTCTTGCCTCGGCACCTGGGTAATCCTCCGCCCACAGTGACAAGAGCAAAACTCTGTCTTAAAAAAAAAAAAAAAAAAAATTAAGAATTTCAAGACAGTGGCAGTAGAGCTTTAATTTTTTTTTTTTTTTTCCTAGAGGCAGAGTCTTGCTCTCTTGCCCAGGCTGGAGTGCATTGTTGCAATCATAGATCACTGCAGCCTTGAGCTCCTGGGCTCAAGTGGTCATCCTGCCTTGGCCTCCCAAAGTCCTGGGATTACAGGCATGAGCCGCTGCACCCAGCCTGTAGAGCTTTAAACAAAGCACAGGCTGCTTCTGAGCACAAGGCCCTCGTCACATGGCTATGAAGCCAGCCCTGCCTGGACCCAGAACCCTGGTGTAGGCACTTTATAGCTTATAAGCCCTCCAGTCAGGAGGCCTCAGCCTGAGCCTCCTGAGCCTTAGTTTCATCTCCTGTAATCTGTGAAAGCACTGAACACCAATCTCCCTTCCAGGCTAGCTTTCTGCAACAGCTTAAAGCTCCCATCCCAAGATCTCTCCAAGAATCCTCTTTCCAAGTCCCTGCTCCCAGCCTGGCTTCCTGGTCCCCATCCCTCTCTCCTCTCCCACCCTTTCAAAGCCCAGAAAGGACAGGTGACCGAGTGACTGTCTCTGGGCTTATACAGTGGGGTGGTCTCCTGTGACAGGCTAGGCTTCAGAGTACGGCTTAGCCTATCCCTCATACCTCCTTGGGGCCTCTTGGGGCAGAGAGCCCAGGCGGGGCCCAACAGGCACACCAGTCAGGTGCCTGATGATGAGGGCAGGCGCCTGGAACTGAGGCAACAATTGCTCACATGGAGGTGACTCAGGCAGTAAGGGGAAAAAGAGGTGGGGGTGGGGAGGTGGCTGTTTCTGTGCCCTCACTTGAGCCTCAGCCTTCAGGGTTGCCAGATTTATTTTTCTTTTTGAGAGTCTCACTCTGTCTCCCAGGCTGGAGTGCAGTGGTGCAATCTTGGCTCACTACAACCTCCGCCTCCCGGGTTCAAGCAATTTTCGTGCCTCAGCCTCCCAGGTAGCTGGGATTACAGATGTGTACCACCACCCCTGGCTAATTTTTGTATTTTTAATAGGGATGGGGTTTCACCATGTTGGCCAGCCTGGTTTCAAACTCCCAACCTCAGGTGATCCACCCACCTCAGCCTCCCAAAGTACTGGGATTACAGGCGTGAGCCACCATGCCTGGCCGCCTGCAAATTATTTATTTATTTATTTATTTATTTATTTATTTATTTATTTATTTATTTATTTATTTATTTGTGATGGGGTCTCCCTATGTTGCCCAGGCTGGTCTCAAACTCCTAGGTTCAAGTGATCCTTTCACCCTGGCCTTGGCCTCCTAAAGTGCTGGGATTACAGGCGTGAGCCACTGTGCCTGCCTGCTGGTATGTAACTTTTTTTTTTTTTAGACAAAGTCTCACTCGCCCAGGCTCGAGTGCAGTGGTGCCATCTCGGCTCACTGCAGTCTCCGCCTCCCAGGTTCAAGTGATTCTCCTCCCTCAGCCTCCTGAGTAGCTGGGATTACAGGCATGCACCACCACGCCCAGCTAATTTTTGTATTTTTAGTACAGACAGGGTTTCACCATGCTGGCCAGGCTGGTCTTGAACGCCTAACCTCAAGTGATCTGCTCACCTCTGCCTCCCAAAGTGCTGGATTACAGGCCACCAGGGCAGGCCCCCTGTAACAACTTCTTCTTTATTTATTTATTTTTGAGATGGTGTCTTGCTCTGTCACCCAGGCTGGAGTGCAGTGGCACAATCTCAGATCACTGCAAGCTCCACCTCCTGAGTTCTCCTGCCTCAGCCTCCCGAGTAGCCGGGACTACAGGCGCCTGCCACCATACCCGGCTAATTTTTTGGATTTTTAGTAGAGACGGAGTTTCACCGTGTTAGCCAGGATGGTCTCCATTTCCTGACCTCGTGATCCACCCGCCTTAGCCTCCCAAAGTGCTGGGATTACAGGCGTGAGCCACCGTGCCCGGCTCCTGTAATTTCTTAAGCAAAGGAAAAGAAAAAAAAAAAAAAAAAAAAGCAGAAACCACAAAGGAAAAGATTGACCAATATATTTCAGATGACATAAAAATGACACAAAAGACAAATGACAGATTGGGAGGAAGCATCTGCAACATACACAATACCCAGAATATATAAACAGCTCCTACAGTTCAACAAGAAAGAAAATACTGCAAAAACAATCAGCAAATAATACTGTGATGGTAGAACAATGTGTCTACTTGGATGGTGCTCCTGGATTAGATTAACATTTAATCAGTGAACTTTGGGTAAAGCAAATTGCCCTCCATTGTAGGGAGACCCTCTGAGACTATTGCTATGGAATAAAAGATGAAATGCTCCTGATTATTGTAAATACAAAATTGCATGCAGGATTATGTAAAGACAATGCTAGGTTGAACTTGCCAGTATGAGCCAACAGCGCACGATGTGCTTCCCCCTGCAGAGAGCCTATGAGTGGTTGTTCAGTCATGGAGGTTTCACATCACCAAGATTCCTATCCCAGAAAAACAGATGTTCATAGCTCTGAGAATGGAATGCGACCCTTGTGGAGAGCCTATAAACAGACGCATGAGGGGAGCCTGTTCATATGGATAAGACAGGGCTATAAATGCCCTCATCTTGCCATGGCTCTTCTAGGCCTCTTTAAGGTTAAGGCATACTCCCTTCTGAGAATTTCTGGTCTAACCGGTTGTCCAGCTTCACGTCCTGTTTCTATTGATTATTTGTAACCAGCTTTTACTGTAACTGTTACTGCTGATTAATATCTTGCTAATCATAGGTTGTGGAAAGAGACTGTGTTTCTGTTTTAAGGCTCTGTTAGAAATTACTCATGCACACACTATATTGTAAATTCTTACCTCTGTACACTGTGCTTCTGCATACAGATGTTATGTTAAAGAATTACTTCATCCCCATGTGACCATCTCACCTCATAATCAAATGACCCTAAATCCCTCACTAACCTACCCCCACACTCACTAAACTTAATAATAAATGCTGGTATATCCAGTGCATTGGCGGCATCGCAGGACCAGAAGACAGTGAACCCCTGGACCCAGCTTTCACTATCTTGTGTGTGTCTATTATTTCTCGACCTGGCGATCTGCCTGGGGACAAAGAGAGAGCCCCGTTGCATTGCAGGCTGCTGGCCAGATCCCTCAATACTCCACAATGTGGATAGGCCTGAATAAAACAGAAAGATGGGCCTCCCCAAACTAGAGGGAATTCTCCAGCAGGCTACCCTCAGACTTAACCGTCAGCTCTCCTGGGTCTCCAGCCTGCCAGCCCACACTAAAGGCTTAGGATGGTTACAATAAGAAAGACAGATGATAACAGAAGATAACCATGGATGAAGCTAAAGAGAAATTGAAACCCTCATACATTGCTGGTGGGAATGTAAAATAGTGCAGCTGCTTTGGAAAACAGGCTGGTAGTTACACAAAAGGCTAGATAGAATTACTATATAATCCACTAATTCCATTCCTAGGTATATACCCAAGAGAAATGAAAACATGTACACACAAAAACTTGTATAGGCCAGGCACGGTGGCTCACTGCTGTAATCCCAGCCCTTTGGGAGGATGAGGCAGGAGGATCCCTTGAGTTCAGGAGTTTGAGACTAGCCAACCAACATGGCAAGACCCTGTCTCTACAAGAACCATACAAAAATTAGCTGGACATGGTGATAAGCACCTGTAGTCCCAGCTGCTTGGGAGGCAGAGGTGGGAGGATCGCTTGAGCCCGGGAGGCAGAGGTTGCAGTGAGCGGAGATGACACCACTGCACTCCAGCCTGGGTGACAGAGCAAGACTCTGTCTCAAAAAAAAAAAAAAAAAAAAAAAAGTTGAAGATAGGCACAGTGACTCAAGCCTGTAATCTGTAATGTCAGCATTTTGGGAGACTGAGGCAGCGGGATCACTTGAGGCCGGGAGCTTGAGACCAGAATAGGCAACATATTAAGAAAAAAAATTAGAAAATATAGCTGGGAGTGGTGGTGTGTGCCTGTAGTCCCAGCTACTCAGGAGGCTGAGGTGGGAGGGTCTGAGGCTGCAGTACAAGGTGGCACCACTGTAATCCAGCTTGGGTGGCAGAGGAAGGCTCTGTCTCAAAAACAAAGAAACAAACTAAAATGGGCCAGGCGCGGTGGTTCACGCCTGTAATCCCAGCAGTTTGGGAGATTGAGGTGGGTGGATCACTTGAGGTCAGGAGTTCAAGAGCAGCCTGGTCAACATGGCTGTCTCTACTAAAAATATAAAAATTAGCTGGGCATCGTGGCACATGCCTGTAATCCAGCTATCCGGGAGGTGGAGACAGGAGAATTGCTTGAACCCAGGAGGCAGAGGGTGCAGTGAGCCAAGATCATGCCACTGCACTCCAGCTTGAGCCTTGGAGTGAGACTCTGTCTCAAACAAATGAAAAGAAACACACACAAAAAATGAGATACTGATACATGCTATGTGATAAGCTTTGAAAACATTATGCTAAGTGAAAGAAGCCAGTTGCAGATCACTTATTGTAAAATTTCATTTATATGGAATGTCCAAATCTATAGAGATAGAAAGTAGATCAGTGGTTGCCTAGGGTTAGGGAGGGTGACTGCTAAAGGACACAAGGCTGCCTTCTGCGGTGATAAAAATGGTCTTAAACTGATTGTAGTGATGCTGCATAACTCTGTTAAAACACTAAAAACCACTGAGTTGTACACTTTAATTTTTTTGGGAGGGCGGGGGGATGGAGTCTTGCTCTGTCACCCAGGCTGGAGTGCAATGGTATGATCTCGGCTTACTGCAACCTCCGCCTCCCGGGTTCAAGCGATTCTCCTGCCTTGGCCTCCCGAGTAGGGAATTACAGACCTTGTTATCAGGGCACCTTACCCCTCTGCAGTTTAAAAAAAAAAAAAAGGCCGGGCGCGGTGGCTCAAGCCTGTAATCCCAGCACTTTGGGAGGCCGAGACGGGCGGATCACGAGGTCAGGAGATCGAGACCATCCTGGCTAACACGGTGAAACCCCATCTCTACTAAAAAATACAAAACATTAGCCGGCCGCGGTGGCGGGCACCTGTAGTCCCAGCTACTCAGGAGGCTGAGGCAGGAGAATGGCGTGAACCTGGGAGGCGGAGCTTGCCAAGAGCCGAGATCGCGCCACTGCACTAGGGGGACAGAGTGGCCCTAGTAGCCTTGGTGACAGAGTGAGACTTCGGTCTCAAAAAAAAAAAAAAAAAAGAGAGAGAAACATTTGTAAAGTAGGTTTTTGAGTCTCAGCACTATTGACCTTTTGGGCAGGATACTTCTTTGTTGTGTGGTATTGTTCTGTGTGTTGAGTGATGTTTAGCGGGATTGCTGGCCCCTACACACCAGATGCTAGTGTCCCTCCACCCTGAGTTGTGACAACCCAGATTGTCTCCAGACACTCCCAAATGTCCCTGGCTGGCAAAATTGCCGCTGCTCAAGAATCACGGCTTTGACGATTAGACTTTGTGATATTTGTTTCAGTCTGTTTAGTTTTTTTTGTTTTTTCTACCTGTATTTTTTTTCTGGTTCTGGGTGGTTGTAATTAATAGGTTCATTGATGGATTCACCTAACATTTCATGAAAGTTTCGTGTGTGTGTGTGTGTTTCAATAGAAGCACAAACTATACTCCCTAGTCTCAAGATACACAGGAAGGAAAATAAGCACAAATGTGTCACCAGGGCACAGACTAGTCCTAGGTCCTCAGCAGGCCAGGTGTCTTATCCGCTGTCTGGGTCTGCTCTAACTCCAGGCTTAGAACCCCTGCCACACGACTCCACAGCTTGGCTGACACCCTTTCCCTGCTCCGACTTCTGCTGCCTTGAGCTTGGCTAGCTGTCCCCCTGCCCCCGCCTCACCCTCAGCTCCAGTGTCTTGCTCAGGCTGCAGCAGTCTCCATCCCCTGTGCAGACACTGCCCTTCCTCCACAGCCCAGTACCAGGTTTTCCCTGGGCCTCTCCTCTCTCCTGGCCCATCTCCCATCACCCATCTCTGCCTGGCCCAGGCCCTTTGGCACCGAGCAGCCTGACTCTCGTCACTGGCTAATGTGTTCTGTGGTACATTTTCTCTCCTCACCCTCCCATATCAATTCCTCGAAGGCAGGGCCAGGGGAGACTAGGAAGCCACTTCCCTTTCGACAGCCCCCGCCACAGCCCTGCCTGTGTCAGGCACCTAGCAGCTCCTGAAGCCCACTGGCATTGAACATGGCATTCAATCCCTGCCAAGCCTGCCCTTCCCATCTGGTTTCCCAGGGCTCTTCCCAACACCACCTCCTCCACCTGCCAGTTAAAATCTTCCCAAACTCAGCTCAAGGAGATGCTTCTAAGGTGGAATGAAATATCTTCTTCCCCACCTGTAGACAATCTACTTCCTCTCCCCACACCTGGCAACTGGCGCACGACCTTGTATATTAAATTAGATTCAGCCTGAGACTGTCTCCCACCAATCCCTGCCCCCTGTCCTGCTGAGCACCTGGAGGAAAGGGCTTTTGGGCTGTTTATCTTTGTCCTGGAAACCATCCTTCAACTCACTCTGGGCCCTGCCTAGCATGTCATCCGAGTTTGCAGAATAGGGCAGGACAAGACAGGGCAGGATAGGATAGGACAGGAGCGAGTGAGCCCGGTAGCTCACACCTGTAATCCCAGTTCCTCGGGGGCCTGCGGTAGGAGAATCGCTTTGGGAGCAGGAGTTGCAGGCCGCAGTGAGCTATGATTAGCTTGGGCGACCGAGCGAGACCCTTTCTCTAAAACAAACACACAAGGTCGGGTGCGGTGGCTTAGGCCTGTAATCCCAGCGCTTTGGGAGGCCGAGGCGGGCGGATCACGAGGTCAAGAGATCAAGACCATCCTGGCCAACATGGTGAAACCCCGTCTCTACTAAAAATACAAAAATTAGCTGGACTTGGTGGCGCGCGCCTGTAGTCCCAACTACTCGGGAGACTGAGGCAGGAGAATCGCTTGAACCCGGGAGGCAGAGGTTGCAGTGAGCCGAGATCGTGCCACTGCACTCCAGCTTGGCGACAGAGTGAGACTCCATCTCAAAACAAACAAACAAACAAACAAAAGAATAGAAAGAGGAGCACAAATATTCCCAATTCATAACAGTCCCTCGCACTGTCAATGCCCCAGACACGCGCTATCATCTCTAGCAAACTCCCCCAGGCACCTGCAGGATGTGTGAAGGAAGGCGACGAGCACCAGCTGCCCTGCTGAGGCTGGCCCGGCGTCACATGATTCTCCAATCACATGATCCCTAGAAATGGGGTGTAGGGCGAGAGGAAGCGGGGAGGAGAGTGATTTGAGTAGAAAAGAAACACAGCATTCCAGGCTGGCCCCACCTCCACATTGATAAGTAGCCAATGGGAGTGCGGCAGCCCTGATCCCTGGCCAATGGAAACTGAGGTAGGCGCGTCACCGCGCTGGGATCTGTAGTCTGAGCGCTGCCCGGTTGCTGCTGCCCAGGGACCGCGGACCCGGACGCAGGTAGGAGGGCGGCCGCGCAGACCTCTGGCCTGCTCCTGCCCAGGGGCCCGGCCAGGGCCATGTGAGCTTGAGGTTCCCCGGGAGTCTCAGCCGGAGACAAGACAAGAACCGCTTATTGAAACTCCTTGGGGGTTCTGATACACTAGAGGGAGTTTTATGGGAAAGAGGAAGCAGTAACTGCAGTGACCTCTGTTAGAAGGGGGCTTTCTATCTCCCCAGCATTCCCCCAAAGCAGGGACCACACCATTCTTGACTCAGCTCCACCCCTGTCGGTAGGTGCCGGCTTCTTTCCCTCTCATGGTGGTGGTGGGTGGTTCCCGCGGCGGCCTGAAGCCGGAGGGGCGCGCTACCCTGGGCTGGGAGCTCCGAGGGCCTGGGAACGGGACCTGAAACCTTGGCTTCTCGAAGGTAGCAGGGACTTGGGAGTGGTGACTGAACCTGGTCTGGCTCCTCCTTACTTCCTCTTTTTGGGGGTGGGACGAGCTAACTTCCGCCTCTCCCAGCCACTTTTTCCTGCCCAGTTGCAGCTAGGCTGGCTCCCCTTTTGGGAATTTCCTCTCCCCTTGGCACTCGGAGTTGGGGGCTGCCACCTAGTGGAAGATAACGGAGCTAGGGTCTTGAAGAGGCTGCTGTCCCCTCTGGCTGTTTTGGCGGTGTAGGGTGGCGTGAGAGACTGCGACTCGCCTCCTCATCCCTGTTTCTGTATGCGTGTGCATGTATTCTGTAGAAGCATACACTATACTCCCTCAACTCAGGGTAAACAGGAGGGGCCATGCACAGGTAACTCACCAGAGAGCTGAACACTCCTGTGCAGACAGACTCCCCTTCCCAGCAAGCCAGGGCAGCGGACAGCCTGCTGAGAACACCCAGGAAGTAGGCGGTGCCAGCTGCAGGTGCTTTGCCTGGGAGCTGTGGGGCTGAGGAGAGGGTCTACTGTCCAGGACCAGTCAACTTCATCCTTATCTGTCCAGGAGGTGGCCTCTTCGGGATGCTGAGTTAGGGGAGGGGCACTTGAGGAAAGCCAGTTGGAACAGAGAGGATGTGAGTGACTGGGTGGGTGACATTTCCTGCCCTTCCCCCCTCCAATGGTATCCACACATAGACTCGTGGGGGAACTGAGGCACAGACAGGGAGCAACTTCTCAGGCCCTCACAGTTGGCAATTCCAGGATTAGGACTCAAGTGCGATTTCCAGGCAGTCCCTGTTTCTGTCGTACCTGTTGCTCCTATCCCCCTGGGGCGTAGGGGTCCATTCTCAGGCACTGCCCATTGTGCCACTAGTGATATTAACCCAGGTCCAATACGCTCTGGGGCCATCAAAGCCTGTCGTCACCATGACCTGATGTGTGACATGTTATCGGTGTCCCTTGGTATCTTCATGGAACTGGTTCCAGGACCCCAAAGTCTGTGGGTGCTCAAGTCCCTGATACAAAATGGTGTGATATTTGCATATAACCTATACATACTTTAAATCATTTCTAGATTACTTATGCCTAATACAATGGAAATGCCATGTTGGCTGGGCACGGTGGCTCATGCCTGTAATCCCCACACTTTGGGAGACTGTGGTGGGTGGATCACCTGAGGTCAGGAGTTCGAGACTGGCAGCCTGGCCAACATGGTGAAACCCCTATCTCTACTAAAAATACAAAAATTAGCCAGGTGTGGTAGCAGACTCAGGAGGCTGCTCAGGAAGCTGAGGCAGGAGAATTGCTTGAACCCGGGAGGTAGAGGTTGCAGTGAGCTGAGATTGCGCCACTGTACTACAGCCTGGGCGTCAGAGCAAGACTCCGTCTCAAAAAAAGAAAAAAAAAAAAGAAAAGAAAAGAAAAAGAAATGCCATGTAAATAGCTGTGATCCTGAATTGTTTAGGGAATAATAAGAAAGAACAATCTGTACATGTTCAGTATAGATGCACCCATCCTAAGCCTAACTACATAGTATACCTCAGCAACAATGTAACATTTTCTGGGGTTTTTGTTTTGTTTTGTGAGACGGAATCTCAGTCTCGCTCTATCACCCAGGCTGGAGTATGGTGGCACGATCTCCTCCACTCACTGCAACCCCCACCTCCTGGGCTCAAGCGTTTTCCTGCCTCAGCCTCTTGAGTAGCTGGGATTACAGGTGTGCACTACCACGCATGGCTAATTTTTGTATTTTTAGTAGAGATGGGGGTTTCACCATGTTGGTCAGGCTGGTCTCAAACTCCTGACCTCGTGATCCGCCCACTTAGGCCTCCCAAAGTGCTGGGATTAGAGGTGTGAGCCACCACACCCAATATTTTTTGATCTCTGGTTGGATACGGAGGGCTGACTGTACTTAACATCTCTGAGCTTCAGTTTCTTCCTTTGAAAGTAAAGGTGGCTGGGCGTGGTGGCTCACGCCTGTAATCCCAGCACTCTGGGAGGCCGAGGTGGGTGGATCACGAGGTCAGGAGATCGAGACCATCCTGGCTAACACAGTGAAACCCCGTCTCTACTAAAATACAAAAAATTAGCCGAGCGTGCTGGCAGGCACCTGTAGTCCCAGCTACTCGGGAGGCTGAGGCAGGAGAATGGCGTGAACCCAGGAGGTGGAGCTTGCAGTGAGCTGAGATAGCACCACTGCACTCCAGCCTGGGAGACAGGGAGAGTCCGTCTCAAACAAACAAACAAAAAAGTAAAGGTGAGGCCAGGTGTGGTGACTCAAGCCTGTAATCCCAGCACTTAGGGAGGCTGAGGCGGGTGGATCACCTGAGGTCAGGAGTTCAAGACCAGCCTGACCAATATGGTGAAACCCCCTCTCTACTAAAAATACAAAAATTAGCCCAGCATGGTGGCGGGTGCCTGTAGTCCCAGCTACTCAGGAGGCTGAGACAGGAGGATCACTTGAACCTGGGAGGTGGAGGTTACAGTGAGCCGAGATCATGCCACTGAACTCTAGCATGGGCAACAGAGCAAGACTCCATCTCAAAAAAAAAAAAAAAAAAAAAAAAGGGGGTGAGCAGGCTTGGTGGCACGCTCCCAAAGTCCCAGCTAATTGGGAGGCCAAGGTTGGAGGACTGCTTGATCCCAGGAGTTTGAGTCCAGCCTGGGCAACATAGCAATATCTCATCTCTAAAAATAAAAGTAAAGTAAAGGTATTAATTACTACTTTGGATAGTTGTTGCAAAGAAATAAAATAATGCAGAGTCTTGTAACTGGCTCCCAAGAGGCTCAACAGACATTACTGTTTTTGCTTCTTCAGGACGAGTTACCTCTCTGGCCACCCCACTGAGCTAGCTGGGCTAGATGAGCCTGGGAGAAGAGTTGTTTAGGAAGTGAGAGGCTGCTCTCCGCAGAAACTCAAGGCTCAGTTCCTCCTGGTGACTCAGATGGGCAGCCCAGTGGGCACACGTGGTCTCTCTCCACATGTGGCTGGGTTTTACTTCCAGAATAGATGGAGAGGCAGGGGTGGGGGTTAGCATGCTTGGGGAATCTCAGAGAGCCCTGGTGGTGTGGCGTACCCTCAGAACACAGGTATCTCAAAGGCTGACCCAGCTTCTGTGTCCCCTTCCCTGGGTGAGGAGGGGACATTCATGGCCAGGTGGTGACTGGCCTCTGGGGAAGGCAGCCCAGATTCCACTGGCCACCATACTTCCTTTTTCACAACTTTCTCACCCCTGTGGTTTCCCATGTCATCATGTGGCCGCTTCCTGCAAGGCCTTAGTGGGGTGCAGGTATGAACACAGTGTCAGGCAAGGAGGCATCTGGAGGGGAACCCTGGCTTTTCCTGGGGGGCCTCCCTCCCTGCACCCCAGCCCTGTCCTCTCCCATGGCTACTGATGCCTTCCCCCCCACCCCAGAGGTGGCCCACATCTGCACAGATCAGACCAAAAAAAATCATGTCTTCGTGACTCTCATAAGCCTGCCCAGTGAGGCCCAGGCATTAGACCATGTGCTGGGGACTCAGGCCCACACATATACGCATGTCAGCATTCATGCTCACAGGTCTGCACGTGCTGGGGCATGTGTCACACACAGGGCTCTGTAGGAAGCTGACTCTCAGCCCCTGCAGCTTTCTGCCTGCCTGGACAGGGAGGTGTTGAGAAGGCTCAGGCAGTCCCGGGCCAGGACCTTGGCCTGGGACTGGGGTACTGAGTGGCCCTAGAATCAAGGGTGGCACGGGCTTAAGCAGTTGCCAGATGTTCCTTGGTACTTTGCAGGCAGACCATGTGGACCCTGGTGAGCTGGGTGGCCTTAACAGTAGGGCTGGTGGCTGGAACATGGTGCCCAGATGGTCAGTTCTGCCCTGTGGCCTGCTGCCTGGACCCCGGAGGAGCCAGCTACAGCTGCTGCAGTCCCCTTCTGGTGAGTGCCCCTCAGCCTAGGCAAAAGCTGGCAGCCTGGGTTTTCCCAGAGGGTCATCTTGGATTGGCCAGAGGAGGATGCCAGGCACAAGTCTGTGGTGTATCATTTCCCCTGTCTTTCCAGGACAAATGGCCCACAACACTGAGCAGGCATCTGGGCGGCCCCTGCCAGGCTGGCGCGCACTGCTCTGCTGGCCACTCCTGCATCCTCACCGTCTCAGGGACTTCCCGTTGCTGCCCCTTCCCAGAGGTGAGCGTGCCATCAGCCCGATGGAGGGGCTTAGGTCTGCATTGATGCTTTTCCTGCAGTCTCCCACTTGCAGATAAAAGGGCCTTGCCAATGCCGGTTTCTCTGTGTCCTACAGGCCGTGGCGTGCGGGGATGGCCATCACTGCTGCCCACGGGGCTTCCACTGCAGTGCAGATGGGCAATCCTGCTTCCAAAGATCAGGTGCAGCCGGGATGTGGGTGCAGGGCAGACAGACGGGCAGCATGTAGAGCCTGGAACCCAGGAGCCCAGCTGGCAGGGCAGCCCCGATTCCTGCCCTCGTGCCCTCATTCATGTGGCATCTGTACTAAGCAACACCCCTGCTGTAGACAGAGGTGCAGCACTGGGGATTGTGGGGGTGGGGAAAGGTAAAGCTGAGCCGATCTAATGCCAACCCATCATCAGTGGGTGCCCCTTCCCCATGCCATCTTGCTGAGGGAGGGACTGGATTGTGAGGAGGGTGAGTTAGGCATGCCTAGGAGATCACTGAGCCCTAGTGTCACCCCCAAACCCCAGTAGCTGGGCTTGCAGGCCCTGGTGCCACCAGCTCTGTGCGCGATGGGGCAGTCACCTTCCCTGAGTGGGCTGGTAGAATCCCGGGTCACCTTGTCCACAGGTAACAACTCCGTGGGTGCCGTCCAGTGCCCTGATAGTCAGTTTGAATGCCCGGACCTCTCCACGTGCTGCGTTATGGTCGATGGCTCCTGGGGGTGCTGCCCCATGCCCCAGGTACAAATCTGGGGAGACGGGGGTACGTGGAGGGAGGTGGGGGCAGAGGGTGAGGGCCAGGGGCAAGGGGTGAAGACGGAGTCAGGACCATTTTTTCTCAGGCTTCCTGCTGTGAAGACAGGGTGCACTGCTGTCCGCATGGTGCCTTCTGCGACCTGGTTCACACCCGCTGCATCACACCCACGGGCACCCACCCACTGGCAAAGAAGATCCCTGCCCAGAGGAGTAACAGGGCAGGTGAGGAGGTGGGAGAGCATCAGGCCAGGGGCTGGGGTGGGGCCTCATTGACTCCAAGTGTGGCAAAAAGTTCCCTCCACCCTGGCTGCCCCTCACACTTGCTTCTCTTCCAGTGGCTTTGTCCAGCTCAGTCATGTGTCCGGATGCACGGTCCCAGTGCCCTGATGGTTCTACCTGCTGTGAGCTGCCCAGTGGGAAGTATGGCTGCTGCCCAATGCCCAATGTGAGTGAGGGGCTGGAGCCAGCTTGGCTGTGTGCCCCCAGCCACTTGGCCCTGACATGCACCTTACGGGGCTCTGGGGCATGGGGCTGGCTGGCTGCTTGCTGGGAGCCTGGCTGATGCAGGGTTCATGCCACCCCCTAGTGGAGGATTGGGGCAGTGCCAGCCATCAGCCTGGCTGCTCCCTGTGCTCTGCTGAGCCTGGAAGTGACAAAGACTCACCCGTCCCCACCCAGGCCATCTGCTGCTCCGACCACCTGCACTGCTGCCCCCAAGACACTGTGTGTGACCTGATCCAGAGTAAGTGCCTCTCCAAGGAGAACACTACCATGGACCTCCTCACTAAGCTGCCTGCACAAACAGGTACCAGAGGCAGGGCACAGATACAGGGGTGGGGCCCTCTTTCCTCCCTTTTAGGCCTGGCCTTAGGATCACTGCAAGGTGGTGTAAGTGGTGCCCTCCATCTTCAACACCTCGTGCCAGCTGTGGAGCCGGCAAAGGGTGGATACCGCTGAGGGTCCCCAGTGCCACTTCTGATCTGTCCTCTCTGCCTCCCTCACAGTGGGAGACGTGAAATGTGACATGGAGGTGAGCTGCCCAGATGGCTATACCTGCTGCCGTCTACAGTCGGGGGCCTGGGGCTGCTGCCCTTTTACCCAGGTACCCAGGGGTGGTGGGTGGGTGCGCTGAGCAGTGTGGCAGCCAACTGGGCCCCAGTGCCCACTGGCCCTTCTCCATCTGCCCTAGGCTGTGTGCTGTGAGGACCATATACACTGCTGTCCCGCGGGGTTTACGTGTGACACGCAGAAGGGTACCTGTGAACAGGGAACTTACCAGGTGTCCTGGATGGAGAAGACCCTAGCTCACCTCAGCCTGCCAGACCCGCAAGCCTTGAAGAGAGATGTCCCCTGTGATAATGTCACCAGCTGTCCCCCCTCCAATACCTGCTGCCAACTCATGTCTGGAGAGTGGGGCTGCTGTCCAGTCCCAGAGGTACATGGGAGGGGACAGCATCGTGGCCTGGGCAGGTGGGTGGCCAAACTCCTATTGCTTTCCGCCCTCCGCATGGCCAGTAGGTGACACCCAGCTCTGTCAGATTCGTTCCCAGCTGGAGGTGCTGTAAGCAGGAGAGGCGGGCTGGAGTAGGTAGGGGCTCGGCACTGTGCCCCACCCCACATAGTGGCTACCTAGAACGCCCTTTCCTGCCCACCCCCCAGGCTGTCTGCTGCTCGGACCACCAGCACTGCTGCCCCCAGGGCTACACGTGTGTAGCCGAGGGGCGGTGTCAGTGGGGAAGCGAGATCGTGGCTGGACTGGAGAAGATGCCTGCCCGCCAGGCTTCCTTATCCCACCCCAGAGACATGGGCTGTGACCAGCACACCAGCTGCCCAGTGGGGCAGACCTGCTGCCCAAGCCTGGGTGGGGGCTGGGCCTGCTGCCAGTTGCCCCACGTGAGTACCTCCCTGCCTGCCCCTGGATAGGGGAGCTAAGCCCGGCGAGGGGACAGGAATGTAACGCCATTCTGTGCTCCCTTCCCCGCCAGGCTGTGTGCTGCGAGGATCGCCAGCACTGCTGCCCGGCTGGCTACACCTGCAATGTGAAGGCCCGATCCTGCGAGAAGGAAGTGGTCTCTGCCCAGCCTGCCACCTTCCTGGCCCGTAGCCCTCACGTGGGTGTGCAGGACGTGGAGTGTGGGGGAGGGCACTTCTGCCATGATAACCAGACCTGCTGCCGAGACAACCGAGGGGGCTGGGCCTGCTGTCCCTACCGCCAGGTCAGTGCCATCCCCCACCCTGGGGCTGGGTATGGCCAGGGACCAGGTCCCACCTCATCCAACCCTCTCACCCCCCTCTGACCACCCAGGGCATCTGTTGTGCTGATCGGCGCCACTGCTGTCCTGCTGGCTTCCGCTGCGCAGCCAGGGGCGCCAAGTGTTTGCGCAGGGAGGCCCTGCGCTGGGACGCCCCTTTGAGGGACCCAGCCTTGAGACAGCTGCTGTGAGGGACACTACTGAAGACTCTGCAGCCCTCGGTACCCCACTCGGTGGGTGCCCTCTGCTCAGGCCTCCCTAGCACCTCTCCCCAACCAAATTCTCCCTGGCCCCCATTCTGAGCTCCCTATTACCATGGGAGGTGGGGCCTCAATCTAAGGCCTTCCCTGTCAGAAAGGGGTTGTGGCAAAAGCCACATTACAAGCTGCCATCCCCTCCCCATTTCTGTGGACCCTGTGGCCAGGTGCTTTTCCCTATCCACAGGGGTGTTTGTGTGTGTGAGTGTGTGAGTTCCAATAAAGTTTGTACACTTTCTTAAAAGTGTCTGATTTGCCGCCCTGCCTGCCCTCCCCAGGGCCCCAGAGCAAGGGTTCATGTCCACTGCCAACACTCCCTTCCCCTACCCCACAGAAAGACACACACAGCCTTAACCTCACCAGTTTTGTATTTGCTGCTGCCCACATCGGCTGTATCACATTACCCCCTAGTCCCCAGAGCTGTCCCAGCCACCAGCCCTGTGACATCGTAGCCCAGAGATGGGCTAGTCAGCAAGCAGCACCCCCTCCCCTCCCAGGGGTCCAGAGAGAACGCCCCCTCCCTTCCCAGCCCTCACACTAGCAGCTGAGGCTGGGTCACCCCTCCTGCTTTCCCACAATAGAGCTTTCTATGTACAGCCACGTCTACACAGGCACTGCTTCCCCCCAGCCCTCCTCCCCGGCACCTCCCCTTGGGGGCTGGACCCCCCCCTCCTCCCCGGCTTGGAGGCAGACACAGGGTCCCTTGCAAGACACAACCCAGCACCTACCACGGAACGGCTCCAAGGCCCCTGGGCCCCTCTCCAGCCTGGGCCTGGGGGCTACGCGCGAGGGCCCCCGCAGGCCCCGGGGGCGCGCACCCTGGGTGCGGGCTCGCGCGGGAGGGGCGGTGCCAGGCCCGGCGCCGGCGCTACTTGACGTTGAACACCATCAGCGGCCGCTCCTCCCGCCGCTGCCACGGGCTCTTCTTGTCGCCGGCCTCGTCGCCCACCTCCGTCCCCAGCTCGTCCTCCGGGCTGGTGAGCGAGTCGCGCCGCAGCTCGCTGGCGCTGCTGCGGGAGCTGTCCCCGCGGCTGCGGCCCCGCCCCCGGGGTACCGTGGCCGCCCGGCCCTCGGGCGCCGCCACCTCGTCCAGCAGCGGCGTCAGCGAGTTGTCCTCTGGAGAGCAGAGACCCGTGCGGCTCTCGCTGCTGCTGGGCTCCGTGTCCTCGCTGAGCGCCAGGCGCGGGGGCGCGGGCGGCGGCGGCGGCGCGGCAGGCGGGGCGCGCTCCCGCTCCTCCCTCGCGGGCCGGCGGCGCGCGGGCCGCGCCTCGTGCACATCGACGCCCGAGTCCAGGCTGGCGTCGGTGCTGCGGGCCCCGCCGCCCGCCTGCAGGTCGATGTAAGAGTGGCGCACTTGCGAGTTGGAGCGCCCGTCGAGGGACACGAACCAGGCGCGCGGGTGCGGCTTCACGCCCAGTTCCAGTAGCTTCTTCTCGGTCAGGGCCTGCAGCTCCCCGTTGAGCTGCGCCATGGTGGACTCGTTGAACAGCACAGGGATGGTGACCGAGCCACTGACGGGCGCCGCGCGCCCGGCCCCCCAGCCCTCGCCGCCGCCCCCGCCGCCCTCGCCCCCCGGGCCTGAGTGGCCCTGCATCTGCGGGCGCTGGGGGTCGGGCTGCGGAAAAGCGCGCGCTGGGCCGGGTGCCGTGCCCTCGGGCGGGGCCGGCTCGTCGCCCACGCCCGCGGCGCCAGCCTCGCCGCCGAGGCGCACGTAGTGCGCGGGGATCACCAGGGTGGGCATGACGTTGCGGTAGACGTTGTCCTTGAGGTGGTCGATGGAGCCGCAGAAGATGAGCTGCCCCGCCTGGCCCAGCGACGGCGGCCGCGCCAGCTGGTCCACCGACTGCGACAGCAGGAAGTCGGGGGTCTTGCTCTCGGCCGCCCCCTTGTGGCCCAGGTAGTGGTCGAAGGGCGGCGGCGGCGAGGGCTGCTCGTGCAGGAAAGCCGCAGCCCCCGAGGGCCCGCGCCGGTACTCCTCTAGGCCGGGCTCCAGCCCGCCGGGGCCCTCGGCCGAACGCGCGCCCTTGAGCCCGGCGCTTTCGCCCCCGCGGGCACCCGAAGGCTCGGCGGCCGGGCGGCTGGCCGAGCGCGGCTTGGTGCGAAAGAAGTCGTCCCGGGAGGAGGCCAAGTCCCGGGAGCTGGAGAAGGCCGAGTGGAGGGGGCCTGGAGGCGGAGCCTCGGGGTCCCCCGATGGGGCGGGTTCCAGGGGTCCCCCACAGATGAGGTGGAGCTGGGACATCGAGGTGGCCTGGTCTCGTTTGTTACCGTCAGAGGGCCCCGAGAGCTGCAGCTTGCGATGCTGTTGCCTCGGCTTCAGGCAGCGCCTCCTGGAAGGGAGGGAGCAGAGGGGGCCTCTCAGGAAAGGGTGAGGGCCAGAGTTGGCCCCGAACCCCCTTAGATGCAAGACAAGAGATGAATATAGTGGAAGAGGTGAGGAGAATGCCTGGGGCGCCCAGGAGAGATGGCGGGGAGCCGTGTCCATTTGGCGGTCCCCTCAGGGTAAACTCTTGCACTCCTCTGCATGTAGGATGTGCTGCGAGAACCAGGGATGAGCATCTTAGCCGTCTGTGGGTGTGTTCGGCCTGGAGTCCTCTGGGGAAGAGAGCTGGGCTGCTAGGGGCAGTGGCAGATCTCTCTGGAGGGGCCGGGCTGCAAGTCCTTAAGCCCTGCCTCCCCTCCCACCTCCCCGCTGTCTTCAGCCACTAGCACCAGCCCTTCAGGTCTTAGCATGTTTACAGGAAGTCTTTTCCTGTCTGCCCCTTGAGGACCAGAAGTGGATTTTATGCATCTTTGGGGCCCCAGGGCCCGGTGCAAGTGCAGGCCTCAGTCAGAGGAGAGGAGGGGAGGGTGGGGGAAGCCCGGTGCTCACCGACAGTAGTAGATGAGCAGACACAGCAGGATGAGCACCAGCAGGGCAAGGGCTGCCAGGATGGTGAGCAAGAAGATGGTGTGGTAGGTGCCGATGTCCTGGATGCCCGACGTGATGGTGACCAGCCCTGTACCAGGCGAGGGCTTAGCGTTCAGGTGTGGACGCCCTTCCCGCCTTTCAGAAGTCTGCTCTCCCAGCTCCCCTCCTCCACGGCCCCTATGCCCACTGCCCCACTACTCTTACCAGCCGTGGGGGAGGCCATGGCGGCGACCCAGTACCCCAGCTGAGGGGAGACGAAGGTCCAGTAGAGCTGCCGGCCTTCCTTCCGGATTATACCAGTGCCATTGCGCACCCACAGCCCTGGGAGAGGCAGGGGTTTTGTCACACTTGAGTCCCTCCCACTTAAGTCCCACTTTCCTCCCTCAACTCAAGCACCTGCAACCCCCTGAGGCACTTACCACTCTTGGGGTCGAATCTCCAGGCTGGAATGCTGGTGCCTACGGTGAGGGCACGAGTCTCGGAGGGCACGGGCAGGGACAGGTGAATGGGGCCTGAGAGTGGCACCTCTGTCCCATTACCTGTCAGCAGGTGTACGCTCACAGCAGCCAGGGGCATCAGCTCCAGCCAGGAGCCATTGCCTGCGGGAAGAGCGTACAGGGCTGAGGGCTGATCCTGAGCCTGGGGAGACCCCGTCCACGCTGGGCACCCAGCCTACCTGAGCTGGAGGCCTCAGTGCCCAGGAAGGCAGGGAAAGCCCGCATTTCCTGCTGGGTGCTGGCAGGCGTGAGTGACGCCCAGAGCTGGCTGTAGGTGGAGCTGACAGGCAGGCGGGCAGCCCGGCGCTGGAACTGCACCAAGGGCTGGGAGCGGGCACCTGGAGGGAGAGAGGGGCTGCAGTGGCGTGACCACGGACAGGATCCCCAGGGACCAGAGCAGAAACCCATTATCTAAGGAAAAGGGGGATATTAGGTCAGGCCACTTCGGAAGGCCAGGGAGGGTGATGCCTTGGGGAGAAAGCTGGGCAGTCATGGAATGTTAACATGGAAGGGACATGGACTTGAAATCTCTGTGTGAGCCTCAGGAATTTACTTGCTTTCTTAGAAGTTTCCTTATAGAACCTATAAAATATTGCGATCCAGATCCTCAAACAGTATTGTCTACTATGTGGCAGGCACCAGGTTAGACACTGGGGGCTCAAAGATGAATGCCTGCTGTGATGGGAATGTTTTCTAGCTGTGCTGCCCATTATGGTACCCACTGGACACACGTGGCTGTTAAGCATTTGAAATGTGGCTAGTGTGACTGAGGAACTGGATTTTTAATTTTTAAAAAAGTAATGAATTTTTTCTAGATGGGTGCAGTGGCTCATGCCTGTAATCCCAGCACTTTGGGAGGCCAAGGCGGTCGGATCACCTGAGGTTGGGAGTCAGAGACCAGGCTGACCAATATGGAGAAACCCCAATTCTACTAAAAATACAAAATCAGCTGGGCGTGGTGGCGCATGCCTGTAATCCCAGCTGCTTGTGAGGCTGAGGCATGAGAATCGCTTGAACCTGGGAAGCAGAGGTTGTGGTGAGCTGAGATTGTGCCATTGCACTCCAGCCTGGGCAACAAAAGCGAAATTCTGTCTCCAAAAAAAAAAAAAAAGGCCGGACACGGTGGCTCACGCCTGTAATACCAGCACTTTGGGAGGCCGAGGCAGGTGGATCACGAGGTCAGGAGTTCAAGACCAGCCTGGCCAAGATGGTGAAACCCCGTTTCTACTAAAACTGCAAAAATTAACCAGGTGTGGTGGCAGGCGCCTGTAATCCCAGCTACTCGGGAGGCTGAGGCAGGAGAATCACTTGAACCCAGGCAGCAGAGGTTGCAGTGAGCCGAGATCATGCCATTGTACTCCAGCCTGGGCAACAGAGTGAGAATCCATCTCTGGATGGATTAATTTTAAAAAATTAATTTTTTTAAATTTTTTTTTTTTTTTTTTTTTTTTTTTTTGAGACTGTCGCCCAGGCTAGAGTGCAGTGGCTCAATCTTGGCTCACTGCAAGCTCCACCTCCCAGGTTCACACCATTCTCCTGCCTCAGCCTCCCCAGTAGCTGGGACTACAGGCGCCCGCCACCACGCCTGGCTAATTTTTTTTTTTTTTGTATTTTTAAGTGAGATGGGGTTCCACTGTGTTAGTCAGGATGGTCTCGATCTCCTGACCTCGTGATCCGCCCGTCTCGACCTCCCAAAGTGCTGGGATTACAGGCGTGAGCCACCGCGCCCGGCCAAATTAATTAATTTTTGATTTAATTCAATTTAATATGTAGCTAGTGGCTACTGCATCAGACAGTTTAGGTCGTGTGTGTGTGTGTGTGTGTGTGCTGGGGTGGAGGGGACAGACATATAAACAATTCCAATACAGTATGGTCACAGCTAACATTTATTAAGCTTTAAGCTATGCTGTGCACTGTTCTAAGCAGGTTACCTGTATTAACCCCTGCAATTAGGAAAATAGCCCCTCAGCTAGGTGTCTTTATTATCAGCCTCATTTTAGAGGTGCAAAAATGGAGGCAGGCAGGGGTTCAGTAACTTGCCCAAGGTCACAATCCTCAAGCCTGGATAGAAGCCCAGACCACTGGGCTCCAGGCCCATCCTCTCCCGTGCCATTCCTCCTGCCTTGCTATCCAAATAGAGGGATGCAGGGAACTAGGGGAGCTGGTCTCACTCAGCTCAGGGCAGGCCCTGTGGAGTCTTGCAGGATGTGGAAGACTCAGCCAGGAAAGAAAGAGGGAAAGGACATCCAGGAGGCCTGGCATGAGAAAGGCCCAGAGGTGTGGGGCAGGGGACGGCCCGGGCTCTGGAAGGCGCTGTCAGCTCTGAGATGGCACCTGGGCTTGGTACTGAAAGCAGTAGGTACCATGCAGGGGCTTCAAGCTAGGGGGCTACAAAGGGTCCACTGGCATTTTAGAAACCTGCAGGGGCACTTAGAAGCCTCTGGTTTGGGATCAGAGTGACGAAGGTGAGCAAACAAGAGCAGCTTGGTGAGGCCGGGTGAAGTGGCTCATGCCTGTAATCCCCGCACTTTGAGAGGCTGAGGCGGGTGGATCACCTGAGGTCAGGAGTTCGAGACCAGCCTGGCCAACATGGCAAAACTGTCTCTACTGAAAATACAAAAATTAGTCTGGCGTGGTGACGGGTGCCTGTAATCCTAGCTACTCAGGAGACTAAGGCAGAAGAATCCCGAGGTTATGCCACTTCAGTTTGGGCAACAGAGCAACACTCTTATCTCAAAAAAAAAAAAAAAAAAAAGAAAAATCTAGCTCCATGACAAGGGCTCAGGCTGAGACTACAAACCGGGAAGGGGCTCCTCGAACTCTGAAACCCACCATGGCCCTCTAAGCGGAACGGAGCCCCCGAACCCTCACTGTCCTCTACTACCCTCCACCTGATGTCTCCCCCGGCCTTCCTCTCCAGTGGAGGTACCTCTGCTTCCCTTTCACTCCTGAGTCGAGGGCTGACCGCTCTGTTCGACAAGCTCTCACCCAGCCGGGTCCCCTCGCAGGTTAGGGCCGTCTCAGCACTGAAAGCAGCTGCCCTCCACTCCACTGCCCTGCCTGCTCTGGAACTATTTCAGGGCTTGCAATGATCTGTCTTCCTACTTGTCTGTGAACATCCAAAGGCAAGGAGCGGGTCTTCTTCCTCACTGTGGTTCCCAGCACCAGCCACAATGCCTGGCACGGCCTAGGAGTTGAAGTAAGTACTAGCTGAGCGAGACCAAAAGCCGGGGGTAGATCAGGACAGCTGCAGACTTTCTCTGGGCCTTGCACTTCCTGTGCACCTGTGCATCCAGCAGGTGCACAACAAATCCGTGTAGGCCCATTGAAGATAAAGGTGGCAGGGAAGGTAGGAATAGATGGAGAACAGAAACCACGAGAATCCCCGATAACTATAAACATTTATTGAACACCTGTACTGTGTTTTTTCACTTTTTTTTTTTTTTTTTTTTTTTTTTTTGAGACGGAGTCTGGCTCTGTCGCCCGGGCTAGAGTGCAGTGGCCGGATCTCAGCTCACTGCAAGCTCCGCCCCCCGGGTTTACGCCATTCTCCTGCCTCAGCCTCCCGGTTTTTTCACTTTTTATGAGATTTAATTCTTACTCCAATTTGATGATGTAGGCACTAACCTTCCACATCTTACAAATGAGCAAATTATGGCTCAGAGAGGTGAAGTGACTTGCCCAAGGACACCCAGCTAATATAGGACAGTGGAGGTCTCTACACCCAGGTTAGGGGAAGGAAGAAGTTGGCGTGGGTGAGGGGGAGCCTTACCGGGAGAGCCTAGGAGAATGTGCACCAGGTCCTCATAGAGGATGAGCGTGGCCGGCCGCTCAGGGAGCAGGTAGAGACTGACAGATGCATACACTGTGGGAGGGATGGCCGGTCAGCTCCAGGAAAGCCTGCCCCCCACCCCCCAGCCAGGCACCCCCTCCATCTGAGTCCCAGAGGCTTCACCCTCCCTCAGCCCCCTCTGTGTACCCCAGCCCAGGCAGCAGCTGCTGGAAAGCCTCCCCCTCCACCCCCAAGGAGACTATTTTGGGAAGGGGCTGATGGAGGGTCAGCTGCTGTCCCCCCCCACTCCACCTGCCCCTGCACTCACAGGGCAGCTTGTCAACACGCCAGGGCACAGAGTTGGTGAGGAAGCCAGGGCGGGCAGCAGTGACCAGCACCCAGGTGCCCAAGCGATAACTGAGGGGCAGGGTGGCCACACCCTCTGAGTCTGTGGTACCAGCTGCCAGCAGAGTCCGGTTCCCAAACACATCCACTGAGGCCCGGGCCAGGGGCACCAGCTCTCCGCTCACATACACCTGCACCTTGATCAGGATCTCTGTGGGCAAGATGGGGTGAAGGAAGTGAGGATGAGGGAGGGGGAAAGAGAACTGGGGGGAGCCCCAATATCAGAGGAAGGAGCTGTGTTTGGGAGAGTCTTTGGGGCTGAGGCTAGAGAAGGCATGATTTAAGACCCAGCATTCAGTGAGAAACCTCCTATCAGCCCATGAAGGAGGTGGGACTATTCCCGTATTTCATTGTCTGACACATGCACTGTGTCACATTTTCACAATTCTAAACTCAGGCTATGTCTATGATTGATGATGCCATCGTTATAACTGGCAGCATTTCTTCCTTTCTTACTGGTACCTGAAATCATGGTGCATCTTACAGTCAGTGGTGTACTGGATTTGATAATATATGCTCTTAGTCCATTTTACAGATAAGGAAACTGAGGCTTAGAGAGTTTAGATACTTGGACTACAGCTAAGTGGAGATCTGGGATCCAGACCTGGCAGTCTGCCTCTAGAAGCAACATTCTTAACCCCGGGCCTGGGGAGAGGAGGACAGGAGGGCTGAGAAAGGCTAAGTAAAGCTGGGTATGCAGGCGGAGAGAAGGGTCAAGATTCAGCAGTTTGAAAGGGAGGATGGAGGCTAGGGCAGAGTTAGGGGTCTTGGGAAAAAATTGACAGGGGACACTAGGAAACTGGTCATTCCCGTCATTCATCCTTTTCCCAGAATCCTTTGCACAAGCCTGTTTCCCTTCAGATTTAGGGACTCACCCCAACCCTATGCCCAGACAAATTACTTCTGCCCCCTCCCCCTCACATGAACCGCCTGCCCCCTCCCAGCTGGTCAGCTACAGTCAGTCACCATGGCAACGCCCTCATTCCTCCCAGGAGATCAGGCAGGGAGCTGGGGCCCTGGCAAGGGGAAGGAGATCTGGGGGTGTGCAACCCAGGCCCAAGAGAACTATTGTGGAGGGGGCTGGGGAGGGAAGCCCAAGTGTTTTGCTTTCCAGGGATGCCTCTGCCCCCAGCCTAAGGAGAGTCTGGCCAGGCCATCAGGCAGGTGTCCTGCCCTCAGATGGCGTGATGGGGAGGAACCAAGCCTTGAGTTGTTCCCATGGATTCTCCAGGCAGTCTCTCTGATCCAGGGCACCCCTTCCCATCAGCACAGCCCCTCCCTCAAGAACACACCTCACCCCTACCTTCCTGCTAACAAGGTGTGTCATGCATGTATGGACACCTCAGTGGGGGGCCCAGGAGGCAGGTGGGGAGTGGGCTGAGTGCTGGATGCAAATCTAGTGGGGGTTGGGTACGGAAGGAAGAGTCTAGAGCTGAGAGCAGCAGGGCCTGGGGAGGTCAGGGTGCTGTGGAGACTTCGAGGAGAGGGAAGGCCTTAGAGTGGAGCCTGACACTCAGCAGTGACAGGTGTCTTAGCTCAGGCTCCCAACCCGGAGCCAGTGCCACGCCTGCCCTAGGCATCCCATCCAGCTGTTCCCCTGAGCCCACCTCCCCTCCCAGGCCAGAGCCCAACCCTGCAGGGTGGGTGCACACTCCACCCACTCTCGCTCTCTGCTGCTACAGGAAGGTGGCACCCCTGTACTGTTTTTTTGCACATTTGATGAGATTTCTTACTTCAATTTGATGATGTAGGCACTATCCTTCCATGTCTTACAAATGAACAAATTATGGCTCAGAGAGGTTAAGTGACATACCCAAGGGCACCCAGCTAATACGGGAGAGTGGAGGTCTATACACCCAGGTTGGGAGAAAGAAGAATTGGCTTGGGGTGGGGGGAGGGGAGAGCCTAGGAGGATGTGCACAAGGTCCTCATCCATCCCCCCACCAACACCCATTAGGAATTCTGAGAAGCCAGAAGGGCCTGGCTACTCCCACCCCCATCCCGGGCTTAGGAACAGCTGGATAGAGCAGCTGGGGAGAGGGACCCCGAGTCTGAGATACTTGGGGTCATTTGAGGGAATGGCTTGGGTTCAAGAGTCAGAGCTTCAGAATAGGGAAGGAGCTGGGGAAACAAAACTGGGGTGGGCTGGTAAGGCTCTGTGCCAACCTTGGGGGTGGGGGAGAAGGGGGCAGGTGCCTAGCAGATTCCCTTCCCCCTTCCCCTCAACCTGGGCTCCCCGCCAGCTGCCCCAGAGAACCCCCCTATCCTGGCTCTATTCCAGCCAATTCCCTGGGCCCCTTCCCCTGAGGTGCAGGGACTTGAGGGGAGGGACGTCCTAAGAAACTAGGGCTTCTTCCTACTAAGCAAAGCCTCATCTCCTCCCCCAGAGAGCTGGGGAGACTGAGGCAGAGGGCGAACCCTCCCCAATCCTCAAAGCCTGACATACCATATAGCATCCACCTCTCCCGGCTCCAGGCCTGCCTCGATCCAGGAGGAAATCCGACCCTCTCCCTTCATCCGGACCCCACTTCCCTCATCCAGACCCCCCCACCCTGCTTTTCCTGCCAGCTCCTTAGTGTGGGGGGTGAGGAGTGAACACTGCTTCAGGCAGGGATGGGGCCCACAGGCAGGGGGGAGAGAGCAGGAGCACGGGAGGTGGGCTCAGGGCTGGAGTAGGGGGAGGCTCATAAGCATCCAGGCCTGCCTGTGGAGTGTGGAGTCAGGGTCTTGCTCCCCCACCCTTTCTGCGGAAGCCGGCCCCACCCCCACCTCACACACCCACCTGCGCCCGGTGAGTCGCTGGGGAGGGTCTCCTCCACTGCGAAGGAGATGGGAGGTGAGGAGGGGGTGATCTGGGGGCGGGCAGGGGACAGGAGTGCCAGGAGGCCTGCTGAACGGGGACCCAGGCACCTGCCCTCCCAGCCGGCACTGCCCACAGCCAGCCAGCTCAGCATGGCTCCGCGACCGCAAGCCTGCCATGCGCCTTCAGTTGGAATCACAATGTACCCTCTTTTCTCAGAGCCCCACAACTGCCGCTCGTCCTCCGTCATAGGCTCACAAGCATTTATTTGGTGCACCCCAAATTCTAAACCAGGGGAGCTGGCTGGGAGCTGTCAGGCTCCAGGGCGAAGAACCCCATTAGAGCAGTCAATCCCGCCCACAGCCTCACCCACTCCCCCTTCTCCCCTCCCCCCTTCAAACCCAGCTCCAGGCGCCCAGCCTCCTGTCCGGGCCTAGGGTGGCAGCCGATGCCGGCGCCCCCACCCAGCCGGGGTCGGGAGCGAGGAACCCGCAGGGGGCTGCGGAGTGGGCGCCCGCCCCAGCCCGCCCCTGGGCGGGTGTCTTCGGTAGACAATGGCTCAGGCAGCAGCGCCTCGCCGACTAGGAGGGAGAAAAACAAATAGGGAGGGGGCGGCGGCGCCGAGCCTGGGGACCCTCGCCCTACCCATTGTGTCTCCCCAAGACCCCCGCCCCGGACGGCCTCCCTCTCCCCGCCTCCGCTTTCTCCAAGAAGCGCCGACCCCAGATCGCTTAGCTCCCCCCACCCGAATCCAAGGAACAGAATATCTCTCAATTCACTAACGTCGCGAAGAGGGGGCTAACGGGCGGGAGCCTGATCAGGGGGCGCAGGCCCGCGATCGCGGCCCCTCCCGGCGGAGACTCACCCTGCGGGCTGGGGGGCTCCGGCGGCGACTTGCCGGGAGCCCTGGAGGCGCTGCCGAGCAGCAGCCCCAGCAGCGGCAACAGCCGCGCGAGGACGCTGGGGCCACTAGCCGGCGGCATCGCGGGGCTAGGCCGGGCCCTAGCGGTCCATGGCTCCCGCCTGGTCCCGCTCGCCCGGCCCGGCGCAGCCCCAGCTCTGCGCCGCGCCTCGCAGCTCCGGCTCCCGCTCCGGCTGCGGCGCCCGCTCAGCGCGATTGTCTCCGCCCGGAGCCGCCGCAAGCGCCCCCTGCAGGCGGCGCGCCACACGGCTGGCCCCCCGGCACCGCCCCCTCCCGGCCCCGCTCCGCCCGCCTCCCCGCAGTACTGCCCACCTTCAGCCCACCCCGCAGCCCCTGCCCTGCGCTCCCAGACTCTGGGCTGCAAAGGAGTGTCGGGATTAGGGTCCCATCACCCGGGTTCTTGGGTTTTGAGAGTACCCAAAATTGGTGCAGAATTTTTTTGTGTGTAGGTTGGGAGTGGCTATTGCTTACAACACTCTCAAGGGGTACGGTCATGAAAGTCTCAGAAAAGTGTAAGAACTCCCTGCTCGATGGCCCCCTTCTCCCGGCAAAACACCTAGGCAGTGCTGGGGCAGGGAAGGCCCCCTAGACACCCCTAAGTCTCTTTTTTGTTTGTGAGACAGAATTTTTTTTTTTTTTTTTTTTTCAGGGACAAGTGAACATTTATTTTTGGGCCTTTCTTACTATTTCAAGTCTTTTTTCAAAACAAGGCCCCAGGAATCTCCAGATTCAATTATGTCCCTGGGCTTGGTCGACTGGTGCAGGAGTCTTGGGGAGCCCTGTACAAATGCTAGAGTTACTCATTTACCAACACTAAACTCTAGGATAGAAGATGCCCATGGAATGTGCTGATTTTAGATGAGGTGGCAGCCAATGTAGAAAATGCTGGAATTTTTCCTTGGAACTGGACTGTGATGAGAGGTGCTTGCCATGAACATAGGCTAGTGTCGTCTTCTTCTTCTTCTTCTTCTTCTTCTTCTTCTTCTTCTTCCTCCTTCTTCTTCCTCCTCCTCCTCCTTCTTCTTCTTCTTCATTTATTTATTTATTTATTATTATTATTATTTTTTACAAGAGTCTTGCTCTGTTGCCCAGGCTGGTATGCAGTGGTGAGGTCTTGGCTCACTGCACCCTCTGCCTCCCAAGTTCAAGTGATTCTTCTGCCTCACCCTCCCAAGTAGCTGGGACTACAGGTGCGTGCCACCATGCCCAGCTAATTTTTATATTTTTAGTAGAGACAGTGTTTCACTATGTTGGCCAGGCTGGTCTCGAACTCCTGACCTCAGGTGATCTACCCACCTCGGCCTCTCAAAGTGCTGGGATTACAGGTGTGAGCTACTGTCTTTTCTTTGACCTTTCCTTTCCAGTTTTTGAAGATAAAGCTGGAAATAATCTTCTCTGAAGATACTTGATAAAAATTCCCATAAAAACAAAAACACATGCTTCTACTACACATGCTTCCACTTCATTGATAAAAATTTACTGCAGTTTGGCACCTGGGTCTAGTTCAGCTGGCAGATGAGCTGACTGATGCATTCACCCCGATAGCCAGGTGTGCCCATCTCATTGAGGAAGCCCACTCTATTTTTGGTAGCATGATGGGCCACTGAGAGGTGGAAAGGGCGCAAGAACCATGAGATCTCCTGGAAATGCTTCCCTGGGAAGGCAATTTCATGAATGAGGTCTTCCAAGCAAATGACACCAAACTTCGCCAGGTGCTCTTCAATCACTGTGTTGTCTGTCAGAGGGATGATCTTATTCTTGACCTTGGCTTGTCCGTGTTTCAAAATGAGTTCCTGGACAGACTTCTGATTTGGAAATCCCCAGGTCACATAAGGTTCCACTATACGCAGCATTTTTAGGTTCTGGGGGGTGACATTTACAAAGACACCACTAAAAATGTTATTTAGGCAAAGTCTTACAAATGGTTCTCTGCACCAATAAACTCACGCCATCAATTCTTTCGATGCATACAACAAAGGTCAAGGAATGTTTATCTGGCAATTCCAAGGCGTGACGTTTGACTTCTAGTCATCTGAGATGCATTTTGTCACATTTCTGCCGCTAGGAATCATGTAGGAATGATTCCAGTTGCTTAAACTTGAGCCCTTTTCCTTCCCTCTGCTCCTTCTTTGACAAAAGTGCCTGCTTTGCCTGGGTGGCTTTGAGGGCTTCATAAGCCTTCCTCTTTTTCAGGAGATTTTCTAGAACCAAAGGGATTTTCTAGTGTTGCAGCTACTGATCATTAAGAGTCTTTTGCTATCGCCCAGGCTGGAGTGCAATGATGCAATCTCGGCTCACTGCGACCTCCGCTTCCTGAGTTCAAGAGATTCTTGTGCCTCAGCCTCCTGAGTAGCTGGAATTACAGATGCCTGCCACCATGCCCGGCTAATTTTTGTATTTTTAGTAGAGATGGGGTTTCACTGTGTTGGCCAGGCTGGTCTTGAACTTGTGACCTCAGGTGATCCTCCCGCTCAGCCTCCCAAAGTGCTAGGATTACAGGTGTGAGCCACCGTGCCTAGCCCTAAGTCTCTTATTAAGCCACTGGCAAGTTACTCAGCCTTCTGGTCCTGTCTTCCTTTAAAATGGGAGTTGTCATAATCTCTGCCTCATAGGGTTGCTCTAATGACTAAATGAGATGTAATGACCAAATAATGATGTAAAGACTCTAGCACAAGCCTCACAGGAGCAGGGGTGTAATAAATGCTGCTATTGCTGGCCCAGGGTGAGGTGGGGACTCACCTGTGCCCAGGTAATATGATGCATTGCTGGGCAGTGCTAATGGCTAAGGAGTGTTTCCAGAGCTGGCAGCAGCCTTTCTCTTCCACCAGTTGGTGATTCTCAGTGGTCTTGGTTCTGGCTTTGTGAATGATACACTGGGTCTCTCCTTTGTCCTCAGCCATTGAATCCTGTATTTGAGGACAGCTATTGGCTTGCCCTAGTCCCAGCCAAGCTCTCTTTCCTTCCAGTTCAATATTTCTGGTTGTCATCATCAATCAGTTTCCAGCTGGCCAAATCCTTATCTGGTATCTCTTCCCTGGTTCTCTCCGGTTTGTCACCTTCTCTTTCTCACCGTGTGGTGGCCAAGCCTAAGGGACTGGATACCTAAGGCAAGGGCCCCATTTCCCAGAGAACAGCAGGCTTCCCTCCTGGTTGGGTCTTCTGATTTAAGGGGACATCATTATAAGCTTGTGGACAGAATGAAAACTGCCAGTGTATCTGTCTCTCTTCTTTCTTTCTCCCTTCCTTCTTCTTTTCATCTCTCTCTCTCTTTTCTTTTCTTTTCTTTCTTTTTCTTTCTTTTTTTTTTTTTTTTTTTTGACAGAGTCTTGTTCTGTTGCCCAGGCTGGAGTGCAGTGGCTGCGATCTCAGCTCACTGCAACCTCCACCTCCTGGGTTCACGCCATTCTCCTGCCTCAGCCTCCCGAGTAGCTGGGACTACAGGCTCCCGCCACCACGCCTGGCTAATTTTTTTGTATTTTTAGTAGAGACGGGGTTTCACCGTGTTAGCCAGGATGGTCTTGATCTCCTGATCTTGTGATCCACCCGCCTCGGCCTCCCAAAGGGCTGGGATTACAGGCATGGGCCACCGCGCCCAGCCTCTCTCTCTCTTTTCAACAGAAATTTCCATCTCACCAGATTTCCCAGTACTATTCTTATGTAACTAGTTTTTTGGAACCTCGGCACAAGACTTAGCACTCATCCCTGGTGAATTTCATCCTGTTGGTTTCTACCCAATTTTGCAATCTGTCAAGGCTGCCTTGAATCTGCTTCAGTTACCCATTGTATTGGAGCTCCCTCCCAGCCAGCAGCCATCTGCAGGGTGAAGAGTGGCTTCCTCTGCCTCCAGTCAAGCGACTCATGACAATGCCAGGCAGCCCAGGGCCAGGACGGAGCTTCATAGAGATCTCCTTCAGCTTTATCAGAATTGTTCAGGTCTAAATCCGAGTCTCTATGATCCAGCTCACATTTATGTCTTGTCTATAAGGACAAATGCCAAATGCTTTGCTGGATCAAGATAAGTTGACTGGAGCCATCCAATTGCAATGATGGAAGGAGGAGGCAATTTGGCTGGTGTTCAAAGATCACTGCTTAATCTTTTCTTAAATGCGTTCAGTCACCCAAATAGAAACCTGTTCCGAAACTTGCCATGCATGTATGTCAAAATATTCTTTTCAGAATTTACTATTTACACCTTTGGGTAAAATCAAATACCAACAGCTTTTGCTGTTGTATTGTTCATCAATGGCTTCCCCCAACACTTGGCGTCAAGTCCAAAGTCCTCCCCATGGCCACGGGGTGTTCCTGCCCCCATCCCCCATCTCCTGGACCCTCACCCACCTGCCTCCAGCCACATGGGCCTCCTTGCTTTTTTTGAACACACTAAGCCAGCTCCTACCTCAGGGCCTTTTCACTGGCTGCTCTTTCTTTCCAGAACATTTTATCTTCATGTAGCTGCATGGCTCAGTCATTCATCTCCCTGCTTATCTCATCAAAGAGGCCTTCCCTGGACCACCCTACCTAAAATGTTAGCAGCACCCCTCCAAACATCCACCATATATATATATATATATATAATTTTTTTTTTTTTTTTTTTTTTTTTTTAGATGGAGTGTCGCTCTGTTGCCAGGCTGGAGTATGCCTCCTAGGTTCAAGTGATTCTCCTGCCTCAGCCTCCTGAGTAGCTGGGATTACAGGTGTCCACCATCATGCCTGGCTAATTTTTGTATTTTTAGTAGAGACAGGGTTTCTCCATGTTGGCCAGGTTGTTCTCCAACTCCTGACCTGAGGTGATCTGCCCGCCTTAACCTCCCAAATGCTGGGATTACAGGTCTGAGCCACCACACCTGGTCCACCCACATACAATCTATCACTCTCTCGTCACCTTTATTTTCACTCACAGCACTGACTGCCACTGACCATACATTTATTTATTTGTTTACTTTACTTTTTACCTCTGCAATGTAAGTTCCAGGAGGGCAGGGACATTGCTTTGTTCACTGCTGCATCCCAGCACTGGAATAGTGCCAGGCATGCAGTAGGTTCTCCATGATTATTTATTTTTATTTTTAATTAAAAAAAATTTTTTTAGCCAGGGTCTCAGTCTGTCACCCAGGCTGGAGTGTAGTGGTGAGATCAAGGCTCACTGTAGCCTTGGCCTCCCGGGCTCAAGCAATCCTCCTGCCTCAGTCTCCTGAGTACCTGGGTCTACAGGCACACACCACCACACCTAGCTAGCAATTTTTATTTTCATTTTTATTTTTGAGATGGAGTTTGGCTTTTGTTGCCCAGGCTGGAGTGTAATGGCACAATCTCGGCTCACTGCAACCTCTGCCTCCCAGGTTCAAGTGATTCTCCAGCCTCAGCCTCCCAAGTAGCTGGGATTACAGGCGCCTGCTACCATGGCCAGCTAATTTTTTTGCATTTTTAGTACAGACGAGGTTTCACCATGTTGGCCAGGCTGGTCTTGAACTCCTCACCTCAGGTGATCTGCCCACCTCGGCCTCCCAAAGTGCTGGGATTACAGGCGTGAGCCACCTCACCCGGTCAATTTTTATTTTTTCAGAGACAGAGTCTTTCTCTGTTGCTCAGGCTGGAGTGCAGTGGCACGATCATAGCTCACTGCAGCCCAAAACTCCTGGGCTCAAGTGATCCTCCTGCCTCAGCCTCCCAAAGTGCTAGGATTACAGGCATGAGCCACCATGCCTGACCAATAAATATTTATTGAACCCAGGAATGAACAAATCCCTCAGGACTCCAGGGAGACCTCCCTACCTCTGCCTCTCAGCTGTACTCACCACAGCTGGAGAGCTGTCTTCCATCCTCATCTTCTTTCCTGGCTAAAGGCTCTTCTTGGTGGGTAGCCAGGGAGCAATGCTCGCTCTCTCTTCCCTGGCATGATGCTGCCTTCCTCAGGCAACAGCTGAGCCAACCTCCCTCTGCCCCTTCTCACTCCAAACAGCTTTAAAGGCCTTTTTTGATAGAAAGGCAGGTAGAGCATGTTATTTTTCCACACCTCAGGTCATTGTGAAGTTCACCCTTCCAAAATTGTAACAAATATGCTATTTAAAGCTGCCCTGGCTGGGTGCCGTGGTTCACGCCTATAATCCCAGCACTTTGGGAGGCCGAGGTGGTGGATCACCTGAGGCCAGGAGTTCAAGACCAGCCTGACCAAAATGGTGAAATCCCTTCTCTACTAAAAATATGAAAATTAACCAGCTGTGGTGGTGTGCTCCTGTAGTCCCAGCTACTCAGGAGGCAGAGGCAGGAGAATTGCTTGAACCTCTGAGGCAAAGGTTGCAGTGAGCCAAGATTATGCCATTGCACTCCAGCTTGGGCAAGAGTGAGATTCTGTCTCAAAAATAAAAAATAAATTAAATAAATAAAGCTGCCCACCAAGGACACAGCCTGCCTTCTCTGATGCTCCCACCCCATCACCTGCCCTCCCATCCCATCCTGCCCTTAGACATGTTCATCCCTCTCCAGTCTTCCTTGAGGCCCTGCCACCCTTTCTCCTTTTTTTTTTTTTTCCCTTTGAGACTGGAGTTTCGCTCTTGTTGCCCAGGCTGGAGTGCAATGGCGCAATCTTGGCTCACTGCAAACTCTGCCTCCTATATTCAAGTGATTCTCCTGCCTCAGCCTCCCAACTAGCTGGGATTACAGGCATGCGCCACCAGGCCCAGCTTATTTCATATTTTTAGTAGAGATGGGGTTTCTCCATGTTGGTAAGGCTGGTCTCGAACTCTCAACCTCAGGTGATCCGCCCACCTCGGCCTCCCAAACTAGTGGGATTGCAGGCAGGAGCCACTGCGCCTGGCTCTCCCTCTTTTCTTATACCTGCCACCCCAACTCTGCACTCCCTGATACTCCCCAAAGACAGTGATTTGCACACTTTGCCCTGGCAGAGACCTTCTCTGTTCACACTTCCACCAGCCCTAGGTCCCTGTCCAAAACATTTCTTTGGTCCTCTCTCCACTGGCCCCAAAAGGAGGCAGCATGCTCGGCATCAGGGCTCAGTCTCTTTATTAGGCAGCAGGAGGGGGTGACCCAGCTCTGTTGGGAGGGAAATGACACCAAGAGGACCCCATGGAACAGCTCCAACCCGAAGCTTGGAGGCAACTCATTGGAGAAGGGGTGGTGCAGGTAGCACGCCCAACCCTCCTGCTAGAACAGTATAGGCTGCACCATCACTCCCCCTCTTCATCATCTTCTTCCAGGGGTGGCCGGTTCCGCTTGAAGAAGCCGACCTGGGGGTACACGGGGGCCAAGGTCAGGGTATAGAGATGATCTGTCAGCCCCAGAGCACGTGTGAGGAAGTATGCTAGCTACGAGCACCTCCCTGGACCAGCACAGAACACGAACCCCACTGTACTCACAAATGGATGCCTTTTGACATTTACAGATAATGCATGGAACAAATTGTTGGGTTTTTGTTTTTTCTCCCGAGTTTTTTTTTTTCTTTTTTTTAGATGGAGTCTCACTCTGTCACCCAGGCTGTAATGTAGTGGCTCGATCTCGGCTCAATGCAGCCTCCACCTCCCGGGTTCAAAAAAATGCCTCATGCCTCAGCCTCCCAAGTAGCTGGGTTTACAGGTGTGTGCCACCACGCCCAGCTAATTTTTAGTAGAGATGGGGTTTCACCCTGTTGGCCAGGCTGGTCTCAAACTCCTGACCTCAGGTAATCTGCCTGCCTCAGCCTCCCAGTGTGCTGGGATTTACAGGCATAAGCCACTGTGCCTGGCCTCTGAATTTTTCTATTTTATTTTTAGAGACAGGGTCTTTCTCTGTTGCCCAGGCAATCCTCTCACCTCTTAGCCTCCCAAGCAGCTGGGACTACAGGTGTGAACTACCACACCTGACTAATTTTTTTAAAAAAACTTTTTTGTAGAGATGGAGTCTCACTATGTTGTCCCAAACTCCTGGCCTCAAGTGCTCCACCGCACCTGGCCCCCATCTGGAATTTTTATTTTATTTTATTTTATTTTTGAGACGAAATCTCACTCTGTTGCCCAGGCTGGAGTGCAGTGGCGCAATCTTGGCTCACTGCAACCTCTGCCTCCCTGGTTCAAGTGATTCTCCTGCCTCAGCCTCCTGAGTTGCTGGGACTACAGGCGTGCGCCACCATGCCTGGCTAATTTTTGTATTTTTAGTAGAGACGGGGTTTCACCATGTTGGTCAGGCTGGTCTCCAACTCCTGACCTTGTGATCCGTCTGCCTCGGCCTCCTAAAGTGCTGGGATTACAGGAGTGAGCCACCGCACCCAGCCTGGAATTTTTCTTATACTGAAGTTTGTGTCTACGTGACTCGAGCATATGATGGTATGTGTTCGATTATTGTGGGTCTAGTGTGTGGTTTTCCCTGAAAGCACTATGTCTTCCCTTCAGTGTACTTGAGACTTCTCCAGGTGCAGAGGAGCGAGTGACCCTCCAGGGCCACATAGGAAGCGAGGAATAGGGTCTAAACCAGTCCTTGGACCTCTTGCCTCACTCAAGGGGAAGGGCAGAGCTAGGAGGAAGTGCGTCTTGTCCTCAAGACCAGCCAGGAATTCCTGAAGGCAGAACTTACACCCTATATACCCTCTATATCCTCTGATTCTTTCTGGTGGCAGGGGTGTCTAAAGGCCCCAGAATTTCAGGTGCTGTCCTTTCCAGTAGTATGTACCTGGAAGTGTTCCCAGGAGAATGACATTTTTTGGGTTTGTGTGTTTGTTTTACCTTTTTTGCTCTACTAGAGAAATACATTCTATTTCTTTCTTTCTTTCTTTTCTTTCTTTCTTTCTTTCTTTTTTGGAGATGGAGGCTCGCTCTGTTGCCCAAGCTGGAGTGCAGTGGCGTGATCTTGGCTCATCGCAACCTCCGCCTCTACTGCCTCAGCCTCCCGAGTAGCTGAGATTACAGGCATGTGTCACCACGCCTGGCTAATTTTGGTATTTTTAGTAGAAACGGGGTTTCACCATTTTGGCCAGGCTGGTCTTGAACTCTTGACCTCAGGTGATCTACCTGCCTTGGCCTCCCAAAGTGCTGGGATTACAGGTGTGAGCCACCCCACTGGGCCGAGAATGACATTCTAATAATGGAGACATAGATCCCTGGTCCCTGGATTACCCACTTGGGTGGGCCACCATCTCTCCTTGACTCCCTGTGAGGCAAGGCGGGGCCAAGCCTGTGCCCCACTGGAGATTCCACTGTCCTTCACACCTCACCTTCCACATGGCCAGGACCAGGATGGTGAGCAGCAGCAGGCCGCCCAGCACACCCACCAGCACCCACCAGATTGGAATGGCCCTCTCCTCCAAGGCCCGAAGCAGCTGTGTCCGCACCTGGGGGCAAACCCACGTGTCTTCTCAGTCACCTTGACACCTGCCTTTCCTTCTTTACTTCCTTCCTTCCTTCCTTCCTTCCTTCCTTCCTTCCTTCCTTCCTTCCTCCCTCCCTCCCTCCCTCCCTTCCTTCCTTCCTTCCTTCCTTCCTTCCTTCCTTCCTTCCTTCCTTCCTTCTTTCCTTCCTTCTTTCTTTCTTTCTTTCTTAGATGGAGTCTCACTCTGTCACCAGGCTAGAGTGCAGTGGCGTGATCTCCACTCACTGCAACCTCCACCTCCTGGGTTCAAGAGATTCTCCTGCCTCAGCTTCTCGAGTAGCTGGGACTACAGGTGCGTGCCACCACGCCCAGCTAATTTTTGTATTTTTAGTAGAGACAGGGTTTCACCATGTTGGCCAGGATGGTCTCAATCTCTTGACTTCATGATCCACCTGCCTCAGCTTCCCAAAGTGCTGGGATTACAGGCATAAGCCACCACACCCGGCAGACACCTGCCTTTCATAAAGACTCAAACCTCAGGCTGGTGACCTCCAGCCATGCCACCCACCCATACCACCCCTCAGACCTTCCTGACTGGTCACTGACTGGGGACAATGGGTCCTGCAGGACTGGTCTCTGCTCCAGCCCCCCCCACTCACCTGAGCTTCCCCTCGTGGCAGGCTGAGCGGGGGCACGGCATAGGGGAGGGAGGACACGTTGAACCATGCCTGTGACTGCAGCACAAACTGATCCAGTGGCCTCTGGACAGGTTGGGGTTGAAAGCCATAAACACCCACACGAGGCCTATTGGTTGCAGGAGTCCGGGTCCCACACTCCCGGCGGGGAAGCCCTGCCTCTGGCCTAATCCCCTGCAATCCCCCAAAGTAAACCTTGCCTTCCCTCTCTTCCTGCCTTCCCACACCAAACCCCGCCCCTCCCAGAGCAAAGTGGTCCCCGCCTAGAAGGCCCGGCCCTGCCACCCTACGGCCCGCCCCACCTGGTGGAGGCTGGGCAGCCACAGGAAAGCCAGCACCGTGACCATGGCCCGCTGCCCGCGTGCCATCTCCTGCAGGTCACACTGCACCACAGTACAGGGCGCCGAGTCGCAGCTCTGAGGGGAGGCGTCGTCAGTTCCCAGCCCGTCCTGGCCCATCGCCCCATCACCCCCCCGCCCTTACCCCCAGGACCCAACGCAGAGGGGGCCGGGGGTTCAGGGAGCGATGGCCTCCCCATCAGGAAGGGCCTTGGATCCAAGCTTCGGATGCTGGCTCTCCACGGGCTTGCTCACATAGTCCCAGAGATGCAGGGAGGGTCATACCCCAGCACGCAATGCCCAGAGCTATGATAACCTTGCTTTGGCATTATTTTATGTTCCTTAACGTACTGGGAAGCTTTAAAAAAGTGCAGGTGTCTTTCAGCTCACCCCAGGCACAAGCCAGTGTGCTCCTCCATGTTGAAGTGCTCCGTGGGACCAAGCGTGGCCCACAGAGGCCCACAGCACACCCGGACCCCTCTCCCTCCTCCCATCCCCTCTGCCCCTTGGGCCCCGGGGAGGCCCCACTGGAGACCAGAGAGCCTGCTCACTACGAGAACTGGATCCTGAAGCCTCGAGGGCGGCTCGGGCTCTGGCAGGAAGATCTGTCTGCGATCCCGCTTGTGGTGGGCCGGGTGAACGGGGGAGGGGCTGGGGGTGGGCAGCCCCCAGTCCACCTGGTAGGGCAAAAGAGTGGTCAGGCCCAGGTCTCTGCCGAACCCCAGCCCACAGAGGTGCCCCGGTGGTTGGTCTGGGGCCCCCTTCACAGCTCTTTCTTCCACCCAGCTCTCACCTTGAGGGGGTTGACAGGAGGCTGTGGGAAGCACTGAAGGCCCCCCTGGGGCTGTATATCCAGGATGTAGAGCAGGTCAGAGTGCTGGGACTGCCCCGGGAGGTGGATGCTGAGGTGAAGGCCATTCACAGTCCCAGGGCCATTGTTGTGGAGCTGGAGGGGTGGTGGTGGCAGGGTGCGGGGAGCTCAGCCCCTCACCTGGAGTTCTAAGGACTCGCTCACCCCAGCCCGGGACGCGAGGCTCCTCCCTACCTCATAGGTGTGCTCCACTTTGGGTCCCCGGCTGTCCAAGCTGTTCTGCTCCCTGTCACCTTCTTCTGCAGCCACCACCAGGGAGGCTGGAAAGGAGTTCCTGCAGGTGCCCAAGACCCCCAGAGAGAGTGTGATGCCCTGACTGGCCTGTGGGGTTCCCCAGCGCCCCCTGGAGTTGAGAGCCCTGAATACCACCTCCATTCTCCACCCCTGGCCTCTCACCCTCGCAGCTCCACTTGGGCCTCTGCCCGGACTGGCACATCCAGCAGCACAATCTTGCTGTTTGGATTCTGGCTGTTCTTGCTAGAGGGGAGGGGATGAGGAGAAACAGGGCCAGGGACACCAGCCCAGTGACTCTCTGAGGGTGAGGCCAGAATTTTAGAGAGTTCAGAGAAAGCTAATTATACAAACAGCATGCCACACTGAAGTTAGGCCTTGGGAAAGAACGTCCTCTACGGCTCCAAGACTCAGATGTAAGTCTCTGAGGAAGAAAGGGAACTAGGCTTCTTCAAAGACCTTTTTTTTTTTTTTTTGAGACGGAGTCTCGCTCTGTCACCCAGGCTGGAAGGCTGGAGTGCAGGGGCCCAATCTCAGCTCACTGCAACCTCCACCTCCCAGGTTCAGTTCAAGCTATTCTCCTGCCTCAGCCTCCTGAGTAGTTGGGATTGTAGGTGCACACCACCACACCCAGCTAATTTTTATATTTTTAGTAGAGATGGGGTTTCACCATGTTGGCCAGGTTGGTCTCCAACTCCTGACCTCCAGTGATCTGCCTGCCTTGGCCTTGCAAAGTGCTGGGATTACAGGTGTGAACCACCGTACCTGGCCTCAAAAGACCCTTTTGTATGGAAGGGAGCTGAGGGGCTCTGCACGGGGGTCAGACAGGGGAAGGGTGGTGGGTAGGCACGCTTGCTGGGTCAGTACCTCCGGATCTGCAGCTGGAAGGACACAGACTCCCCAGCCTCTTCCAGATTCCCCACGCTCACCAACATCGCAATTCCTATCTGGGAGATGAGGAGGGTCAAGGTCACTGCCCAAATGCTCCACTTCGGACAGCTCTGCCCTGAATGTGGCCTCCAGTCTTCACCCTTCAAGATCACCATTATTCTTTCTTTTCTTTCTTTTTTCTGAGATGGAGTCTTGCTCTGTCACCCAGGCTGGAGTGCAGTGGCATGATCTCGGCTCACTGCAACCTCCACCTCTCAGGTTCAAGTGATTTTCCTGCCTCAGCCTCCTGAGGAGCTGGGACTATAGGCGTGCGCCACCATGCACAGGTAATTTTTGTATTTTTAGTAGAGACGGGGTTTCGCTGTTGTCCTGGCTGGTCTTGAACTCCCGACCTCATGATCCACCCATCTCGGCCTCCCAGTGTGCTGGGATTACAGGCGTGAGCCACCGCGCCAGGCCACCATTATTATTTCTATTTTACCTGGAAGCCCACTGGGTAAAGGGGCTCAGAGAGGGAAAGTCACTCACCCAAGCACATGGGGCGAGGGAGTGTGAGGTCCAAGATTCTGGCCCAGAACTATGCGGTTCTAAAACCTGACCCCTAAAATCTGGTTGTTCACGAGCCACTGGTGGAGACCCGGCACCACGACCCAGCAGCCTCACCTGGGTGTTCTTCTTCATGGGATTGCCCAGCTCACACAGCACCACCCTGGTCTCATTCTCTTTCTTCTGGTTACAGATGAGTCTCTCAAAGCCCTTCAGGAGAGCAGTTTCAAGAAAGAAATTACAGAGCATCAGCGTCATATATATATATTTAAGCTCCCTTGGAAGGTCTGGAAAGATTTGTGTGCCAAGGTGGGGAGGGGGGTTTCTTGGGGTGGGATCTCAAGGGACTGTCACATGCTAGTGTGTGTATTGCTGTAGCACTATTACTTTTTATGCATTTTCATTTTGGAAATAAAAAACACAAAGCATTAGAGTATGACCCCATTATTATAAACTACATTAACAACATAAAAAATAAATATATACTTATGTGAGTGCCAGTCAATATTGAAAAAAAGACTGGAAGGAAATCCTCCAAATGTTAACAGAGGTTCCTGTCAACATTTGGTTCCTAAGCCTTTTTTGTTTTTCTGGTTTTTGTAATAGAGTTCTGGAATTCTGTGCCATTAGCAAGTATTCCTCTTTCAAATAAAAAAATAAAAAATTACATCTTTGACAGCAAAGCAGAAGAGAAGAGAGACTCTCAGGCAGGGAGACGAGAGAGCCAAGGCTCCAGCGACTCCCAGGTCCTGTGTACTGTTCCCAGGGTGGGGGCTGTACCTCAACGTTGCTTCGGGCCCGCATGTAGTGGGCCCCCTGGGGCAGGTGCACGGCCAGCTCTGCTTCATAGGCTCCCTCGCCCTCGTTGGCTGTGTCCATCTGCAGCTCCAGGACATTATCTGCCCCAACTAGGAGCGGGGAGCCTGTCCTGTGGGGAAAGAGGAGTGAAGCCAGATGGCCTGGGTCTGGGCCCAGGATGTGGGAAGAGAGGGGACTCAGGTGGGGAGCAGGTATGACAGGCAGAAAGGGCCAGGATCGGGCGGAGTGGGAGGCCTCCTCACACGCTGGCAGTGAGCTGAAGCTGGGGCACACACACGTCATCTTCCCCGCAGTCCAGGACGATTCGTGTCTAGGGGGACACATTGGGGTGTGTGGGTAAGCTGGGGACGTGTGAGGTTTGGGGATTACATCAGGGTGAGGAAAACAGTGGGCTTTGGGTTCACATAGGGGCTTAGGGAGTAAGAAGATCTGAGGATGAAAAGGAGTTTGGAGATGGGGCTCTGGGGTTTATTTGGAGGTTTGAGACAATGTCAGGGTTTATCAATTTACATTAGAGCTTAGAGGATACTGGGATTGTTAGGTGTTTATTTTATTTTTTTGGAGACAGAGTCTTGCTCTGTCGCCCAGGCTGGAGTGCAGTGGCACAATCTTGGCTCACTGCAAGCTCCACCTCCCTGGTTCACGTCATTCTCCTGCTTCAGCCTCCCGAGTAGCTGGGACTACGGGCGCCCACCACCACACCTGGCTAATTTTTTTTGTGTGTATTTTTAGTAGACATGGGGTTTCACCGTGTTAGCCAGGATGGTCTCGATCTCCTGACCTCGTGATCTGCCCACCTCGGCCTCCCAGCCTCCCAAAGTGCTGGCATTACAGACAGGAGCCACTGCTCCCGGCCTTTTTTTTTTTTTTTTTGAGACAGAGTCTCGCTCTGTCACCCAGGCTGGAGTGCTGTGGCACAATTACTGCAACCTCTGCCTCCCGGGTTCAAGTGATTCTCCTGCCTCAGCCTCCCAATTAGCTGGAATTACAGGTGTGCATCACCATGCCTAGCTAATTTTTTTGTATTTTTAGTAGAGATGGGGTTTCACTATGTTGGCCAGGTCAGTCTCCAACTCCTGACCTCAGGCAATCCGCCCACCTCAGTCTCCCAAAGTGCTGGCTTTTACAGGTGTGAGCCACCTCGACTGGCCGGAGTTTGAGGTTTTCATTACGGTTTGGAATCACATCAAGGTTTTGGGGTTCACATTGCATCTTGGTACTAACTCTAATCTTGACTTGTCAGGGGTCCTGCACCTCCCTTGCTTGTCCACACCTGTCCCTACCTGCTCCTGCACATGGGTGTCTCCATGCAGCACGACAGCAGGGGCCATTCCAGCCTCCGTGGGCGGCAGGGACACATTGAGGCTGAGCACAATGGGGCTCAGCTTGTCCCGGAATTCTGCCTCATCCTAGGACGGGGGCAAGAGTCAGGCCATCTTGCTGCCATACACATCCCACCTTCTGGCCAGTAGGCACCGTGTCCTGACTACCCCCGGACTCACAGCACCCAGCTCAGTACCCTGGGGCTGGAAGAACAAGTGCAGTGGGTGTGTTCTACTCGCCCAGCCCTGCCAATCCCCTGCCTGGGCGTACTCGAAGGAAGGCCATGGTGGTGTGGCAGATGGGGCTGTGCTTTCCGCCCAGATCCAGGTTCAGGGTGGTGCCTGCCTGTTGAGAGCCCAGCAGCAGCACCCGCCGGCCCTGGCGGGGCTTCTGCCGGTCCAACTGCAGCTCGGCATTTAGGGCTGGCAGGGCAAGCAGAAGAGTCAGGACCTCCCTGGCCAGCCTCCGGGGGAGTCCAAGCCCACCTCCCTCCTATCCCCTTCATGCCACTCACACAGCTTCTGAGGAATGTTGTGCCCAGTGGCTCCAACACACATCTGGATTTTGAAGCTGCAAAGACGTAAGTGGGGCTCAGGGGTTGGGGCCTTTCTGAGGTCCCAGATCCTTCAAGGCCCATGCCCTCTGCCTCCTCACCAGCTCACGGGTGTCTTGGTCTGGGGTAGGACACAGCTCTTCACAGCAGGATTCAGTGAATCTTGTACCAGTAGCTGGACAGAGGCCTTCACCACTGGCTGAGCTCTGATGGGATGGGGTGATGGGGTAGGCTTGCCACTGTGGCTCCTCCTGGCCTGGCCTCCTCTGATGGCATGGGACCTTCCCCATCCTGCCCCTGGAGCCAGCGCTTACCTGTACACAGCCACCTGGTTGGCCCCGTAAGCTCCCACAATCAGGTCTACAGACATCGAGGAAGGGGTCAGAATTGGCCATTAGAGAGGGCGTGGGATCCTCATCTCATCTTCCCAGGGGTTTCCCCACACCACCTCCCCCACTGGAGGTTTCACCCAGCCCCTCTGGCAGTCCACAGTGGGACACCAGGCCAGCCATGAGCCCCTGGCTGTGTCTCTCGGCACTTCCAGCAAAAGTCCAAGGGCCTTTCTTGGGCATTTCTAACTGGAGGCGGTCTAGGGCACCTGGGTATCCGTTGTCATCGATGTCTACAGCACCTCGAAGGGAGAAGCCAAAGGCAGAGCCTGTGGGGAAGGGGCTGTCCAGGACCTGGGAGGGACGTGAACTCAGCCCCTCACTCTGACCCAGGAACACCAGCACTTGGCCCCGGCCACTGGGACCCCCGTAGGGGGCAGCCACTGCAATGTCTGGAAGAGTAACAGAAAGGGAGTGGCTGATTGTTATTCAGCCTCCCTAGATGACTGTAAAGCTTTCCTGAGCTTCTCTGGGCACATCCCAGGAGACCGGGAAAGGGGTACAAAGGGTAGGTGAAGGAGGCACTGCCTTACCCTCCAGGAGTTGACAATCAGGTGGGAGAGGGACCTGCCAAGTAGGATTGTTATAAAAACATTGACAACTCTTACTGTCTATTGAGGAAAATATATCCTGAAAATTAAGCATCATTATTCCTTTTTCTAAATTTATTATTATTATTATTATTTGAGATAGAGCCTTGCTCTGTTGTCCAGGCTGGAGTGCAGTGGTGCGATCTCGGCTCACTGCAACCTGTGCCTCCCCCGTTAAAGTGATTCTTGTGCCTCAGCCTCTCTAGTAGCTGGGATTACAGACGCCTACCACCATTCTCGGCTAATTTTTGTATTTTTAGTAGAAACAGGGTTTCACCACATTGGCCAGGCTGGTCTCGAACTCCTGACCTCAAGTGATCTGCTCACTTTGGGCTCCCAAAGTGCTGGGATTACAGGTGTGAGCCACCTTTTAATATTTTTTTATTTTTAAGACAGTCTTGCTCTGTCATTCAGGCTGGAGTGCAGTGGTGCAACCATGGCTTACTGCAGCCTCAACCTTCTGGGCTAAAGCAATCCTCCCACCTCAGCTTCCCGAGCAGTTGAGACTACAACCACCATGCCCAGCTAATTTTAAAAAAATCTTATAGAGACAAGATATCCCTGTGTTGCCCAGGCTGGTCTCAAACTCTTCGGCTCAAGTGATCCTCCTGCCTCGGCCTCCCAAAGTGCTGGGATTCCGGGTGTGAGCCACCGTGCCTGGCCATCTAGCATCTATTTCTAACCTCTCCATTCCATCAAGCTCCCAGCCCCGTCATTTCCTTCAGCAGGTGACATAATCCCTTACTTCAGGAAGAGAAGCAGCCCACTGTTATGCTATAATCCCATACTGACTTTCTTCCCGCTTCCCCATTTGACCCTGGAAGAGGTTTCCCTCCTTTACCCTGACACTGGGCCAGTCATCCTCCCACTCCCTGAGGCATCACAGGGACTCTCTGCTGGCTCATCCCCCCATTTCCCCACAACATCATTTTCAACCTACTCCATGTTCTTCTACATTGAAATAATCTTCCCTTGACCCTCATCTTTTCCATAATCACCTTTTCTCTTTTCCCTCTCATAGTCAAACATGTCCTTTTTTTTTTTCTTTCTATTCCTCAAATTCCTTTTTACCACAAACCTGTTGAAAGAGCTGTTTACATTAGCTGCCTCCAATTTTTCACCTCCATTCATACCTTACCTAATTGCATTCTGGCTTTTGACCCTACCTTGACCTGAATCAATTTATGTCACTGTCACCAATAACCTCCTCCCCTCTTTTTCTTTCTTTCTTTCTTTTCTCTCTCTCTCTCTCTTTCTCTTTCTTTCTTTCGCTGACATGGAGTCTTGCTCTGTCGCCCATGCTGGAGTGCAGTAGTGGCGCGATCTCAGCTCAGTGCAACCTCCACTTCCTGGGTTCCAGAGATTCTCCTGCCTCAATTTCCCAAGTAGCTGGGATTACAGGCATGAGCCATCGTGCCCAGCACCCTCTTCTTGCTAAAGCCCATGGATATTTCTCCAGCCCCATCGAATTGTACCTTGCAGCAGCATCAGGAGCTGCAGCACCCACTTCCTCCTGCACATGCTTTTTAACACATGCTCTTCCTTGAGTCCCTGGCCATCACACCCCCTGGGTTCCCTCCTCCCTCTCTGGACACTTCTCCGTCTCTTCCTCAGACTCACCTCCTGTATGAGTCACCTAAATGCTTTTGCTCCCCAGGGCTCTATCCTGGGCCTCTTCTAATTTCACAGGTCCCGGGACCTCATCCACTTTCCCCAAACCCGTCTCCCATTCAGATCGATCTTGTGGAAGCGGGGAAAGCCACTCCCACTGTTCTTTGGATATTTCTGCCTAAAGCACCCAAGCCCTTCAAGCTCAACAGGTCCAGAGCTGAACTGCTGATCTCCCACCTCTCCCCAGCACCTGCTGCACGGCCTGAGTTCCAGGCAGTGGAGGGCATCACAGGCACCCAACTCCAATCTCTCCCCTGGCCCCACATCCAGTCTCCCACCAAGTCCTAAGAATCCAAGTCCTAAATATCTGTGAAGTCACTCCCATCTCTAACTCCACCGCCAAAATCCACATCCAGGTGGTCATTGTCTCTTGCCCGGATTAAGGCAAACACATCCTAATTAGTCTCCTTCATCTCTCCCATCTGCTCTCCATTTAGCACCCCAGGTGTCTAAGCTACATACTTATATGCTTAAAACCCATCCTCGTTCTGGCTGCCCTCAGGCCAACTCCATGCTTTTTGTGTGTCTGTTAACCCCTCTGCACCTAGTAGGGCTCCTCTCTTCCCTCACCATTGTAGCCATCCTGGTCGAGGTCGCCCAGGGGTGCGATGGCAGAGCCGAATCGCCCATAGAGCTGTGTGCCAGTCAGCAGGAGGCTGGGGGCACCCAGCGTGTGGGGGCCTCGCGGCTGCAGGAACAAATACACACGCCCCACTTCCGCCAGTTTTCGGTCTGCCCGGCTCTCCATATACAGTGGAGCACCCACCAGCAGGTCATGCCTCCTGTGGGCCAGATGAGTGGTTATATGGGACTGGACCAGGGGGATGTTGGGGCTAGGGCCAAATCTCCCCCACCCTTGCTCTCGTGTTCCCCCGGTGAACACGTAACGTGAGAGGAGGGGCTAGGAAAGAGAGACAGAGGGCAGCTCTGGTAATTTGGGACCCAACTGGGTAGGGGTGGGGCATACCCCTCCTCACCCATCCCCGTTGACGTCAGTGACAGCCACTGAATGCCCAAAATACGAAGCCATCTGCAAGATGAGGAGCACCATCATTCAGGTCGCTGGACCAGCATCCTCTCTAAGAAATGGGCCCTCACCTCCCGTGAAATATTCTGAAGTCTCAGTTACCCCTCCACCCAGCCACTCCCACTGGGACCTGGCCCCCACCTGCTCTCCATGTAGCCGGTGCAGCCTCTGGAAGTAGGAGCCCAAAATTTCCACCTGCACGGACAGCGAAGGGGAGAGCATCATTCTTGTACCCAAAGCAGCCTCCCACTCCAGGTGAGAAAGGGCGGTTTGGTGGCGGGGGGGGGGGGGGGGGGAGGCGCTCAGGGGTTGTCAGCCTGAGGACTGGGATAAGGGGCTTCGGGATGCCCAGTTGGTGGGGGCACTTACCGCTCCCAGCGTCCAGCTCCAAGTGGGGGCACCGACGACATACTCTGGCGAAAGGGAGAGCCAGGCTCAGGGAATGAGAGCCTTAGACCCTACCCACTTCCCGCTCCCCGTTCTGCCCCCAGGGAAGATTTATGTGCGGGAAGATCTCCCTACACAGGGGAGATTCCAGGACGGCGCTCCTCCCCGGGCTGGGCTCCCTAACTCCCGCCCTAAGTGGATTTCTTGCCTGTAGTGTTGAGATCCCCGTCGAACTCGCCCACGGCCACCGAGTACCCTGAGGACACGGGCGCAAATTAGTCTTTCCCGGGGGAGGAAGCAGGGAGGGAACGGAGGGCAAGGAAGGAGGAGATTAAGGCCACTCAGCCCCAGCTCTGCCTTGTGCAGATGGAAAAACGGAGGCCTTCGAGGGGCCAAGCCCTGCCCCAGACTGCACTACGAGTACGCGGTGGAAGGGAGCGGTGGGCGCATGGGAGGTGGGCGGTCTGCGGGGAAGCCGCAGGAGCTGAGGGCGGGAGCGACTTAGGCGGTGGGCCGGCCGGCAGGGGTGGGCATGGAGGCTCCCGCAGGGGCAAGACCTGACCGTCTGCGGTGAGCGGTGACCCTTGGGGTGCTGGAAGTCTGGAAGGGAGGTGTTACCCCAGTAGCCGTCGAAGTAGTCTGGGTTGCTGGAGTCGAAGGAGAGGCTCTGGGAGGACACGTGCCACAAAAGGATGCCTGGGCGGTAACTCGAGAAAATATCCGCAATTGGAGCCTGGGCCAGGAGACCTAGGGCCGGAGGGACAGCGGGTGTGGGGCCCAAACCCCAGGGGTCTCCCCGGGCCGCGAGAAGGGAGGGAGGTATACGGATGGGCACGTACCTAAGAAATAATAGCCTCCAGGAGCCCCAAGCACCAGCTCCCCGGCCTGGAAGGGAAGCCCTGAGGGTGAGAGGGGTCCCTGTTTGGGGGTCGCCCCCGTCCGCTTTTGCTCCCTACTTGCCTGAGTGACCACGGAGCTGAAGCCCGCTTCACAGTAACGCTTGTCCCAGCCTGCGGGAGACAAGGAGGAGGGGTCAGCGCAGGGCTGGAGGGAGGTGCGCGAGCGCCCAGAGGAGGGCTGGTGGGATCCTACAGGGGCGGGCCCTGGAGTCGGCTGGGCCCTGGGGCTAGGCCAGATCCAAAGCAACCGCTGCGGCGCTGGGGGCGGGATCCGATGGGGGCGGGACTAAGTCGTCGCGAGTGGGCGGGGCCAGGTCGTCGAGGGCGCTTACTAAAATTCTTTTCCACGTAAATGCGGCTCAGAGTGTTCCCGCGACAGGGGGAGTACTCGGCGCGGCGGCCGCTCTCTGGCTGAGCCAAAAAGCAGCTGCCTACGGGCGTCTTCTCAGCCTCCTCGGTCTTTTCTAGGACGTTCCAGTGCTGCCAGGGGGCGCAGGCCTGGAGAAATGCCACAGGAGAGTGGGGAAGGGCGCGAGACTTGAGCTCCTGCCGGCCCCGCGTGTCCCTGCCCCCGACTGTTCCCGGTGCCCTGTACCGCGGGGCCCACCACAATGACGTCGCTCCAGCTGACGACCGACGCCCCTAGTCCTTGGCGGGCCTTGAAGGTTTGTAAAGTTTGGGAGCCTACATTTCGGGTCTCATCACCTGGAAGGCACAAGAAGGGGTGGAGCGCTGAAGCCCGGCAGTCCACGTCCCTCTGGCCCCACCCTTGCTCTCCTTGCCTGGGACTCACGGAGGTCAAAGAGTAGCGAGGGGCACTGGCCGCCCTCGGCCCTCCAGGGGCACAGGAACACGCCGCCCGTCTCCTCCTGGCTGGGACCCAGCGTCCGTGGGGCGCCCACCACGATGGCCACTCTGCATAGGAAAGCTGGGTGAGCGCCACGCAGATTCCAGCGTATCCCAGACCCTGGCGCCGGCGCTGGGAGCACTGCCCGGAAGGCGATGTGGCATGGGGGCACCGGACCATCTTTCCTCAATGACACCCCACAGACCATCGAGGTGTACTTCATCTTATGGACAGTGAAACTGATTCTCAGCGCGGGCAATCACGTGCGTAAAGTAACCCAGTGAGTTGAGAGTAAAGCTGGGACTATAAGGGGTTTGAGATCTTTGCTGAAAAAGACCTAAATTCTGTACAACATCTCCAGACTTCCACCCATAACAAGAACCAGAGGTTCACGTGCTCCCTAGAATGCCTGTCTTGACTGCTACCAGATCCCCTCTTTTTTTTTTTTTTTTTTTTTTGAGATGCAGTCTCGCAGTCTCGCTCTGTCCCCAGGCTGGAGTGCAGTGGCGCGATCTCGGCTCACTGCAAGCTCCGCCTCCCGGGTTCACGCCATTCTCCTGCCTCAGCCTCCCGAGTAGCTGGGACTACAGGCGCCCGCCACCACGCCCGGCTAATTTTTTGTATTTTTAGTAGAGACGGGGTTTCACCATGTTAGCCAGGATGGTCTCAATCTTCTGACCTCGTGATCCGCCCGCCTTGGCCCCCCAAAGTGCTGGGATTACAGGCGTGAGCCATCGCGCCGGGCCCAGATCCCCTCTTGAGAGCTGGTTTTAATGAGGGAAGGTAGAAGGTACCTCTGAAGTGGGGCTGGAGTGTGTGTGCTGATAGAGATGAGGACCCTAGCAGATCTAGGTTTAAATCACAATTCTGCCATTTGTGAAATAGGAATACCAATTTCACAACCAATGACTTTTTCACAACCAATCAAAACGGTCAGGAGTAAATGTAATAAATACGAGTAATGGTTAGCATGGTCCCAGCCAAATACATAACAAATGCTCTTGAAACAATGCTATAATTTTAAAAAATAATTTTGTTGTTTTGAGACCGGGTCTCATTCTGTTGCCCAGCTGGAGTGCAGTAGCACGATCACAGCTCACTGTAGCCTTGATCTTCAGGGCTCAAGCAATCCTCTCCTCTCAGCCACCCGAGTAGCTGGAACTGTGGGTGTGCAACACCATGCCTAGCTAATTAAAAAACATTTTTTTTTTTTTTGAGACGGAGTCTCGCTCTGTTGCCCAGGCTGGAATGCAGTGGCTGGATCTCAGCTCACTGCAAGCTCCGCCTCCCAGGTTAAAGTCATTCTCCTGCCTCAGCCTCCCCAGTAGCTGGGACTACAGGCGCCCGCCACCTCACCCGGCTAGTTTTTTGTATTTTTTAGTAGAGACGGGGTTTCACCGTGTTAGCCAGGATGGTCTCGATCTCCTGACCTCGTGATCCACCCGTCTTGGCCTCCCAAAGTGCTGGGATTACAGGCTTGAGCCACCGCGCCCGGCCAAAAAACATTTTTTTATAGGCCAGTCATGGTGGCTCACACCTGTAATCCCAGCACTTTGGGAGGCTAAGGGATTACAGGCGTGAGCCTCTGTGTCTGGTCTATAATTTTTTTTAACCGCAGAATGTTTAAGTAGTGCCAATGGGATCACTACTTATAGGAGGGGAGATAAGCAGGAGTGGGCACAGGAAGGAGTTGAGCTGATTCAGGCCCAATGACAGCATTCGCCAACACCCACAAGCTCTGGAGCTAGAATGACCTTTCAAAATTGTCAGAGTTGGCCGGGCGCGGTGGCTCACACCTGTAATCCCAGCACTTTGGGAGGCTGAGGCGGGCGAATCACCTGAGGTCAGGAGTTCGAGACCAGCCTGGCTAACATAGTGAAACCCCGTCTCTACTAAAAATACAAAAATTAGCCAGGCATGGTGGCATGCACCTGTAATCCCAGCTACTCGGGAGGCTGAGACAGGAAAATCGTTTGAACCCAGGAGGCGGAGGTTGCAGTGAGCTGGGATCATGCCATTGCACTCCAGCCTGGGCAACAAGAGCAAAATTCTGTCTCAAAAGAAAACAAGAAAAAAAAGGCCCGGCGTGGTGGCTCATGCCTGTAATCCCAGCACTTTGGGAGGCCAAGGCAGGCGGATCACCTGAGGTTGGGAGTTCGAGACTACCCTGACAGAAACCCCATCTCTACTAAAAATACAAAATTAACCGGGTGTGGTGGCACATGCCTGTAATCCCAGCTACTCGGGAGACTGAGGCAAGAGAATCGCTTGAACCTGGAAGGTGGAGGTTGTGGTGAGCCGGAGATTGCACTATCGTACTCCAGCCTGGGCAACAAGAGCCAAACCCCGTCTCAAAAAAAAAAAAAATAGAAAAGAGAAAAAAAGAATTGTTAGAGTTGATGAAAGAGGGAAAGAGGGCTGGACCCTTATCAAATGCCTCCCCACCCCCCGCCTCCACTCTCCCCACTCACCCACTTCTCATTGTTCAGTCACTGGATGTGGGCCATCTTGGGAGGGGACTTTGAGTGAACTGGCTGTCTTCAGCAGGGGAAATCCCCTAAGTGGCTGACACTTGAAGGCTATCTGCCATTGCCACCCATTGCCACCCCCTGAAGCTGGTGGGCACTGTGTCTCTCACGGTAAGTAGCTCAGGGTACACACTATGAAGAGGAGCCAAGACTCTAATCTTGGGCACTCTTGATTCTGAAGCCTGATCAATACTAACCATTAATGACCTATTGCTTCTTTTCAAAAATTTATAATGTTGGTGGAGATGAGGGAAATGGAATAGAAATGCAAGATTGGGGAGGGTAGACAACTTTAGTTCTGCAAATCAATTTTAGGACATGTGCTCCTCTCCACGTTTCTTTCTTTCTTTCTTTCTTTTTTTTGAGACAGAGTTTCGCCTAGGCTGGAGTGCAATGGCGCGATCTCAGCTCACCACAGCCTCTGCCTCTCAGGTTCAAATGATTCTCTTGCCTCAGCCTCCCGAGCAACTGGGATTACAGGAATGCGCCACCATGCCCAGCTAATTTTTTTTTTTTCTTTTTTTAGTAGAGACGAAGTCTCTCCATGTTGGTCAGGCTGGTCTTGAACTCTCGACCTCAGGTGATCCACCCGCCTTGGCCTCCCAAAGTGCTGGGATTACAGGCGTGAGTCACCATGCCCAGCCTCCTCTCCACATTTCAAGGTGTTGAGGGTGGTGTGGTTCATACAACTGACCCTTGGGGAAAAAATAAAGCATCAACTCTTGTCTTCCCTTGGTTCTTGCTATAGTTTCAGTGCCCATCACCACACCTGTGCCCTGCCCTTACACCTTCACCTGAGCCAGTCCCCCAGACCTCAGCATTCTTGACAAGAAATCAACCTGAATAGGCCCCACAAGTCACCTTGCTCAACTGCCATAACAAATGGGAAACTTGAAGCCCCCAGAAGCAGTGATGGGGAGGGGTCCTGCTCTTTCCCAATACCCAAACTTCCCTCATAGCTCACCTCCCATGGCTGTCCTTGTGGAAGTCCAGTGAAAACCCAAAGTGGCTGCCATTGGGGCCTGCATAGAAGGTGAGATGCACTGGGTCCAGGTTCAAGGCCCAGGCTGGAGGGGCAGCACAAGGTCCCAAGAGCAGCAGCGCCCACTCCAGAAGCCAGAGGGCTTGCAGTGGACACAAAGCTCTGGCCATCTTCCTTCTTCCACAACCTCCCAGGCAGGAATGGACCAGCTCCTCCTTCTTCCCTTCAGATTCCTCCACAGGAAGTCTTTTCTTATCAAACTGCAACCCCAAGTAACTTGCTGAGCAATGGGCAGAGCAAAGGGCTATAGCCCCTGGACTCATGGTGGCTAGAATTGTCAGGAAGTGGGTGAGGCCATGCTCATGGCTGGATGCTCATGGCTGAAAGCCATGAGTCCTCCCTTTTCCTGAGAATAGTTTATTACCAAGTCCTATTGGTTCTGCCTATCAACGATGTCTCTTGAATCTTTACCCCATCTCTAATACCACCATGCTAGTCCAAGCCACCATCACTTTCTGCTTGGGATACCGTGATTGTGAACTGGTCCATACCTGTCTACTCTAGCCTACAGTTCTAATCTCCTCCCTTCCCCCATCTGGTTGTACAGCTGTGGTGCTTTGTGACTTAGCCAGAGGTTGGGGAAGGAGAAGGAAGCTGCTGCCTTCTGATAAAACCTGAGGCTGCTGTGTCTTTTTGGATATGGCATTTACCCGCTTCCTCCTAGGACCTTGGGCGGCCTCAACCAGCCATACTGGCGCAGCAGCTTCCTCACTTGTCTGTCTTGAGCCAAGTTTTAGTGTGGCCACAGCAGTGCAGTCAGTGCTGGGGACAGGGTGGTGAACGGACCTTGGTCTAGGTGGCAAGGATATTGGGGATAAAGTGGAGTTATTCCAGGGAATTTTGACTCACAGGTTCTGAGATTATGCATTAGCTGTTCAGTTGAAGGTAGGCCCTCAATCCTTTTTGGGTGACGGAGCTCTTGTCTAACCATTAAGACTTGATTCTGGTTGGGGTCTTTGCCTAGGGGAGCCTTCCCTGACTCCTCAGGCTGGCTGCATGGGCTAACACACATAGGCACAGTATTGAGCACACTGTTTACTCATGGTCTGTTCACAGGATTATGTAAATGAGTCCCTTGGGAGCAAGGCTCCTTGCTACAGCCCTAGAGACTACCCAAGAGTCCAACGTGTAGTACGTGTATTGCCGAACGACTGGACGGAAACACACACTAAGGATGGAAGATGCAAATATAGGGTGACAAAGTGAAGGGATGAGTTTTGAGCAGAAAGGCTGTCATTTTCTCTGGGTAAGCGGAAGAGGAGGAGTGCCAAGTCTTACTGGCACTCGTGCCTTCCCAAAAAAGCAGGTTCTCAGGAAGGAGATTCAAGAGGTTTGCTAGGGGTAACCATAGCCACATTTTCCTTTTGATTTCTATTTTCCGACCAAACTTAACCATTGCTGTATCCTGCTCAACCACCCTGTGCCATTTTGAAGTCCCCTCATAATTTACTACCTCAGCATAGAGCTAAGAATCTTATCCTTTATAGGACAGGAAGCTAAAAGCCTAGACTTTGGTCTGAGCCTTCTTCATTGCTGAATTCCCAGTGTCAAGTACATGGGAGGCATGTGATTAATGTATTTGCTAGAATGAATACTTAACCCAGTCTTCTACTTACCTTCTGTTCTCCCACTGTCCTCAGGTGAGTGAGTGCTGTATTACTGGTGTATTCTGTGAGGCCAAATATTAAGTCACATTTCACTCAAGTTTTCAATAAGTATTTACTCTGTTCAAAGCACTGTGTTGATAAAGGATACAAAGATAACCATCAGGCCAGATACAGTGGCTCACGCCTGTAATCCCAGCACTTTGGGAGGCTGAGGAAGGAGGATGGCTTGAGCTCAGGTATTTGAGACTAGCCTAGGCAATACAGTGAGACCTCGTCTCTATTTTAAAACTATAAAAAATAAAATATTTTAAAAACTCCAAAGATAGCCATCAAGGAGCCTTAACAAACAGCCCAGAAAGAGTTAAGACATGAACACATGGCTGGGCACGGTGGCTCAAGCCTGTAATCCCAGCACTTTGGGAGGCCGAGACGGGCGGATCACAAGGTCAGGAGATCGAGACCATCCTGGCTAACATGGTGAAACCCCGTCTCTACTAAAAATACAAAAAACTAGCCGGGCGAGGTGGCGGGCGCCTGTAGTCCCAGCTCCTCAGGAGGCTGAGGCAGGAGAATGGCGTGAACCCGGGAGGTGGAGCTTGCAGTGAGCTGAGATCCGGCCACTGCACTCCAGCTTGGGCGACAGAGCGACACTCCGTCTCAAAAAAAAAAAAAAAAAAAAAAAAGACATGAACACACATAACCGCAGCAGAGACAGTAAAGCATACCTTGAAAAATACACAGATTACCAAAGTCATCTATCATTGTTCCTCATAACAACCCTAGGAAATAAGTACTATTAATGCCCATTTTATAAACACAAAACTGCGGCACAAGAGTTTTAGGTGAATTGCCCACATTTACACAGCCAACGAATGGCAAAACTAAGATTCAAACATGGGTTGCACTTGAACTCATGTTCAAGTTGCCTTTTGTTAGAGAATGAAAGGGTTTTTAGGCATAGAGAATACATGAGAGCAGCAAAGGAACACAGAGGTGGGGAAGGACAAGTAGTTGACTCAGCATAGCAGAGTGCTTAAAGGGGTGGACTGAGGTGCAAGGTGGGAAAGGAAAGCTTGGGGGTTCTAATTACTGAAGGTCCTTGAATACTGTATTAAGGAATCTGAACTTTAATCCATGGGAGATGGAAAATCATAAAGATTTTAGCCAGGCACGGTGGCTCACGCCTGTAATCCCAGCACTCTGGGAGGCCGAGTGGGTGGATCAGGAGTTCGAGACCAGCCTGGCCAATATAGTGAAACCCCGTCTCTACTAAAAATACAAAAATTAGCTGGGCGTGGTGGTGCATGCCTGTAATCCCAGCTAGTTGGGAGGCTGAGGCAAGAGAATTGCTTGAGCCTGTGAAGCAGAGGTGGCAGTGAGTCGAGATCATGCCACTGCACTCCAGCCTGGGCGACAGAGTGAGACTCTGTCAAAAAAAAAAAAAAAAAAAAAAAGAGAGGAAAAGAAAATTATAAAGATTTTTAGGCCAGGTGTGGTGGCTCACGCCTGTAATCCCAGCACTTTGGGAGGCCAAAGTGAGGATTGCTTGAAGCCAGGTGTTTGGGACCAGCCTGGGCAACATAGTGAGACCCTGTGTCTACAGAAAAATTAAAATTAGCCAGGCATGGTAGTGCACACCTGTAGTTCCAGCTACTGAGGAGGCTGAGGCAGGAGAATCACTTGAGCCCAGGAATTTTAGGTTACAGTGAGCTATGATTTTGCCACTCCACTCCAGCCTGGGCAAGAGAAAGACTATGCCTTAAAAACAATTTATTTATTTTTATTTTTTGCTGGGCATGGTGGCTTACAGCTGTAATCCCAACACTTTGGGAGGCCAAAGTGGGCAGATTGCTTGAGGCCAGGAGTTCGAGACCAGCCTGGCCAACATGGCGAAATCCTGTCTCTACTAAAAATACAAAAATTAGCTGGGCGTGGTGGTGCACACCTATAATCTCAGCTGCTTGGGAGGCTGAGAAGGAGAATTGCTTGAACCCAGGAGATGGAGGTTGCGGTCAGCCACGATTGCGCCATCGCACTCCAGCCTGGGCAACAAGAGTGAAACTCCATCTCAAGAAAAACACACAAACCACAAACCAAAAAACGCATTTTTGAACTTTTTTTTTGGCTCAATTCTGATGCACAATCCTCAGTTAATGGTGTTGTACTTGGCTCATATTCTTTTTATTTTTGAGACAGGGTCTCGCTCTGTCACCCAGGCTGCAGTGCAGTGACCTGATCATGGCTCACTACAGACTTGACCCCTGGGCTCAAGCAATCCTCCCACATCAGCCTCATGAATAGCTGAGACCACAGGCTTGTGCCACCACGCCCAGCTAATTTTTAGTTTTTTTTGTAGAGATGGGGTCTTGCTATGTTACCCAGGTTGACCTCGAATTCCTGAGCTCAAGAGATTCTCCCGCCTTGGCCTCCCAAAGTGCTGAGATTATAGGCATGAGCCATTGCACCTGGCCACTTTGCTCATATTCTTGAACATATAATCAAAATGTTTACCATGTATTAAGCGCGAGATACACTGAGTGCTGCGGGGGGGATATAAGAATCACTCCCTGTTCTCTCAGAGATCACAGTTTTACTGGGAAGCAGTGAATACAGAATGAGTTGCATTCAGATTCTGAAAAGCCAGTAAGCTTACACAGAACAGGGAATTAGGTTCTAGTCAGGAAGGCCACCGAGGAAAATGCTGCAATAATTGAGATATGAGTTGGTAGAAGTGAGTGAAGCTGTCTTTGGCAAGTAAGAATGGAAATGGCTGACGAGGCCTGAATTAGTCATCAAGGGTGAAGAGGGAGTACTTTCATGTTTCAGGCCAAGGTGGTCATTTCTTTCTGGGTAAGGATCTTTGCTATTTTAGGAATATAGGCAGATCTGAGCACTCAAACCCAGGTTCAAGTTGAATAGCTTCTCTTTAATCAAAGGGAGAACACAGATGTATCAAAGAGTAGGAAAGAAATGTATCAAAAGAGAGTAGGAAAGAAAGCCTTTTCTTCTTGAAAGGCTGAGGTTGAGAGGGAAAACTAATTTATCACTATAACTCTATGGTAGCTTTCGATGCTAAATTTTCCCTGCCTCTTTTGTGATTTTTTGATATGGAAGAGTAGGGGTTTTATCTTCTCAGTAACAATTAAGCCATATTTCCTTATACCAAGTAGAGGTGCTCAAACATTGTAGTGGTATTAAAGGGCTAGGAGAGTAACTGAAGACTGGCACAAAGAACTCCACCTGGAGGATGAAAGTCCGGCAGATGATTCTTGTCATCTTAGTGCCCTTAAAGTAATCCAAAATCCTAAAATTCAAAGCCAGAAATTCCACACCCATTTAGTAGGCACCTAGATATACACCATATATTCTACTACACACAGATTATATACCTAAAATGGAAGGAAATCTTTCCTCTTGTGGGAAAGAGGAAGTGGAAAGGAGGTATACATTCCAATACATCTACCTACAACTGAGAGAAATTAACTACTATTACCTCCTCCCACACCATCATCTTTCCTCTCTTTGCATAGCCTGAGCTTTCAGAAGCACAACTGCAAACATCTCATACTGGTTCACAGGAATCTATTCCTTGGTCACTTCAAACAAGATGTTATTTATTTTTTATTTTTATTTTTTTTGAGACGGAGTCTCGCTCTGTTGCCCAGGCTGGAGTGCAGTGGCCGGATCTCAGCTCACTGCAAGCTCCGCCTCCCGGGTTTACGCCATTCTCCTGCCTTAGCCTCCCGAGTAGCTGGGATGACAGGCGCCCGCCACTTCACCCGGCTAGTTTTTTGTATTTTTTTAGTAGAGACGGGGTTTCACAGTGTTAGCCAGGAAGGTCTTGATCTCCTGACCTCGTGATCCACCCGTCTCGGCCTCCCAAAGTGCTGGGATTACAGGCTTGAGCCACCGCACCCGGCAAACAAGATGTTATTTATAACCCACACCTCCAACCCTACCCAACTTTGAGTGGATGGGGCAAAAATTACAACAGACTCTGCTAAGTTTCCACAAATCATTGGTTTATTAGAAAGTTCCTTTCCCTCATTTTACAGCATATATATCTCTATCATATGTGATAAAGTTAAATACAATCTGTTATGCTTGTAAGTAAGGATAGGTTATTTTGTTTTTTTTTAAGTTTTAAAATCACTATTCTGGAAGTTAAAGAAAATGCCCCGAGGAAGGTAAAGAGGCAGCCAGAGTATGGCTCAATCTACAAGCTAATGGGAAGCAGCACAAAAATGTTAATACTGTATTATTTATTTACATGGGCTGAAAGCAAAGAAAAATGAGTCCCTTCACTTACACAGATGATTTCGTTTTTTCCAGTGCCAGTTATACAAGAAGTGATGCTTCTGAATCAGACAAGGAGCACTGAACAGGTAGGAGGGTGGGAGGGCAGTCAAGAGTGCGCTTGCCTGCCACTTTCTTTTCATAAACTTAACACTTTTCTGAGAATTTGAGAAGGCAGGAACACAGAGCCCTGGTCCAGGTAAGTATGGTTTTTCTTGTCAAGTGACCAACCAACCAATTCTAGCCACAGGAATAGTTAGGAAAATGCCAAAGAGGGAATTGTTAACCTCATCAAAGGAGATGGGACCTGCAATACAAGCCCCTTTGGGTCAGTGTGTTAATTGGGGCTGAGAGCCTGGGTGAAAGGCAAGAAGAGGGGCAAAAGAGGCTGAGGTGGTAATTCCTCTTGTCAGTGTCATAGGAGAAAAGAAACAAGGAACGTTTACTGTTTAAACTGAGCTGGGCAGAGGGCATGGAAACTATGAAGCAAAATAATCTGAAGTATCTGTAAGTGTGCTCACCTCCCAACAAAAGGAAGAAGACTGTCCCAACTCATCCTCCAGCCTACTTCTGCTTCAGTTTCTACCAACCCAAAAGGCACATTAAAAAAAAAAAAATTGTCAGAGGGGGCTAAGTACTAGGAAGGCAAATGGACTGACTGCCTTGAACAAGGTACCCAGGGAAACCCAGGAATCCCCCCAGACAATCACCAAATCTCACTGCTTCCAGACAATAAAGCTGTTGAGTCCCCTCCTTCTCCTCTGTGGGGTCCACCTGTTTCTCCGTGTAAAACAGCAAAAGTACATGAGGGAGACTGTTAAAGATGAGTATCCCTCAGAAGCCCCCGGCTGACTGCTGCCCATTAGCTCAAAAATCCCAATACTGGGGGCACTACTTACTGCAAATTACTTAACATTTTGTCCCAGCAAAAAATGTTTTAACATTTTATAGTTCATAACTTCAAAAAATACATAAGCTTGGTAAAATATACATGCTTAGTCAGTTTTGCATCTAGCAGAAAACAAATATTTTATTTTTTGTTTTCATTTTATAACCTTTAAAGTTTTTTAATTCAACTAGGGCAAACATATTTACACAAAGCCACCAGAACGAGGATCACTTAAAGAGCTGGATGTAAAAAATATTATTGCAGTATACTACAAATATGGAACCTTTTTTATATGAGCTACAAAAAGCAGCATTTACGTTTATAGAGTTCAGTGCAATTTTTTACATTAAAAAAAATCCTATAAATTAAGAAGGAAACATCAACACAACAGAAGAAAATATACCCTTCACTTCAGACACATGAGCTCCTCTCCGGGAAAGCACATGGGCAACTCTATGTTCCACACAGCTTTTATTCATGATAGGATCTTCTTTTCTGGGATATGGAGATGCCTCTTCTGGGATGAGGGACACCAGGATAATAGTGCCAAATGTGTGGCTCCGTTGATGTGGGAACTGGATGGAATTGCAGCCTGAGTTATATCAGGTTCCAGGTGAGACTCTTTCCACCTCACCTGGGATAACATAACGTCACCAAGGATGTCAAAGACACTATCCCAAAGTGGTGGCACTTCCACCACTAGAACAGCTTGGCCTTCCCTGTGGCGCTGAGAAGGCAAGACCAGATGGGCCCACATCAAGTGCTTTGGTGACAACCCACTGGCCAGAGAGGAGGAAAATGTTTTAAAATTTATAGAAGGGAAGAGCAGAGGAAAAAAGCAGAGGGAGGAGGGGATTATCTAAACTTGACAGTTTGGAGATGTTGCTGCAGAGGGGTGGGTAGCACTTACTGGTGTTCCCTAGCTTAGAAACACAGGAGAGGGAGGGACAAATTGAGAGGAGGACAGGAAAAAGAAATCCCTGATAGTAAACTGAAAGCAAACTTCAAATCTAAACCCACCCCTGTGAGCCAAAACTCAATTCTTTGGCTGTCAGACACTGCCCATCCCAGCTTCTACTTGCTGGTATTAATAGCTCAACAGCCCCAAGGGAACATTTATGGGTCTCCTCCCCTGACCCTACCTAGGATCCCATCCCCCAACTCATGTGCCATGGCTGGGAGGATGTTGCAGGTCCTGACCTGAGAAGATGGGGTGAAGTAGTGGGTGAAGGTGGAGGGCAGTGGCAGCTGCTGCAGCAGGCCGTGGGGCAAGTAGGGTGGGGTAGAGGGCAGCATGTGGGACGGGATGAAAGGTGAAAGGCCCAGGATGGATGGCTGAGGCGGGAATGATGTGGATGGGATGGCTAGCGAGAAAGGTGGCAGGGTGGCCAGGGATGATTGAGTGAGTGAGGTGGGACAAGGAAATGGGGGTCAGATGGGGCTGGGGAATATGATGCACCTGGGCAAGTGGTTGGGGATGGGGGTGGGGGTGAATGCCAATGGTGGCAGCAGCTGCGGCAGCATGATGTTGTAGGATGGCATGCTGAACAGTTGTGATGGAGGTGGCAGAGGCTGTAGCTGGCTGCTGAATGTGGATAGGTTGCAGGGCTGGTGTGGCTGGGGCCAGGGCAGCTGAGGCTGGAAAGGCCTTTACTTGCTTGGCCAGAAGCTGCTGCTGGATGTGTTGCTGAGCAGCCTGCTGGAGCTTGCTGTACTTCTCCATCTCCTCAGGGGTGAAGGTGATGGGCTGGCTCTCCAGGGGGGCCAGTGAAGCATCCTCAGCCCCATCTGTTGACTCAATACTAGGATCCCCACTGGGAGGTGCATAACTGGGGAAATGCTCAAGGTCTGGTGCTATCGGCAGCAAGCTGGATTCCACAGGGCCTGGTTGACTGCTGCTATCCAGGGACTCCAGGGTGTCCCCATCACTGGGGTCGGGGAGGTAGTTATGGGAGATGGTTGGGTCCCCAGGGTAGCAGTCAGTGTGTGCTGGGGTGCCTAGTGGAGCCACAGGGTGATCAGCAGTAGCTTCTTCAGACTTTGGCTCTTCTGGGGGTGGGTCTAATAAGGGGCCAGTTGTTTCCTCTGAAGGGAACTGATGCCCAAATAGGGCATCACTACTCCCTGAGGGCCCCTCTTCTGTCTCTGACTGTTCTTGCTCTTCCCCTCTTTCCAAGCCAGACTCTTCACATTTCTTATTGGGCTTTCGGGTAGCTGGGAGCTTCCCTATCAGTGGAAGGACAGGCTTATTGCCAAGAGATGGGGGGAGCTTGGGCCCAAAGTAACCTTGTGGGGGGTCCTTGAGCTTGGGCCCAGCTTTATTAGGGGTGGCCTGCACCTCCTCACTCACACTAGGTTTCCTCTCCACTTTCCTTGACTGAATCTTCTCCAGTAGCAGTTTGGCAGTAACAGAGTTCTTGTCTTCAGGACTGCAGTCACTTTCTGACCCTCTTCCTGTGCCAATGTTGCTGTTCTGGGAAGGTGGACCTGTTGCTTTACTGTCATCTCCTCTGCCATCATCTTTCTTCCCAGGACCTTCTCCCCGGCCTGATCGGAAATAGTGGGGGGACTGGGAGCGGTAGATCTTAGAACGAATGAAGTCCCGACGCCCAGAATGCCTCTCCTCAGGGCTCTCATGACCCCATGATCCCTTCCTGGAGCCTGATCTTTGGGAAGGGCTCCTGGTGCTGCGACTGCGGTCCCGGCTATAGCTCCGGCTCCGTTGCCAGCTGTGGGCTGTGGTGCTACGGCTTCTCCGCTTGCTCCGACTACGACTACAACTGCTGCTTCGGCTGCGGCCCCGGGATCTTGAGCGCTCTCTGGTATGACTCCGAGATCGGCTTCGGGACTGGCTGCAACTGAGGCTATAGTCATCGTCAGAAGATGAGTATTTGTGCCGTTTTGATCGATGTTTGGAGCTGGCATAGTCTGAGTCATCTGAGTCGTGGGAGCGCTTGGAGTGCCTTCGTGATCTGTCGCTGTAGTCACTGTAGCTGTCATCTGAGTAACTGTGCTGTCTACTATAGCAGCTCTGGTCTGAAGAGGCATCTGAGCTACTTGAGTAAGAACGCCGAGAAGAACGATGTGAGGAATGGCGCCGGCCTGACCTTGAGCGGCTGCGGGAATGCTCACTGCCTGAATCTTCTTCTTCTTCCTCACTGTACTGGGATGGAGACTTCTGGTGCAGTCGGTGTGAGGAAGCATCATCACTATCCTCATCTCCACTACTGGGTTGGCTCCGATGGCTAGACCGGCTGCTCCGTTTGGTGCCTGCTCTTCGCTGGCAGGATGAAGGCGGAAGTTCACCTTTGTGTTTCCTCCCACTATGGTCTTGGGAGCTGCTACCACCCCCACCTTCCTCCTTTTTGCCACTGCTCCCCTCTTCAGCTGGGAGGGATCTCCGCTGGGAGTCATCTTGAGCTCGTCGCCGCCTTCTTGGAGGTGCAGGACTGCCACTCCCAGGGGGTTCTGGTTTGGGTCCTCGTTCAGAATCTGCTGGGGCTGATGACTTATTCTTCTTTCGTTTTCGTTTCTTGCGCTTCTTAGACTTCTCCCCCGACTCTGCCTTAGAGCTTTTCTCTTCTGTGTCACCCTTGTGTTTACGTTTGTGTTTGCTGGATTTTTTGTGCTTCTTTTTCTTTTTGTGCCGGTGGGACTTCCCAGATCGTTCTTTCTTGCTGGGAAGGCTTCTCCCTGTGTCTTCTGTCTCAGACCCATGGCTACCCCCAGGCTCCTGCTTGTTCAGGCTACTACAGGCGGACCCTGAAGCAGGTGCGTCCATTCTGCCTCCTGAGGAACGTACTGTTTTCTCTCCGCCCACTTCCTTGTTTTTATTTGGCTCACCAGGATCTAGGCCTTGGAGATGGTCCTTTGAGGAGCTTCCTATATCCTTTGGTTTTTCTGTCCCTTTAGTTCTGGCATCTTTGTTCCTTGAAAGTTTAAAGTCAAAATATAAAGGGTTACAACTGTATGAAATGGAGGGTTCTGCCTTGGTGAAAATTAATAGTTCTGATGGCCACTGGAGGGCAGTGCTTTCATCTTTGCTCAAAACTGGGAAGAAGGGACCAGTAGGATGTTTGGGTCCTTCTTGGCTTTCTTTCCCTGCTGGGGTGGCCAGAGAGGTTTCTTTAGAAGAGTTGGACTCACACGTTTGGGTCTCTGAAACCTTCTGACTATGACTCTCTAAACTCTGATCACTTACATCCCCTCCTAAGGCCTTCTTTGCCTCAGGTTTGCTTCCTGGTTCTGAGGGCTCGGTCATGCTGGTTTCCTTCGGCTGCTCAGAGACTTCACTAACTGTCCTTTCTGCTCCTTGGCTTGCTGCCGCCTTGATGCAGCTTTTAGGCTTGGGAGAACTGCCTTTTTTACTCTCTGGGGCATTCTTTGGGTGTGTACTATTATCACCTTCCATTTGTTCACTGGCTCTCATAAAAAGTAGGAAGGGAAAATTAGGTTTTACTTTGCAGTGTGCTGGGGGGATGTAGTGGTAATATTCCGGCTCCGTAGCCCCAGCTCCTTCTTCTCGCTTCATCCTTTTTAATTTGGATAATGTTGAGGCAAGGGACCCTCCATCCTGAGGGTCTTCATCCTCCTTTTTACCATCAAGATTACTGCTCCCATCAGAGTCTCCTACCTTCTGCAGCCCTTGGTCAGAACCCTTCTCATCAGGTTTTGTTCCATCTTCAGAGGTCCCTTCCTCCGCGTGGTCCTTGAAAACTGATGCTATTGATTCGAGTTTGACAGGAGCCTTCTTGGCAAAAGAAAATGACACTCCCAATTTTTGCAATGGGGTCCCCAGATTATTCTTAATGCCAAAGCTGATGCCTTGGGAGGCTAACCCAGGAGCCTGGGCCAGTCCAGTGGTATTAGTGATTTGTACTGCAGTGAAAGGGCCTCCTTTATCTGTGGAAAATTCAGATCCCAGGCCACAAGAAACAGTGGCACCTGTGCCACTATTTGTAGCTGATTCATCTTTATCATCTTCTCCACCTTCTTCATCTACAGCCACTGTGGTTGGTTTGAACATGGGACCACTTCCAGGTGCACTACATGACATTTTAGAAAAATAAAAAGCAAAGAAAAAGCAGGTTTAGGACTACATTCCATAAACCTTATAAAATACTAATCTCTTATATCCTATCATTCATTATAGGTAGGTCTCAAAGACAGTGAGTGGTGGTCATATTCCCTAGTCCTATACTAACAAACGCGACTTTCTCAGAGGAGGTTAGGCAAAGACTCATTCTGTTAACCTGCCAAATTCCCAAGACCAGTCAGTTATTACTGTTTTTTCTTAAGCTGTCTAAAGTACAAAAAGCTGGGTGTGGTGGCTCACACCTGTAATCCCAGCACTTTGGGAGGCCAAGGTGGACAGACTGCTTGAGGTCAGGAGTTCCTAACCAGCCTGGCCAACATGGTGAAACCCTGTCTCTACTAAAAATACAAAAATTAGCTGGGCATGGTAGCACGCACCTGTAATCCCAGCTACTTGGGAGGCTGAGGCAGGAGAATCACTCTAACCTGGGAGATGGAGGTTGCAGTGAGCCGAGATCACACCACTGTACTCCAGCCTGGGTGACAGAGCGAGACTCCCTCTCAAAAAAAATAAAATAAAATAAAGTACAGGCCGGGCGCGGTGGCTCATGCCTGTAATTCTAGCACTTTGGGAGGCCAAGGCGGACAGATTGCTTGAGCTCAGGAGTTCGCAACCAGCCTGAACAACATGGTGAAATCCCATCTCTACTAAAAATACAAAAATTAGCTGGGCTTGGTGGCGCACGCCTGTAATCCCAGCTACTCAGGAGGCTGAGGCAGGAGAATCTCTTGAACCTGGGAGGCAGAGGTTGCAGTGAGCTGAGATCACGCCACCGCACTCCAGCCTGGGTGACAGAGCGAGACTCTGTCTCAAAAAAAAAAAAAAGTTCATAAAGTAAGACTTATGTTACAACTGAAGTAGCGCATCATTACTATATTTCAGATCTCATTTCTTATTTTATCATTCTATCCATTAGTATGTTATCTAATGTATGGCTGTACATGTATTCACATCGGTTTTATTTCATTCTATTAAAGAAAAACTCTTGCTGGGCAAGGGTGGCTCACATCTGTAATCTCAGTGATTCAGGAGGCTGAGGTGGGAGGATTGCTTGAGGCCAAGATATCAAGACCAGTCTGGGCAACTTAGTGAGACCCCACCTCTAAAAAAAAAAATTAAAATTTCCCCATGCTTTCAAATTTCATTTTTTAAAAATGTGCATATTCTGAGTTAAACACAGAAACTTCCACTGTGCTACTTATGGCAGTCTGTGGTCAGTATGTCTATCATATAAACTAAAAAGTCCATGCCTATCTCCTGGGTACCATAACAAGCATTTGCTTTGGTTTTGTGGCAGTTTCTGGGCATTCAGTACTACGGTCATAATGTTACCTGAGCACTTTCATCTTTGACAAAAGGAATATTAAGGAGCCTCAATAGTTTTAAACTGATGATCTTGCCTGAAAGTTTTATTTTTTTGAGGTGGGGTCTAACTGTGTTGCCCAGGCTGGAGTGAAGTGGCATGATCATAGCTCATTGCAGTCTCAAACTTCTGGCTCAATCCTCCCACCTCAGCCGCCTGAGTAGCTATGACTACAGGTGCACATCACTATGCTGGCTAATTTTATTTATTTATTTGAGACAGTGTCACTCTGTTGCCCAGGCTGGAGTGCAGTGGTGCGATCTTGGCTCACTGCAACCTCCACCTCCCGGGTTCAGGTGATTCTCCTCCCTCAGCCTTGCAAGTAGCTGCGACTACAGGCATGCACCACCACACCCAGCTAATTTTTGTATTTTCAGTAGAGACGGGCTTCACCACGTTGGCCAGGATGGTCTTGATCTCTTGGCCTTGTGATCTGCCCACCTCGGCCTCCCAAAGTGCTGTGATTACAGGCATGAGCCACTGCGCTCAGCCCATGCTGGCAGATTTAAAAAAACAATTTGTAGAGACAGAGTCTTGCTATGTTGACCAGATTGGTCTTGAGCACCTGGCTTCAAGTGATCCTCTGGCCTCTGCCTCAAAAAGTACTGGGATTACAGATGTGAGCCATTGTGCATCTGGCCTGCAATTTTTGTAGTGTGTACACTATACAGTGTACACTATATCCTTAAATTCCAAATCAAGAACTAAACAGAATCAGATACCTATTTGTATGATGTCCTTGTTATCCAAACCCTAGCTAATAGCTATCCTCAACTCAGGGACAAGTATATTCAGACAATGTGTAATCTCTCTTTTTTTTCCTCTCTCCCAAACCGGAGTTTTGCTCTTGTTGCCCAGGCTGGAGTGCAATGGTGTAATCTTGGCTCACTGTAACCTCCGCCTCCCGGGTTCAGGCGATTCTCCTACCTCAGCCTCCTTAGTAGCTGGGATTAGAGGCGTGTGCCACCATGCCCAGCTAATTTTTGTATTTTTAGTAGAGACGGAGTTTCACCATGTAGGTCAGGCTGGTCTCAAGCTCCTGACCTCAGGTGATCCACCTACCCCAGCCTCCCAAAGTGCTGGGATTACAGGCGTGAGCCACTGTGCCCCACCAATGTGTAATCTCTTGCTATCTAAACTGTTGCTACTGGAAAATGAGAACTCAACAGATTTGGAGAGCAAGAAATACTTACACTGTGTTATGAAACCTACTCCACAGCAAACAAATAAAAAACGACCCCCAGGGCCAAACTGAATAAAAAGGGGATACTGTTTTTTTGAGACAGGGTCTTGCTCTATCACCCAGGCTGGAGTGCAGTGGTGCGATCACAGCTCACTGCAGCCTTGATCTCCCAGGCTCAAGAGATTCTTCCACCTCAGGCTTCTGAGTAGCTGGGACTACAGGCATGTGCCACCATACCCAGCTAATTTTTAAGTTTTTTTTTTTTTTTTTTTTTTTTAGAGACAGGGTCTTCCTATGTTGCCCTGGCTGGTCTTGAGCTCCTGGGTTCAAGAGATCCTCTTGCTTTGGCCTCCCAAAGTGCTGGGATTACAGGTGTGAGTCACTATGCCCAGCATGTGCTTTTTAATATAAATGTTAGAAAATGGGAATAATTGTAATAGCGTCATCATTTATTGATTTCTTGAGCATCTCTGATGTGCTAGGCATCCCTTCAAGCATTTCCAAGGTAATAACTCAATCATTCCTCATAACAACTCTAAGTTGTTCTTATCTCTATCTTACAGATAAGGATACTGAGGCACAGAGTTTAAATATAATTTCATTACGTCACATAAATAGTAAGAAAAATATGGCCTCAAAAATACACATACTTAATCAGTATATTATACAAGTATATAGATATGCTTTTAGTTTGAAAGAAGGATCTATTAAACATTTTAAGGAACTGGAGGACATTATGTTAAGTAAAATAACCCAGAAACAGAAAATTAAACACTGCAGGTTGTCACACATATGTGGAAGCTAAAAAAAAAAAAAAAGTTGATCTCATAGAATTAAAAAGTAGAACAGAGATGGATATGGTAATTACCTTGATCTGATCACTATATGTGTTGAAACATTACATATACGTTGAAACATTACTAAGCAACCCATGAATATGTACAATTATTATTTGTCAATTAATAAAAACTGAAGGTTTATAATTTTTTTTTTGAGATGGAGTTTCACTCACGTTGCCCAGGCTGGAGTACAATGGCATGATCTTGGCTCGGCACAACCTCTGCCTCCCAGGTTCAAGCCATTCTCCTGCCTCAGCCTCCCTAGTAGCGGGGATTATAGGCATGTGCCACCATGCCTGGCTAATTTTGTATTTTTAGTAGAGACAGGGTTTCTCCACATTGGTCAGGCTGGTCTTGAACTCCCAACCTCAGGTGATCCGCCCGCCTCAGCCTCTGAAAGTGCTGGGATTACAGGTGTGAGCCACCGCGCCTGGCCACTTTTTTGTTTTTTTTTTCTTTTTGAGACGGAGTCTCACTCTGTCGCCCAGGCTGGAGTGCAGTGGCCGAATCTCAGCTCACTGCAAGCTCCGCCTCCCAGGTTTACGCCATTCTCCTGCCTCAGCCTCCCGAGTAGCTGGGACTACAGGCGCCCGCCACCTCACCCGGCTAGTTTTTTTTTGTATTTTTTAGTAGAGATGGGGTTTCATCGTGTTAGCCAGGATGGTCTCGATCTCCTGACCTCGTGATCCGCCCGTCTTGGCCTCCCAAAGTGCTGGGATTACAGGCTTGAGCCACCGCGCCCGGCCTGTTTTTGTTTTTTTTTTGAGATGGAGTCTCCCGCTGTCACCCAGGCTGGAGTCCAGTGGTGCAATCTCGGCTCACTGCAAGCTCTGCCTCTCGGGTTCACGCCATTCTCCTGCCTCAGCCTCCAGAGTAGCTGGGACTACAAGCGCCTGCCACCACGCCCGGCTGATTTTTTGTATTTTTAGTAGAGATGGGGTTTCACTGTGTTAGCCAGGATGGTCTCAATCTCCTGACCTTGTGATCTGCCTGCCTCAGTCTCCCAAAGTGCTGGGATTACAGGGGTAAGCCACTGCGCCTGGCCCAAGGTTTATAATTCTTAAATCTTAATTTAAATTTTAAATTATAATCTGAAATCTATAATTTAAAACTTTAAGGATTATAATTATCTGTAGAACCCTCTGATAAAAAATATCCTCACCATTCAGCTTGTTTTCTCTGCTCTGCCAACTCATGGAGCCGCCGAAGGGCTTTTTCCTGTTTTTTCTCATCCTTGCGGGATCTTGAAGAGACATTTCGAGCAAACTCTCTCTGCTTGAGATCTTTTAATCTCTGGGTTAAAAGAAAGAAAGATACAGAGGGTGGATGATTTACAGTAACTTGGGAATCAGAAAGCAAAGCCTTTAGGACATGACCCTCAACCAACAGTCATAGTATTAGTGTAGAACATATTATCATATTCTCTTATGGCAACTGAAAACACAATGGCTGATTACTTTGGGTATAGCACTTGCAGTATCTACACTTCTAATTAGGACAGCATATCATTTGCTTTATTAGGCAAAATAAAATGATCTCAAATGCAACAAGCAAATTTTAGAACACTGGGAGGAAAGAAAGGGACCTGCTCCTCCAGGATGCAAAACTAGACAAACAGAACATGAGATAAATTGTAATAACACAAGCCAAAGAGAACAGAAAGGGGTTAGGCTAGTACAGAAAGTTACCCAGGTGTAAGATCTTGAAAAGCAATGTACAGCTTACATGGGGGGTTATTTGAATTAGAACAAATAGAAAGCATACTTTTATTTCACCATAAAAAGGTGTCATTTTTTTTTTAGCATGAATAGAGGTTTCCCGTAACTATTAAATAAACCCGAGAGGTCTTCCAGTGCTAGCACGTTTAGAGCTCACCAGTCTGACCACTTTTATCTGGTCAGCCTGCTGAAAGTAGTATGTGAGGCTTTGCATTCCTTCATGGCCCTGAGAGGAATATCCAGGGGATGAGGAGGGAGAGCAGAGATAAGTCAAAGACTTTATTACTTAGAATCCAGATAACAGAATGGGTCTTTTATTTTCAGAAACTACTGTATAATTTTCCTTAAAAGAAATACAACCAAAAAAGAACAGTGTTATGACACACTGGTGACAGAACCCAGACATATCTATCTGCAATAAAGACAGAAATAAAATTATTTTCAAGACATTAGATAATAACAAGACACAAACAAAACAAAATATATACATTAGCCTATGCTTTTACAACAGCATTGGGAAAAGGAATTTGACCCAGTATAAAGTGGACATTGCTTTGTGGAAAGGCATGATGTTCAACAGACAGAGGAATTTTCTTACCTAGTATTTATGAAATGTGTTTTGAATCTTTTTAAATTGGGAGGGGGGAAGGGTAAAAAGACACACACAAAAAAAGATATACAGCTAAAGACACTAGTAGAAAAACTCACTCTTGTGATCTGGGCTCCCAAATTAGAAGGATTTGCTTTCAATACATCAGCTGAAAATGTCACATCACAAAGAAAAAAAAGCAAAAAATAAAACAAGAGTGGAAGAGAAAAAAAAAATAAAGCAAGCATTACTACACAAGCTCTCTTAGTGAATCTGTAAACTATTATACTGAACAATCAGGGACAAAGCCATCAACTCTAAAAGGGCTGGGGAGAAGGGAAGCACCTGTACAACATATATATGTGTACATACACACAGACTGACATAGTAATCCCACCTAGAAAAATGGAACTACCTGTATTTCTTCTAGAAAAATGGTTCCAGAACTTTGGAAAAGACCATTGTGGTACAAAAAGCAGTCCTGTTTCCATGAGCCCTTATTTTGGGGGAAGTTCAAGTAATGAACAGCTGGCAAAACTATTACTGCCCATAATTAAGAATTTTTTTTTTGAGACGAAGTCTCTGTTGTCCAGGCTGGAGTGCAGTGGCGCGATCTTGGCTCACTGTAGCCTCCGCCTCCCAGGTTTAAGCAATTCTCATGCCTCAGCCTCCCAAGTAGCTGGGATTACAGGCATGCACCCCTATGCTTGGCTAATTTTTATATGTTTAGTAGAGACGAGGTTTCACCATGTTGGCCAGGGTGGTCTTGAACTCCTGGTCCCAAGTGAACTACCTGCCTCGGCCTCCCAAAGTGCTGGGATTACAGGCATGAGCAACCACACCCAGCCCACAATTAAGATTTTTATAAAACCACTTCAAGATAAAGGATCAACTATTTTAAATAAATATGAATAAATATGAATTCTAATTTCATCCTCCTGAGGGGAATGGGGCAGAAAGAAAAGGCTTATCAGGTCTATTATATGATTACCTTTGGCCACAAACCTAGTTTTTTCTTCCCCAAACACGTAACAGGCTCTCTAACCAAGATTTATATAGAATATAATGTTCTTCTCATATCTGCCATTTTCTCTTTTTTTTTGAGACAGAGTTTTAATGTCGCCCAGGCTGGAGTGCAGTGGTGTGATGATCTTGGCTCACTGCAACCTCTGCCTCCTGGGTCCAAGCAATTCTCCTGCCTTAGCCTCCCGAATAGCTGGGACTACAGGTGCCTGTCACCACGCTCGGCTGAGTAGAGATGGGGTTTCCCCTTGTTGACCAGGCTGGTCTTCAATTCCTGACCTCAGGTGATCCGCCTGCCTCGGCTTCCCAAAATGATGGGATTACAAGGCATAAGCCACTGCACCCAGCCTGCCATCTCTCTAGCCACCTGCTAAGACTGGAAAATTTCCCCATGCCATTTCCTCCCCTCTTACAAATATTTCATTACTTTTAGGAAGCATTTTTCAAACTACAAGACACTGTCCAAAAGAACAATCATTTAATCAAAGTATGGAGTCCCCAGGCTGAGTCAAGATTAGGCTTTCCATTCAGCAGCCACTTTGTACAACCCTGAAGTTGAAGGAACAGGACCATGTCCACATCATGCTGAGGACATCCTATCTCAAGTTCCTACCACAGGAACATGGTTGGAGGCAGAGACGGAAGAAGATAGGATGATGCAATAAAACGAATCTAAACTGCAGGCTCCCTCTGGGCAAATCCTAAGAATACCCTACAAAGCTTAGGAAAGGCTCCCAATATCACATTTACAAATTTTACAGTCAAGTCTGCAGTCTCAAAAGCAGAATTGAGAACCCCAGAATTCTAACCCCAACCTTAAGAGACAGGACTCAGCAAACCCTATCAAACTGAGTATGTATACTTGTGGTTTCTTTCAGACGAGGACATTCTGTTCTGGCGACTTTTTTTTTTTTTTTTAAAGAGACAAGGTCTCACTTTGTTGCCCAGGCAGGAGTGCTGGGGCTATTCACATGTGTGATTCCACTACTGATCAGCATGGGAGTTTTGACCTGCTCTGTTTCCGACCTGAACCGGTTCACCTCTCCTTAGGAAGCTTCGTTGGTCCCCCGCTCCTGGGAGTTCATCACATGATGCCGAACTTAGTGCAGACACCCAATCAGCACAGCGCACTATAGCTCAGAACTCTCGGGCTCAAGTGATCCCCCCAGCCTCAGCCTCCCAAGAAGCCAGGACTATAGGCATGCACCACTACGCCCAGCCAAGACATGGGTTATAAGGTTCATATTTTCCTTTACCTAGAATGCCTAACTCCAAGTGTCTCCTGTCTACTCAAGGTCAAACTAAATTCTTACAGTCTCCACTGATCCTTCAAAACAGGGGACTGTTCTTTCTGAACTGTCCCTAGTGGTGCTTTGTCATATCGTTCACCTAGCAGCTATTGTATTTTGTTCTCTGACCAGTTATTCCTGTCTTTTAAAAAGGCAGTATGTGTAAAGCTTCAGAGTCAGAAAGCTTGGGTTCAAATCCATTAATTAACTAGCCAATCCACTTATTACTAGATGATTTCACCTCTCTGAGTTCCAGCTCCCTCATTAAAAAACAGGGCTACCTATCTACAGATTTACAAGATTAAATGTCAAAATAAATGTAAAGCATTTAATAAGTCACAAGTGTTCAATACTGCCTTCCCTCTGTGTGGGGCAGGGACTACAGCTTATCTTTATAATCAACCCCGCAGTATACAAAACAGCACTAAGTCTACAGAGGGCATCTGGTAAATGTCCAGTGAATAATTCAGTTCAAACATTAGATCCTTCGTTTTTCCTCAAATAAATTTTTCTACCATTTGTAGGAAAGCTTGATATAAAGTATTCTCATATCTTTATTAGGGACATATTAAAGTTATATAATATGGTCCTCCTAGCTACCACTCCAGATACCCCTTATTTCTAGACAGAATTGGGCCAAATGGCAAAAGATGCTGGCCAGAAACTTCTCAGCTTCCTACCTAAAAAGTAATTTCTATAAAGGCACAAGGACCTAATCAGTCAGGTTTTCCAAAATTGCCTATTTTATTCCAAAAGGCTACCAATGTCTGGCTCATTTGTTACGGAATACCCATGTGAAATTCTGTGAAGTGTACCTATACTTTTCTCTTAAATTCTAAAGAGGAACACAACTTTAGATAATTTCTTCAGGTGAGAATAGAGCAACATGCCTGCCTATGAGAGAAGAGGCAGAGTTCACAAGACCAAACACTGCAGATATGTCATCAATCTCTTGTCAAAGTCTGAGCAAATTCCATACCATACACAAAAATTCAAGTTAGACTCCAAACTGGGACATTCTAATTTAAATGGATTTGATTATCCATTTAAGCTGACTCAAAAGCTATGAGATGTACTTATCTCTGAAAATTACACAATATGCTTTCTGAAGAGCTGCTAATAAATTAGCTTATTTTATTGAACTACTAATGGTATTAACAAAAATTTAAGCCACATAACACATTTTTAGTTGGGAAATATCTTAATTCAAGAAAAGGAGACTGAACCCCACCGGAAATGAAAAGATATGAAGATCTTGTTTTCCTGAAAAATCAACAGCATTTTTCCACAATAGTATACATTTGCAGCACAGTACAGAATGGAAGGAACATTTCCCACAGATCCTTAATCACATGGTGGCTGGGATTTCCATTACACTTAGCAGAAGACCAGTAGAAAGGCAAGACCCTAACAAATGATCCAGTACTTGAAGTATCCATCCACATTAACTGTGGCTCTTTGGGTAAAAAACCACTCTAAATGGAAATGACATTCCAGTTCTTTTTTTTTTTTTTTTTTGAGACGGAGTCTCCCTCTGTGGCCCAGGCTGGAGTGCAGTGGCGCAATCTCAGCTCACTGCAAGCTCCGCCTCCTGGGTTTACGCCATTCTCCTGTCTCAGCCTCCCGAGCAGCTGGGACTACAGGTGCCCGCCACCTCGCCCGGCTAGTTTTTTGTACTTTTTAGTAGAGACGGGGTTTCACCGGGTTAGCCAGGATGGTCTCGATCTCCTGACCTCGTGATCCGCCCGTCTCGGCCTCCCAAAGTGCTGGGATTACAGGCTTGAGCCACCGCGCCCGGCCGACATTCCAGTTCTTAAAACACAACTTAAACAGCATTATATTGGCAGAAATATGTTTTACTGTGGACACAAAGTATTGCTCTACTATCGCTGAAAAGATTAAGCCAAAGAAATGAGAATCAGGTAAATCTGAATGTGGATTATAAATGTGCAGAAAAGGTACACCCCAACAGCCACCCACTTCTCTTTAAGTGTAGATTTCAAGAGCAGAAACATTCTGCTCTCAGTGTCTATTAAAACAAGGCAACTATGGCAACTGGGCTTTGCAGATCATCCGTAAAATGGCTCTCAAGAAATACGGCTTCCTTCTATAGTGGTTAGAACTTTTAAAATAGTCATCATTCTGTCAATAGTGAAGACCAACAGTGTTCCTGCTCAATTGTGATTGAGTTGAATAAGACACATATTTCTTCACAGTGCTCTCTAACAACAAAAGATAATACAAGGGTTTAACAAAATCTTTTTTTGTATCTTTTAGTGCTATGCTTCTCTCTTCCATCAAAATAAAATTTGACACTAGGAGTTTATATTTGATGGAGTATACTCTACTAAGAATAATTCTGATTACTATCTTTCTCAAGTATTTAAAATTGATTATCTACATTTAAAGAATAAAACCCATTTTTCTCATGTAAAGGGATTTCAGGCATCAGAAAACAGGCAGAATTTAGGGCAGAATATTTTGTATTGCCACTAAAATCCCATGTTCTACATTTACTCAGCTCTGAAGAGAAAACTTGATTTTGTCTCTTTAGGGTCTAAAGATTATCCATGGCATCTTTCCCTCACCAGATAGCAACTCTGTTCTCCCAACAGGGACTGAGGCTTAGTCTTTCTTTGTAACTAACTATGCAACATACACATAGTTGTCTATGGCACAAAAGAGATGCTCAGTAAATATTTATCAAACTGGGTTGTGGCTCATGCCTGTACTCTCAACACTTTGGGAGGCTGAGGTAGAAGGATCGCTTGAGGACAGGAGTTCAAGACCAGTCTGGGCAACATAGCCAGACTGTCTCCATAACAAAAATTTTTTTTTTTTTTGAGATGGAGTTTCACTCTTGTTGCCCAGGCTAGAGTACAATGGCGCAATCTCGGCTCACCGCAACCTCGTCTCCCAGGTTCAAGCGATTCTCCTGCTTTAGCCTTCCGAGTAGCTGGAATTACAAGCATGCGCCACCACGCCCAGCTAATTTTTGTATTTTTAGTAGAGACAGGGTTTCTCCATGTTGGTCAGGCTGGTCTCAAACTCCTGACCTCAGGTGATCTGCCCACCTTGGCCTCCAAAAGTGCTGGGATTACAGCCATGAGCCACCGTGTCCGGGCAAAAAAAATTTTTTTAATTAGCTGGGTGCAGTGGTATGTGCTTGTAGTCCCAGCTATATGGGAGGCTGAGGCAGGAGGACTGCTTGAGTTCAAGGTCACAGTGAGCTATGATTGTGCCACTGTACTCCAGCCTAGGTGACAGAGCAAGAACCTTTTTGTATTTCATTTTTTTGAGACAGAGTCTCCCTCTGTTACCCAGGCTGGAGTGCAGTGGCAGAATTTTGGCTCACCACAACCTCTGTCTCCTGAGTTCAAGCGATTCTCGGGCCTCAACCTCCCGAGTCGCTGGGACTACAGGTGCATGCCACCACACCTGGCTAATTATTTATATTTTTAGTAGAGACGGAGTTTCACCATGTTGGCCAGGTTGGTCTTGAACTCCTGACCTCAAGTGATCCACCTGCCTCGGCCTCCCAAAGTGCTGGGATTACAGGCATGAGCCACCGCACCCAGCTGAACCTGTCTTAAAACAAAACAAAACAAAACAAAACAAAACAAAACGTGTTGTATCTCCACCACTATTTCTGTCTAAGGATAATCTGGCCTTCTTCAAACCTCAACTACTCCTTTTCCTCTTATGTCAATGGTCCTGCATACCAAAATCACAGCCTCTTCTCCTCACTGTTTTATTTCCCCCTCCCTCTACAAAAAAACATTAATATCTGTCTCCTCCCCTTCCTAACTGAAGTAATCATGCTGTAGTTGTTGCTTGCGCAGGTCACCCTAATTCATGTCTCAGTGTTTAATGTTTATGGATGAGATCACCCAAGAAGATATCACCAGGTGGTAGGTAAGAGAAAAGACCAGGAGAGAATATAGAATATTTCATTATTAAACTACCCAGCAAAAGAAGATTATAGATGAATGGTTAGGAAAAGCCACGTTACTGAACATTAGATGTAAATTCTTTCTTTTACCATATGCCTATTAGTAAGTGATGAAAATTAATTTTATTCAGTAAGAAAAAAACAAGTATTTGGTAACAGAGAAAATTAGATACTAATGCCAATTACAGATAGTGAAAAATAAATACAAATTATTTTTATCCTTATTTTTGAGAGAGTCTCCCTCTGTCACCCAGGCTGGAGTGCAGTGGCGTGATCTCAGTTCACTGCAACCTCTGCCTCCCACGTTCAAGTGATTCTCGTGCTTCAGCCTCTCAAGTAGCTGGGATTACAGGTGCCACCACCATGCCCGGCTAATTTTTTGTGTTGGGATTATAGGCGTGAGCCAATGTGCCCGGCCCAAATTCTTTTTTTTTCTTGAGACACAGCCTCACTTTGTTGCCCAGGCTGGAGTGCAGTGGCATGATCTTGGCTCACTGCAACCTCTGCCTCCTGGGTTCAAGTGATTCTCCTGCCTCAGCCTCCTGAAAAGCTGGGACCACAAGCGCATGCCACAACACTGGGCTAACTTTTTTCTTTGGAGACGGAGTCTCGCTCTTTTGCCTGGAGTGCAGTGGTGTGATCTCAGCTCACCGTAGCCTCCGCCTCCTGGGTTCTAGCAATTATCCTGCCTCGGCCTCCTGGGTAGCTGGGATTACAAGCACGTGCCACTACGCCTGGCTAATTTTTGTATTTTTAGTAGAGATGGGGTTTTGTCACGTTGGCCAGGCTGGTCTCAAATTCCTGACTTCAAGTGATCCGCCCGCCTTGGCTTCCCAAAGTGCTGGGATTACAGGTGTAATCCCACTGTAATCCCAGGAGCCACCGCACCCGGCCAGGCCAAATAGTTGGATATCAAATTTGTCATAAAATTACCATGTTTTGCTATTTTCAGGAATTCAGCAAAATGCCTTAAAAGTATGGTATATATTCTTTTTTTTTTTTTTTTTTTTTTTTTTTGAGACGGAGTCTCGCTCTGTCACCCAGGCTGGAGTGCAGTGGCCGGATCTCAGCTCACTGCAAGCTCCTCCTCCCGGGTTCACGCCATTCTCCTGCCTCAGCCTCCCAAGTAGCTGGGACTACAGGCGCCCGCCACCTCACCCGGCTAGTTTTTTGTATTTTTTTTTTAGGAGAGACGGGGTTTCACCGTGTTAGCCAAGATGGTCTCGATCTCCTGACCTCGTGATCCGCCCGTCTTGGCCTCCCAAAGTGCTGGGATTACAGGCTTGAGCCACCGCGCCCGGCCTGGTATATATTCTTTAACAGCACCAAGTATGCCTGCTTTAAGGCATTTAGGTATATATACATGAACATATACATATACACGTACATATGTATATGTACTATATATTTTCATCACCACTACCACCATGAAAACTTAAGCTGGTTAATGAGGTTTTAAAAATGACTTAGAGATATAATTCATATACCCTAAAATTTACTCCACCCCCTTTTGGAGACAGGGTTTTGTTTTGTCACAGAACTGGAGAGCAGTGGCATAATCAGAGCTCACTGCAGCCTCGACCTCCCAGGCTCAAGTGATCCTTCCCACCTCAGCCTCTCAAATTGCTGGGACTACAGATGCACTCCATCATGCCTGGCTAATTTATTTTTATGTTTTGTAGAGACAGGATCTCCATATGTTGCCCAGGATAGTCTCAAACTCCTGGGATCAAGGGATCCTCCTGTCTTGGCCTCCCAAAGTGCTGGGATTACAGGCGTGAGCCACTGCTCCTGGCCCAAATTCACACATCTAAAGTGTCAAATTTAGTGGGTTTTAGTACATTCTTAGAATTGTGCAGCTATCACCACTATCTAATTTTAGAACATTTTCATTACTCCCAAAAGAAACCTCATACCCATAAGCAGTTACTCACCATTTCCTCTCTGCCTAGCCCTAGGAATCTACTAATCTGCTTTCTGTCTCTATACATTTGTTTATTCTAGACTTTTCATATAAATAATACGATATGGGGTCTTTTGTGACCAGCTTCTTTCACTTAGCATACTATTTTCAAGATTCATGCATGTTGTATATACCAATAAGTCTTTCCTTTTTATTGCTGAATAATATTCCATTGTCCAGATGTATCACATTTTATCCATTTACCAGCTGATGGACATTTGGGTTATTTCCCTTTTTGGCTATTATGAATAATGCTGCTATAAACATTTTTGTGCAAGTTCTTGTGTGGACATATGTTTACACTTCCCTTGGGTATATACTAGTAATATGGTAACTTTGTATTTAATGTTTCGAGGAAGTGTCAAAAACTTTTCCACTATCTTTTCACTATCTCATTAGCAATGTAGCAGGGCTCCAATTTCTTGATATCTTCTCCAACACTTTGATAGTGTATCATTTTTATTTTAGCCATCCTAGTGGGTATGAAATGGTATACATAAATTTTGTGGTTTTGTGGATAATGAGTTTTAAGTATACAGGTGGTTGAGTATCCTGTATTTGAAATACTTAAAACTAGAAGTGTTTTAGATCTTAGAAGCTTTTTTAGATTTTAGAGTATTTCATTGTATATTTACTGCTTAAGCATCCCAAATCTGAAAACCCAAAAAGCTCCAATAAGTATTTCCTTTGAGTGTCATGTTGGCATTCAAAAACTTTTGGATTTTGGAGCATTTTCGATTTTAATTTTTTGAATTTGGGATGCTCAATCTGTATTTACATAGCTAGCACTCCAAGAACATATCTGGGGACAAAGATTTGCCCCATAGGTAAAATCTGAAGGCAGATAAGTCACAAGAGCTGCTTGGGTTCAAAGCAAATGGCACAGCAACAACCCAGTTCAGAGCTCTCTTTACAGTACTGTCACTAAAGAACTTATTACTTAGGTTGCTTTAACTTTTCAGACTACAATAGAACAAAGAGTCTAATCCCAGAATCTCTACCACAGTGCATCACTGTGATAAATAAAGTGTAAGGGGCAGAAAGGTTGAAACTGTAGAACAAAAGTAAGGCAGAATCATTTTTAGTCAACTGGGATTGAGTGCCAAGATGAAGAACAGTTAGAAATACATAACAAGAGAATGCCTGGTTTACATGGCAACATTAGGGTCCTGAAGCATCTGTTTGAGGGTTACCCCGAATCACAAAAGCAGACAGCTCGCTCCTCTAAGCAGAAGGGGATTTTTTCAACAGTTTTTGTTTTTGTTGTTTTTGAGACAGAGCCTCACTCTGTTGCCTAGGCTGGAGTATAGTGGCACTATATTGGCTCACTGCAACCTCTGCCTGCTGGGTTCAAGCAATTCTCCTGCCTCAGCCTCCAAGTAGCTAGGATTACAGGCGTGTGCCACCACTCCCGGCTAATTTTTAAAATATTTTTAGTAGAGATTGGGTTTCACCATGTTGGCTGGGCTGGTCTCGAACTCCTCACCTCACGTGATCCACCCACCTCGGCCTCCCAAAGTGCTGGGAATACAGGAGTGAGTCACCACGCCTGGCCTTCAGCAGATTTTTTCAAGGTTACCTATGTTGAGATTGCTGGGTATAAGTTTACCCCCAACATAAGCAGAGGAGGGTGAGTACATAAGATTTAACAGATGAAAAGGCATGAAACATGCTAAAGTTTTGGAAGACTGGCCAAATGATGTCAATTTTCTTATTACGCAAAACAGACCCCAAGAAAATGGTATGAATAGTGGTATAAAGTACCACTGAACCCAACACTTTCACTCTCTGCTATAGGTTATTACAATAAAACTACAACATGTTCAAGTGCTGAGATGCACTCCTTTCTTCAAACCTGTGTTGTTTCTTTCTTTTTTTTTTGAGATGGAGTCTCACTCCGTCGCCCAGGCTGGAGTGCAGTGGCCGGATCTCGGCTCACTGCAAGCTCCGCCTCCCGGGTTTACGCCATTCTCCTGCCTCAGCCTCCCAAGTAACTGGGATTATAGGCGCCTGCCACCACGCCCGGCTAGTTTTTTGTATTTTTTAGTAGAGACGGGGTTTCACCGTGTTAGCCAGGATGGTCTCGATCTCCTGACCTCGTGATTCGCCCGTCTCGGCCTCCCAAAGTGCTAGGATTACAGGCTTGAGCCACCGTGCCCGGCCCCTGTGTTGTTTCTTAAAGCATAATCTCTTAAGAGAACTATGCTGTTTAAGTAATATATGTTACCGGGTAATGAAACAGTCAACTAAGAGTAAATAATCCTGTCAAAAAGCAGTTGCAAACAGTTTAGACAAAGGTAACTAAATCATGTATTAATAGATTATATTCTGTACAAATCAGAATACAGTCACTGGTGGCTGCTAGAGGCTTCATCTGTTTTAGTTCTGCTATTTAAAGCTCAGGGAACTACTGCTTTTGTTCACGACTGAAACAGACCTTGGAATTAAATAAGACTTTAGTCCTTTTAGAAAATGTAAAAAGTATAGGAATTTTTATACTAAAGGTATTTTAGCAGAAAGAAGAGGGAGGCTAAAAGCATCTTCCTCTGACTGAGACACTGAATCCTACAGGTAAAGGAATTTTTTTTTTTTTTTTTAGACAGGCCTTGCTCAATATATTACCCAGGCTTGAGTGCAGTGGCATGATCTTGGCTCACGGCAATGTCCACCTCCTGGGCTCAATAAAACGATCTTCCTGAGGATTTCTAAATTTCTGTTCCTTGGTAATGTATGTTATTGTGTAATGAAACCATCAAGTAAGGGTAAGTAATCTTGTCAAAAAGCAGATGCAAACAGTTTAGACAAGGTCAATCCTGTCAAAAAAGCAGTTGCAAACAGTTTAGACAAAGTTAACTAAATCATGTATTAATAGATTCAGCCCCTCCAGTAGCTGGGACCACAGGCAACTGCAACCACATCCAGCTAATTTTGGGGGGGATTTTTTTATAGAGACCAGGTTTTGCCATGTTGCCCAGGCTAGTCTCGAACTTCTAGGCTCAAGTGATCTGCCCGTCTCAGTCTCCTAAAGTGCTGGGATTACAGGTATGAGCCATCACGCTTGGCCTAAAGAATTTCTGAAGATGCTTTACAGTACCAGATTTTGATAATCTGGATCAGACTACCAGAGATTGAAATCGCAAGGAAGTTGGTACCAAGACTATTAGCAAGGAGGCAGCTTTTCAATGTGCCAGTTTCCCAGTATCAGTCAGAAGCCATGGGAAACTGTGTGGGAAGGAAGGAAAAGCATAGGCCTGAATCATAAATTTAAATGTTTACAGGAGTTTGGCAGGTAACATAATGAGTCACACAGATTGGAGTAAGAGAAAAGATGAAGTGGAGATCACAGCTAGTTGGAGAATGAGCAAAGAGATGGCCACTGTTCAGCTTTAGTCAACTGTTATGTTGAAATGTAGGCCCAATGTTGTCTGATAATTTTAACTTTTCAAGATAAGCCAAAGCCTAAATTATGTAAAATCCAATTTTTAAAATTTGGGAATCAACTGAAATTAAAAAGGGAAAAACTAACAACGTGAAGGTCAGATAAAATATATCTGTGAGATAATTTGTGACCTCTAGCTTATGTACTAGAAGGACCTTTAGTAGCACAAACAAGAGGCTAAGACTGGAAGAAAAATCCTGAGTAGGTAACAAGGTACAAAGGAAGCAGCCAAAAAGAGAGAAAGAGAGAAAAGAAAAGAAAAAGAGGAAGGAAGGAAGGGAGGAAGGGAGGGAGGGAGGGAGGACTGACTATAAAGGTGGTGCTGCTATTAATTTACTTTTGGGAAACAATATTCTTTGGAGTTTGAATTTTAGGCCTCTTGAAATGCTAAAGAAAATGATTCCACTGTCATATCCATTAGCAGACAAATTTTTAAAAAAGATATGCAAAATAAGGAGGCAAGGAGGTAGGGATAGAAAAATCTGTAGTTTCAAATTTGTCTGTAACTTATACTAAGCCAACAAAGGTAGGAGATGATCAGTGCTAATGTCTTTTTTTTTTTTGAGACGGAGTCTCGCTCTGTCACCCAGGCTGGAGTGCAGTGGCATGATCTCGGCTCACTGCAACCTCCACCTCCCGGATTCAAGCAATTCTCCTGTCTCAGCCTCCCTCCCCAGTAGCTGGGACTACAGGTGCGTGCTGCCACGCCCAGCTAATTTTTTTATTTTTTATTTTTATTTTTATTTTTTGAGGCGGAGTCTGGCTCTCTTGCCCAGGCTGGAGTGCAGTGGCCGGATCTCAGCTCACTGCAAGCTCCGCCTCCAGGGTTCACGCCATTTTCCTGCCTCAGCCTCCCGAGTAGCTGGGACTACAGGCGCCCGCCACTTCGCCCGGCTAGTTTTTTGTATTTTTTAGTAGAGACGGGGTTTCATTGTGTTAGCCAGGATGGTCTCAATCTCCTGACCTCGTGATCCGCCCGTCTCGGCCTCCCAAAGTGCTGGGATTACAGGCTTGAGCCAGCGCGCCCGGCCAATTTTTGTATTTTTAGTAGAGATGGGGTTTCACTATGTTAGCCGGGACGGTCTTTATCTCCTGACCTTGTCAGATCCGCCAACCTCGGCCTCCCAAAGTGCTGGGATTACAGGCGTGAGTCACGGCGCCTGGCTAATCAGTGCTAATGTCTATTGAGCATTCAGGTGTATCAGAATTAACTCATATAAAAAGAAATCATACATTGGGTTTCTTCAGAAATGGAAAGGCCTACTCTTAGAGATTTCAAAATGTAGAGATTTCAAAATGTATTAACATCGATCACTTGAAAACTAGGGTTAAACTACTGAAAAGAGCCAAAATACCTAATCAGCTTCTGTATCTCTGAAGATTAAGCTGGGTCTTAATATTTTTGTGTTAATGACTCTTTATAAAATCTTGGAAAATCTGAGAAAAACTAGTGAAGAGAAAGAGGCACATAACACCCCCACATCCCGTCAGGAAACAAACAACCCAAACCTTGAATGAAGGTGACCATATAGCTCCTTTTGGAGAGATTATTTGTGCCTATTTAAGGGAAGGGTATGTTTAGGATCCTGCCTCTACTATAGTTTACTACTAACATAATACATTATTTCTCTGAAAAATATTAATGGTGAAAATCTGATAGAAGATGCAAACTAGGGATTGCTAATACAGGGTTGAAAGTACTTACCTATTATCTCAGATTCATAATAATCCTGTGTGCCTTCCTGGAAGACAAGACAGGGTGTCTTTATGATTTTAGAGCATGAATTTGGAAAAATGGTAGGTCCATTTGTATGTTAAGTTCATGTCCATCAAAGAGGAATGAAAAATATGTCCTTCCTCCTGTTAGGGGTTATTTGGCTGTGTTGTACCAAGGTCAATTCAAGATTCCTTAGAAATTCTTTTTTTAAAATTCTCTGAGACAGGGTCTTGCTCTGTCACCCAGGCTAGGGTATAGTGGCATGATCACAGCTCACTGCAGCCTCAAACTCCTGGGCTCAAGCGACCCTCCTGCCTCAGCCTCACAAGTAGCTAGGACTTACACTACATGTGCGTGTCACCACATCAGGGTATTTAAATTTTTTTATTTTTTTTTTAAGAGACACAGAGTCTTGCTCTGTCACCCAGGCTGGTGTGCAGTGACACAATCATAGCTCACTGCAGCCTTGAACTCCTGGCCTCAAGAGATCTTCCTGTCTCAGCCTCAGCTGGGATTACAGGCATCAGCCACTGCACCCAGTGGGTTCATCAGACATTCCAAGTTCAGGGAAGAGACGAATTATGAAAAATTTAGTGCTGTGCTTCTTTTGTTTATGTATTTATAGCATTCTGTTTTGAGATCCTACTGTTTGTATTACAACAGCAGTATGAAGAAAGGTGAAAAAGCCTACCTTTCAAGCAAATGAAGAACATTTCACCGAAACACAAAACAAAAACCAAACTTGTACTACATGGTTTTTTTTAATACATAAGATGAGCTTTTGATTAAGATGAAGAAATAAACTCACATGCATTCATTCATCATACCAGCTAAAGATTTTTCCTAGACCAGGGTTCATAGATATATATTCTGTATTAGTGAATAGGCAGTCCATGAGTTCTCCACGGGTAACCCCTAATTTTGTATTTTTATTTTGATGATACTCTAAAAAAGAGTAATAAGTGAATATTCTGGATCATCTAGATGAGCACTTTATAAATGTTTACAATATAACTGGGGACGTAAAATGACAGTAATTTATTTGTACTAAGGTTAAATGATACCACAATATCATATATATACATAAAAGTTTTTAATTAATTCTGATGGAACAGGGTTTTCAACCGCAGCACTATTAACTGCCATTTTGCCTCTTTGTTTCAAGGGTCTTTCCTGTGCATTGTAAGATGTTACCAGCATCGCTGGCCTCTACCTACTAGATGCCAGTAGTATCACACCCTTATTGGGACAACCAAAAATGTACAGAGACTTTGCCAAGTGCCTCCAGAGTCACAAAATCTCCCTAGTTTGAGAGCGAATGCAATAGAGAAAAGTGGTGGGAGAGCTGAGGTAACACAAGGTGTGCAGGAGAATAAACATGTCAAATTCAAATGAACCAAAGATGTAACAATTTCTACTACATTCAGGTTGAGGACAGTGTCACTAAAACATTATCATATATCACATTAATGTTGTCAATGTAAATTTTATTACATTGTAAATCTGTTTTGCTTTAGTTTTTTTCCCTTAAAAGGCAAGTTTATACGTTATTCAAATTTGAATTATACTTTTTCCTGGTTTACTTTTTTCTTTATTTTTGAGATGGAGTCTTGCTCTGTCACTTAGGCTGGAGTGCAGTGGCGCCATCTTGGCTCACTACAGCCTCCGCCTCCCGGACTCAAGCAATTCTCCTGCCTCGAGTAGCTGGGACTACAGGCACATGCCACCACACCTGGCTAATTTTTTTGTATCTTTAGTAGAGATGGGGTTTCACCAAGTTGGACAGGCTGGTCTTGAACTCCTGACCTCAACTGATCTGGCTGCCTTGGACTTCCAAAGTGCTGGGATTATAGTGCATGAGCCACCACTCCTGGCCTATTTTTTTCTAGTTAAAACTTTCTTCTTCATTACAAAGATTAGCCGGGCGTGGTGGCGCATGCCTGTGATTCCAGCTTCGCGGGGGACTGAGACAGGAGAATCACTTGAACCTGGGAGGCAGAGGTTGCAGAGAGCCGAGATTGCGCCATTGCACTTCAGCCTGGGCAACAAGAGTGAAACTCCATCTCAAGAAAAACAAACAAAAAAAACCCTTTTTTTTCTCTTTTTTTGAGACGGAGTCTTGCTCTGTCACCCAGGCTGGAGAGCAGTGGCACGATCTTGGCTCACTGTAACCTCTGCCTCCCGGGTTCAAGTGATTCTCTTGCCTCAGCCTCCTGAGTAGCTGGGATTACAGGTGCCCGCCAAGATGCCCTGCTAAGTTTTTTGTATTTTCAGTGGAGACAGGGTTTCACCATGTTGGCCAGGCTCGTCTTGAACTCCTGACCTCAGGTGAACTCCACCTCAGCTTCCCAAAGTGCTGCGAGCCACCGCACCTGGCCTTTTTTCTAGTTAAAATAGTGTGTATCCTTTTCTTTCTTTCTTTTTTTTTTTTTGAGACAGGGTCCTGCTCTGTCACCCAGGCTGGAGTGCAGTGGCATGATCTTGCTTCACCGCAAAATCCGCCTCCCAGGTTCAGGCAATTCTCGTGCCTCGAACCCCGAAGTAGCTGGGATTACAGGCGTGTACCACCATGTCCGGCTAATTTTTGTAGTTTTAGTAGAGACAGGGTTTTGCTATGTTGGTCAGGCTGGTCTCGAACTGGCCTCATGTGATTCTGTCCACCTCGGCCTCCCAAAGTGCTGGGATTATAGGCGTGAGCCACTGCACCTGGCCTAACCTTTCTAAATGTCCTTTTTCTGCCTAAAGTATCTTTTCTGTTAATATATCACAGATATTTCTTGATTGAAAAAATTCTCAAGAGCCCCAAAACTTGGGTATATACTTAGATACTAAATGTCTTAATTAAATAAAAATAACCTGAAAGAGTTTTTTATTTATTTTGTTTTTTTTGAGACAAGGTCTTGCTCTGTTGCCCAGTGTGAAGTTCAGTGGCATCATCATGGCTCACTGCAACTTCAAACTCTTGGGCTCAAGCCATTCTAACACCTCAGCCTCCGGAGTAGCTGGGATCACAGACATGTGCCACCACACCCAGCTAATTACATTTTTTGTAATTAGCTTAGATTGGGGGGCGGGTCTTGTACATTACTCAGGTGGTCTCGAACTCCTGGGCTCAAGTGATCCTCCTGCCCTGGCTTTGCAAAGTGCTGCGATTACAGGTGTGAACAGCCGTGCCTGGCCTGAAATTTTTAAATTATAAATAGATTGAAAAACTGGAAAAGGTCCTGGATAGAAGTATTCACTGTTGCATTTTTCTTTCCTGAAAAATGAGTCTTTGAAAGAGTAAAAAAGTAACTGCCAGTATAGCTTGTCTATATATATATATGCTCTATAAATTTCTCTTCTTCAAATCAAGCAAAGTTGACAATATATTAAGAGAACATTCACGGCCGGGAGCAGTGGCTCACACCTGTAATCCCACTGCATTCCAGCATGGGAGAAAGAGCAAAACTCCGTCTCAAAAAAAAAAAAAAAAAAAAAGAATGTCCAAAGGTGTGTAGTAAGTTGAAAAGCTGTCTTGCATATAAGTCCATTAGTGTAGAAGAATCTTAAATTGGTTAGGTATGGCTAAATGTGGGAGACTGTTCCAAAAAAATATAATACCACAACCAGCTTACAATTTCTCCCTGTTCTAGGAAGAATAAGACTTGGTCAAAGATTGCCTTTTACCTGTGCACTGCAATCTTTTGGTTGGCTGGAAGACGAAAGTTAAAAAAATCTTAGTTCAACAAGTCCAGCTTAAGAGATATCATTCCAGTGTTCATACATTTACAAGTTTAACAAAGACAACTATTGTACCCCCCAAAGACCTAGTAAGTTATGTTAAAGTCACCCAAGATCAAACGGCTTGAAATTCTTTAATAAGCCAGAACTGTCCTATAGGTGTAACAATTTATATTCCCTTTCTAAACTCTCCCAGGGTTTTGCCTTCTTCTGTATACCAGTAACTAGTTAAGTACAATTTTCTCTTCTAAAATGATGAGGTGGCAGCCGGGGGGGTGAAGACTGCAAAGAAAGTGTAATTCATTTATCAGCTCTTCAACATGCAGCATCAGAGTTTTTTGTTAAAGTTAAGAGAGCATCTAATCTTATTTTCCTTCTCAAAATTTATCTAACTTCCAAGGTATACTGAATAACAAAATGACTTAATAATAGAAAACAGTAGCCAATAAACATGAACTCTAATGTAGGGAAGTTGAAAATAACACAGTCTGCTGAATAACTCTTCAAAGTTTAACACGTTAGGAAAAGAGAAGAAATGGAAACAAAGCTCCCAGTGACCCTCGGCTGAATTACAAAATTAAATAAAAACTTAGAAATTAATAAAAGGCAAAAACATTATGTAAGATTTACAAAACACAATTCGTCAAATAGTGTATATGTGGGAGTGGTGGGCTGGAGGGGGTGTCTATGCCAGGATTTCTGCCACTGAAAAAATAAAGTGTGGTGGACGACTGCACATAAAGATTGGCAGACACAAGAAATTACAGACACCAAGTTTTTGGGGGTATACTCATAAAACTCAATTGTTGTAACAATAGATAGGTACCTTCTTCTCTGTTTGCAAGTAACTACAACTCACCTGCTTGTGTGCATGATCATAGGAGTTGATATGGTTATCGAATTCCTGATGTTTCTGATATTGCTTATCACAGAGTTCACAGTAAAAGTTGGCTCTGAGGTCTTCCAAGGCTTTGGCAATTGCCTTCTCTTTGTCAACATAATCCTGCAAGAACCATGAAATACAAACAAAAAATGAACTTGATAAAACTTTAAGTGAATGTTATAAAGAAAACAGTCATCTGAGAAGACAAAAAAGAGCTTTTCATAATATTTAGTGGTACCAGTAAAAGCTGGATGAAACACAAGTGGTACTTTGGTGGGTAATTCATGTGTCATTGTACTAACAATTGTCTTCAAATAAACAAATGTTTAAAAGGACTAATGATGCTCAACTGATAAGTATAATGCAAATATTCCAAAACTCCCAAAAAGTCTGAAATCTGAAATACCTTTGGTCTCAAGCATTTTGGATAAGGGATACAAAACCTGTATTAATATTCTAGTTTTCAGACACTAAGGCAAAAAGCATTACCTGAGTCTGTAGCCAATGATGGAGTTAAATATTCTATGGTCATTCTACATATAAGCTGCACTGCTTGGAAAGCCAACCCACAGATATGTGTTATCTGCTGGTCTTAGCGAGATTTAAAACTGTGGGACTCTTACATGGGAGAGGAGCTTGGAGAAAAACAACAACAAAAAAAAACTGTGTGACTGACTAAAAGGCAATCCAATTTGCCTCATCAGTTTCACTTAAAAACTAGACATCAAAAGACATCTCAAAAAGAAAAACAGAGAAAAAAATTAAAAGATACCTCAAAGCAAGTTGAGTATATTCATTTGCTAATGTCGCACAGAAGGATGAGAAAGGGAGAGGAATGCTAAGTGACTACTTGCTTGACTTTTAGAGCAGGGTAGATGCGTTACTTTCAGAATGAGCAACTCCTTCTAGCAGATTGACCTAAAAAAGATAAGTCTTATCTCAAAGACTGTATCTACAGTTTCAAAGCAGCTCTATCATCTCCCACAAGAGCTACTTAATCAGTAAGCAAGAAAAGGTTGTATTTTCTGGAGTGGCAGTACTGAACTAATTTGGATAGACTTATTAAAACTGCAAAGTGAGTATGTATAGCACATTGTTATTTTTGCCCTATCTAATCCTTCACATTAATTTTCTTTGAGAGTTCCGGACAGTTTCATGTTGTCTGGCTGTTAAACAACTTGTGGCTTTTTTGCCAGGCTGGAGTGCAGTGCAGTTCATGGCTCACTGCAGTCTCCACCTACTGGGCTCAAGCAATCTTCCCACCTCAGCCTCCTAAGTATCTAGGCGTTTACCAGCAAACCTAGCTAACTTTTGTATTTTTTGTAGAGATGAGGTCTCACTATGCTGTCAAAGCTGGTCACGAACTCCTGGGCTCAAGTGATCCTCCCACCTTGGCTTCCCAAAGGGCTGACATTACAGGTGTCAGCCACCACACGTGGCTGCAACTTTAAGCAACAAAACTAGAGTTCCTGGTATGAATGTAGCAGTATAAGAAAACAGCTTTGATTTTCTTCTTGGGTATCATAAAAACAAAATTATGAATTAAAACAACCCAACCAACAGCATTCAGAAGAACTGGGCAATAGGTATGATCTGGAGAATGAAAAACATGCAGAAGGAAAGTTAAGCTCTTTATAGAATCCGAATGAGGGAAATGTAGTAGAAGCCACACAAGGCAAAGTTAAGCAATATCAAAAAAGCCAAAGGTGGCAATTTCAGAAAATAGTAAAACATATATCCTGTACATAAAAGGATCCTCCGAAGTGAATATACCTACATCTCTTGCACTCATCAAGAATTTCTGAGATCTGCGAAGAACAAAGGGATGAACTTGGGTTAGCGGGGATGTGGAAACATGCAGTACAAAGAATGCACATAGAGAAAAGCAAAAAGTTCTGCCCAATTGTGGCAGATCTAAGAAAAGGCTGAGGCCGGGTGCGGTGGCTCACGCCTGTAATCCCAGCACTTTGGGAGGCCGAGGCAGGTAGATGGCTTGAGCTCAGGAGTTCAAGACTAGCCTGGGCAACATAGTGAAACCCCGGCTCTATCAAAAATACAAAATATTAGCCGAGCATGGTGTCATTTGCCTTTGGTCCCAGCTACTTGAAAGGCTGAGGAGGGAGGATCACTTGAGCCTGGGAAGTGGAGGTTGCAGTCAGCCAAGATTGCGCCACTTCACTCCAAACTAGGTGACAGAGTGAGAACTTGTCTCAAAAAAAAAAAAAAAAAAAAAAAAAAAAGGGCTATCAACACATGATCACTAAAGGAAGATCCACTCAACTACACAGGACAAGAAAGTGTGACAATGAAAATGGTCTCAGAACAGTCAGTGACAATCAATAGTGTAGTAAAGTTCTTGAATCTTAAAGATAGACTCCTTTCAGCAGCTATGCAAAAACAATCAAGGAGGGGAAGATCAGGCCAGCCTTTGATCTCTTCAACCACACACACACACACACACACACACACACACACACACACTCTCACACTCACACTCTCTCAATTCCAGAAGACAGTGGTACAAAAATACTACAAGATATCTAAGGAAATAATTAACTTAGGATTTTATATGTATCTTTCAAATACAGGGGATACACACATGTATATATAGTTATACATATGTGTACATATATACACACATATACATAAGTTGATAATTTTAAGTTGTAATTGCCTAAATTAATATTACTATTCTTATTTTTTTGAGACAGCATCTTGCTCTATTGGCCAGACTGGAATGCAATTATAGTTCACAGGAGCTTCGATCTCCTGGGCTCAATTAATCCTCCCACTTTGGCCTTCTGAGTTGCTAGGACCATACGGGCATGCCACCGTGCCTGGCTAATATTTGTATTTTTCGTAGAGACAAGGTTTCATCATGGTGCCCAGGCTGGATGTAAATTATTTTTATAGGCTTATGTTTATATAAAATACATATGTATATAAATAATTCAAGAAATACTGTTTGCACAACTACGTTTAAATAAGTTAATAAGGTACAAACTTCAGAAATAATAGGAAAAAACTCAGCAAAAGAACTGGCAGATTGCTTCAAAACCATTTACCCCTATAACTAAGGTTAAAAGAAATAGGGCTACTAAAGTATAGACATATAACTATAGCATATACATATAACTATTTATGTTATACGCTGTCAGAAAATAGAAATGATATGAATAATAAAAAACTGGGTGGGCAAGCAGAAGCAAATAGGAATTTGAGTTTGCTTACTGCTGCAAACTCAAGAGAAGTTAAAAGAACTTTACAAAACATGAAAATTATCAAGTAATAGAAGTATTGTACATAATATATTAAATGGTATGAAGTCACATACTAAGAAGGGCCATTTTACTTATTAACATTATATGATAGAGTTTTTAAAATGGAAGAGGAAAGAAGAGAAAACAAGCTAGTTTTTTATTGCTTACAGTATGAAAATAATGGACGCTCAAACATGGATAATTTTATTAAGTTATAAAGGTAACTAGAACAACAAATATAATCCATCCTATATCCATCCATCCATCCATCCATCCATCCATTTATTTCCCACTTTGAGACCACATAATAACTTAAAAAATAAAATAGGCCGGGCGTGGTAGCTCATGTCTGTAATTCCAGCACCTTGGGAGGACAAGGCAGGCAGATCGCCTGAGCTCAAGAGTTTGAAACCAGCCTGGGCAACATGGTGAAACCTCATCTTTATCAAAAATACAAAAAATTAGCTAGGCGTGGTGGTGTAGGCCTGTAGTCCCATTTACTTGGAAGGCTGAGGAAGTCCTTCAAAAAGTACTCGTAGGCTGGGCACGGTGGCTCACTCCTGTAATCCCAGCACTTTGGGAGGCCGAGGCGGGTGGATCACCTGAGGTCAGGAGTTTGAGACCAGCCTGACCAACGTGATGAAACCCTGTCTCTACTAAATATACAAAAATCAGCCAGGCATGGTGGTGAGCACCTGTAATCCCAGCTACTCGGGAGGTTGAGGCACGAGAATCACTTGAACCTGGGTGGTGGAGGTTGCAATGAGCTAAGTTCGCGCATTGCACTCTGGCCTGGGCGACACAGCGAGACTTCATCTCAATTGAAAAAAAAAAAAGTACTTGTACTTGTAGAGGCCAGGCATAGTGGCTCACACCTGTAATCCCAGCACTTTGGGAGGTTGACGTGGGTGGACAGTTTGAGCCTAGGAGTTCAAAACCAGCCTGGGCAACATGATGAAACTCTGTCTTTAAAAAATATATAAAAATTAGCTGGGTGTGGTGGCATACACCTGTAGCCCCAGCTGCTTGGGAGGCTGAGGTGGGAGGATCGCTTGAGTCCAGGAGGTCGAGGCTGAAGTAAGCTGTGATCACTGCCACTGCACTCCTAGGTGACACAGTGAGATCCTGTCTCAAATAAACAATACTCACATAATATTTACACAGACAAAAAGTCCATTATAGGCTACAGAAGAAACTATAATTAAAAAGTCAGAAATGAAGAAGTAATACACACAACATATAAACACAGTATAATACAGCTAAGAGTTAACAAAAAAATTTAAAAGACCCTTCCATGAATCTGAAACTGCAGAATTTTAAGGGAAAAAAGGATAATGACAACATTATATAGAGAGTAAAGTATATTGCTTTAAGAAGTTAAGCCGATGTGTATTCCCTGAACACAGGTTTAACCCCTTACAGCAATGGAAACAAAATAAATAAAAGTCACACTCTGGAGAAACTCTCGTATATACATACACATATACAAGAAAACATTATTCCACTTATATAAAGTTAAAAAACATGTAAAACTAGGCCAGGCGGTGGCTGATGCCTGTAACCCCAGCACTCTGGAAGGCCAAGGCGGGTGGATCACCTGAGGTCAGGAGTTTGATACCAGCCTGGCCAACATGGTGAAACCCCGTCTCTACTAAAAATACGGGAAAACAAACAAACAAACAAACAAAAAAACCCAGCTGGGCATGGTGTCACACGTCTGTAATCCCCTACTTGGAAGGCTGAGGCACAAGAATTGCTTGAACTCAGGAGGTGAAGGCTGCAGTGAGCTGAGATCGTGCCAGTGCACCCCAGCCTGAGCAACAGAGTAAGACTCTGTCTTAAAAAAAAAAAAAAAATTAGCTGGACGTGGTGGTGCATGCCTGTAATCCCAGCTACTTGGGTGGCTGAGGCATGAGAATTGCTTGAACCCGGGAGGCAGAGGTTGCAGTGAGCCGTTGTGCCACTACACTCCAGCCTGGGCGACAGAGCAAGACTGTCTCAAAACCAACCAACCAACCAACCCACTCATCCACTACATAAAACTAAGCAATACATGTTTAGGATACAAAACACATTAAAAAACCATTTTTAAATGCAAGGGAAAATAGAAGAGGAACACTTCCTAATTTATTCTGAGTGTTACTCTGATACAAAGACATTACAAGAAAACTACAGACTAATATCTTTTGTGTACAGATGCAAAAATGCTCAACAAAATGCTATCAAACCAAATTCAACAGCATATTAAAAGGCGAAGTGGGATTTATCCCAGGAACTCAATGTTGGTTCAACATACAAAAATCAATCAATGTAATACACCATTACAATGTAATACACCATTATTAATAACAGAATATAAAAGGAAAAACCCCACAAGATTATCTCAATAGATGCAAAATAAGCATTTGACAAAATCCAACACCCTCTTTCATGGTAAAAACACTGAACAAAGTAGGAATTTCTAGAAACTAAGAATTTCCTCAACCTGATAAAAACAAAAAACCCCCAGCTAACATCATAATGGTGAAAGACTGAAAGCTTCTCTATTAAGATCAGAAAGAAGACAGGAATGTTCACTCTTGCATTTCTTTTTTTGAGATGCAGTCTCACTCTGCCTGTCGCCCAGGCTGGAATGCAGTGGTGTGATCTCGGCTCACTGAAACCTCCGCCTCCTGGGTTCAAGTGATTCTCCTGCCTCAGCCTGCTGAGTAGCTTGCATTACAGGTGCGTGACACCATGCCCACCTTCAACTAATATTTATTGAGTACTTATGTGCCACACACTGTGCTGGCTGCAGGATATATATTGGCAGACAAACAGACATACTCTCTCCTCAATGCCCTTTCTGACTAGTACAGTAAGCAGAATATAAATTAGTGAATAAAAATTTATAATTACAAATTGTAAGAGAGGTTGTTGCAAGAGAATAAGGCAGAGTGGTTAATTATTTAAATGAGTTGATTAGGGAAGGTCTATAATGAGGTAATATTTAAGCTAAAACCCAAAGGATAAAATTTAACCAAGTGAAAGATGATGAAACATGGTGTCATGACCATTCTTGTGCCTAGAGAAAGAATGTAGCCAGAAGAAGAGGGCCCAGGTCTGAAGCTGAGGAACTCCAGTATCTGAAGTTCAGGCAGAATAAACAGCGGCCAACAAAGGAATCTACATAGAAGCAGCGAGACAGACAAGAAGTGACTAACCTAGGAAAGTAAAAATTCTTCAAAACCAAAAGTAACGAAAATGTTTTAAAGAACAAAGAGTGTGCCAGGAGCAGCGGCTCACGCCTTTAATCCCCACACTTTGGGAGGCCAAGGAAGGCAGATCACGTGAGGTGAGGAGTTCAAGACCAGTCTGGCCAACATGGTGAAACCCCATCTCTACTAAAAATTCGAAAAAATTATCGGGCCGTGGTGGCTCATACCTATAGTCCCAGCTACTTGGAGGCTGAGGCACAAGAATCACTTGAATCCGGGAGCAGTGAGCTTAGATCACACCACTGCATGGGCAAGAGTCAGACTCGGTCTTAAAAAATAAATAAATAAATAAATAAATAATTTATTGGATTTAGCAAACAGAAGTGTTTGGTGGCCTTGAATAAAGTGGTTTGGTGAAAACTGCTAAAGTCAGTGTAAATAGGCTGAAGAGTGAAAAAAGAGAGATGAAAGGAGAAGAAAAAGGGGAAGGAGAAAGGGGCAGGAAAAGATGAGTTAAGTTATATTATAGTTCTGGATAAAATAAAACATACAAAAATTTAATATATAGCTAAGCTAAGTTCAAAAACAAGAAAGGGGGTCAAGCGCGGTGACTTATGCCTGAAATCCCAGCAAACTGGGAAGCCGTGGCAGGCAGATCACCTGAGGCAAGGAGTTCAAGACTAGCCTGGCCAACATGGTGAAACCCCGTTTCTACTAAAAACACAAAAATTAGGCCAGGCGCAGTGGCTCACGCCTATAATCCCAGCACTTTGGGAGGCCGAGGCGGGTGGATCACAAGGTTAGAAGTTCAAGACCAGCCTGACCAACATGGTGAAACCCTGTCTCTACTAAGTGTTGGGGTTACAAGTGTGAGCCATTGTGTCTGGCCTCAAAGGAGTTTTAACAGTTTTTACTGCTACCACTACTTGACTACCTACTATGTAACAGGCATTGTGTTTTCAAACACTAACTCGTGTAATCTTCCTAACACACTTTCGAAGTAGGTATTACTATCGCTACAGTTTTTACAGAGCCAGTAAATAGGAATGTAATAGAAATCTGAGATCTACTACTAATTACCACCAAATGTCAAACAAATGCTGTTAGCAACAGTGATAATTTTCAACAAAATTTGAGTTCTTTCTTCTTCAGTGAGCACCTCCCCACCTTCCAATGAACAGCTCTGTTTAAATACCTTGTACTTTTGTCTCAGCTCTTCTGTGTCTTCTTTTTCCACTTCTAGGACACGGCGCCGTTCGGTAGCATCTTCAGCATAATCAAGCTTGACAAAAATAGATATGATTAGACTTAATTCCTAAAGTACCCCCAAGATTAGCTATGAAAAAGTTATTTGTACAACTACAGTATTATCTGAAAACCAAAAAAATTGTATTTTGCTCAGCTACTGCTTGCTTTACTGTCACCCCACAGAGAAAATCACATGCAAAATAGTTTGTTAATCCTGTCATGCTGGTAGTTTCCAAAAGGCACATTTGTTGAAAGGAGACTTCACTTCAATGTTAATTTTCTTTTCTTTCTTTCTTTCTTTTGAGATGGAGTTTCACTCTTGTTGCCCAGGCAACAAGATCTTGGCTCACTGCAACCTTCACCTCACGAGTTCAAGTGATTCTCCTACCTCAGCCTCCCGAGTAGCTGGGATTACAGGTGCCCGCCACAATGCCCTGCTAATTTTTTTGTATTTTCAGTAAAGATGGGATTTCACCATGTTGGCCAGGCTGGTCTCGAACTCCTCACCTGTAGCTGGGATTACGGGCGTAAGCCACCACGCCTGGCGACTCCTAATTCTTTGAAAATTAACATTGAGTTTGGGCACGGTGGCTCACGCCTGTAATCCCAGCACTGTGGGAGGCCGGGGTGGGCAGATCACCTGAGGTCAGGAGTTCAAGACCAGCCTGACCAATATGACAAAACGCTGTTTCTACTAAAATACAAAAATTAGCTGGGTGTGGTGTCATGCGCCTGTAATCCCAGCTACTCAGAAGGCTGAGTCAGGAGAATCCCTTGAACCCGGGAGATGGAGGTTGCAGTGAGCCGAGACTGCGCCATTGCACTCTAGCCTGGGCAACAAGAGCGAAACTCCATCTCACAAAAAAAAAAAGAAGAAGCAGAATTAGGAATCAATGAAGAAAATATTTTAGGCAAAGAAAAGTAGGTATTACAGATGGCAGCTGAACCCAATTCTATAGAAGGCAAAGCTTTTATCACAGCAACATTTTAAGAGCTGAGCAACACTGCCTGCTGAAGCAAGCACCAAGGTCTGGATCTAAGTCTGATATTGCCTTGCTGTATAACCCTCGGCAAATCACTTAACTTCTTTATGTGCCAGTTAAAACAGGGGCACTGTTTATATTCTATTTGTTTCAAAAGCAGCACTAAATGAAAACGTAAAATACATTTTTAGTTGTCCAAAGAAAAATATTAAAACTACATTTCATCTGATAAACGTATTCTTGCACAGACATCTGAATTTGGAATTGGTATTATTTCAAAATATCCCATAAAACTTATGAGTTAATGAGATCAATTTACCTCCATTTCCATGCGACCCATGCCCATGACATCATACTTGACAACAATTGGAATGGGATCTGTTCTCCCTGTAACAGGAACACATAATCAAGGTAAGGCACAAAGCCAAGCCAACAGCTCATTTTACACATTGGGTTTTGGGTGGTTAGAGATCTTGCCTTGGAGTGCAGAGACCAGAAAGCTACAGTGAACCAAACACAAGCCATTCTCACAGCTTACACTCAAGACCTTCCTTTCCTAGTTTAAACCCAACTAACCACCTTGGCTGACCTTCCCGTTGGGATTAACTTCAAATTACTGTGGCAAAATTACATTAATAAGTAATGCAAAGCACTTTTAAGCAATGGCACCAGGAGGTTTAAATTTTAAAACTTTAAAAACTCCTTTTAAGATCCCCAAATAACTTCCCATCAAAAATCACTTCACTCTGTCACTGATATCCTCCTACACAACTTTTTAACCTAGTTAAAAAAAAAAAAAAAAAAAAAAAAAAAAAAAAAACTCAACTGGCATGGTTAAATAGAAAAAGTACATTTTCAAACATGATGCAGTAAAACTTTATAATTACAACTCAGTATGCTGATTTTGTTTTCAAAAGATGTTTTACAATTTTTTTTTGATGTTCCTTATAGACAAGGAGATGCTTTACAACTTAATGGGGCTGTGAAAAGTTTAAATAAAAAGAAACAATTAGTTGCCCTTAGAGACAAAGAATAGTTTTCCTTTTAATCTGGTGCTCTAAAGTCCCATTTCCTAGAGTGGATTTAACACTGGCTACGAGGGTAACTGGTAAGCTGTGAAAAGGACTGGTTGCGAAGAAAATTGACTTTAAACTAATTGATCTATGCTGGATAATTTTTTAAAATATATATATATTTAATCCACTCATAACCAGCCAAACAAAGCAAAATGGGGCAGACAAGCACTTTACTACCACAGCTGTTTTACATCACAACTTGCGCTTTTTATTGTGATGTAAGCCCACTGAAAAGAGGACTTACCTTATCCGTTGTACACCTTTAGTGAAAAAACACAATGTTTACTTCCCTCATCATTTCACTCAGGCTGGTGTAAACAATTGGTTTTTTTGGTTGTGTTGTTGTTGTTATACACACACATATATATATATATATATTATACCTTTGGGCTAAAAATGGAGTTTTCTTAGGCTAAATCTGAGGTATTACCCTCCCAACCCCAAAAAAAAACTTCTTAAAAAATAAATGCCATGATTATGACTGGTTTTGGTCCTGCAAAATAAAGAAGAAACCATGTTCAAAACGACCACAACCACTTGTATTCGGTGGCTCTATATTTGTGGAATTAATTTTTGCCTTTAAGATGGAATGAAAAACAAATTCATAAGTTTAACTACTTATGTATCCTATTATTGTTTTTAAACAATAAATAGGGAGAATTAGAATTATCACAGCAAAAACAAAAGCAAAAAAACAAAAACAAAACAAAACAAAAAACCCAAACTGTTAAAGAACATCTCATGTCAGGAACAACAAAAAAAACTTCTAGAATACAGCCTTCTTTTATATACAATTAAAAGACTGCCAGTAAAGCAAAATGAAAATGCATTACTACCTTATGCCCAATGGTATAATAAATAAGCAGTGACTGCAATCTTTAGCAAAAGGACCAAATTAAAGACAGGTTATAAAAATGACTTCCTAGGTGCAATATCACTTTCATAACGTCTCAATCAGGGATTTACTGGTAAAAATAAATGGTCCAATGAATGAATTAAAAAGAAATGTCAAAGCAATTTATTTTGGTATTTTTTTTGATCTGTCAGAATTTGTTTTGCAAGAATCAAGAAAGTTTTGGTACAAATTCATTACCTCTGTAAACCCCTGTTTATAAACTCTGCATTAGTACTTTTGCCTTCTAAGGCAGTCAAAGTTTGTTTTAATTTATTTATAAATTGCAGTAGCAAGTGCTAGTGCCCATTACATTGTGGGGAAATCAAGTTTTTGACAGTATTAGAATTTAATGTTTTAACTGATTTTATTGGCAGTTCTAACACAAACAGATACATCCCTTCTTAACATTACCCTTTAATGAACAGGGATCAAACAAGTTGCATAAGGAAAGGAAAGGAAAATGAAAAAGACCAAGCAGAAGGATGAAGGCTACAACAGAGAAAGTAAGCCTAACATATTGGTGCACTGATGACAAAAGGAGTAATTCAGTCTGAAAATAAAAAATTACCACTGCTAAGATTACCATCACCACAACAAGTCCAGGATCATAATGCTGTAAAAAAGAAACACCATTTGTTAGGCAGAAACCATTAGGGTAAGAAACAGGCCTTCTAGCAGGCAGACAGGATGGGGTAAAGTAACAGTTGGGCTTTGTCCCTCCCCCAATCTCAGCCAGGGACAGAGGAAGGACATTTTGTGCTACAGCAACTGTTTTCATACTGGTCAGACCAAGGTGTGAGATTTTTGTACTGCTACTTAAGAACATGAACAACACCCTCTTCAATAAGGCAGGAGGTAGGGTATCAGTTTCAAGTAAGAGAACTAGCTCTAGCTTCCAATCTTTCATTTAACTATTCTTTCTGGTAAATTAGTATTCAGGGCCCAAGGTAGAACTTTTAAAAGAAATTACATCTAAGACTCTATCAGATCAACTAACTGGACAGTAATCAAGTCATTTATTTCACCAAAAGAACTCTAGGAGGCTTAGAGTATGGATGAGATGTCCTCAAGACTTCTCTAGAAATATATACATAAAACAATTAAGAGGTCTAGAAAATAATCTTAGATCTTCAGTGCTTGGAGAACTTTGTACATTTGAATTCTGTTATGAATGAATACAACTCTTTAAGTGGCTCTCCTCAGAACTTTGCTTCCTGTTAACCAAGGCTTCCCAGGCTGGCCAATATCTTTCTTTCAGCACACAACAAAACCAATCTTTGAAGGACAGCTCTAGAGAAACTGACATCAAAAGAGCTGTCACATTTAAAATTACTCCACTCAGAGTTAACTCACAGAAAATAAACAGTATGACTTTCAAAGCAATCTTGAAGGTGACATTATTGCCTGGGCCAAGTAGTAATTTCTTAACATTATTAAAGAGGCTACAGACCAAGGAAAAATCCCAGTGGGAAAAGACACCAAACACTACATACAGGAAGACGCTGCAGCATTAAAAAACAAAACAAAACACCCCCTCAGTTTATTCAGTTGCTATCAATGATAAATCCTAAAGAACATCACTAAGAATACCTAAATACCAATTGTAGTGATGACCTCAAAAGATAGGTAGCAACTGAGTGTCTGCTAATACGTATTCGCTAGAAAACTCAACTTTTTTTTTTTTTTTTTTTTCTCTGAGATGGAGTTTTGCTCTTGTTGCCCAGGCTGGAGTGCAATGGTGTGATCTCGGCTCACCACAACCTCCCACCTCCCTGGTTCAAGCGATTCTCCTGCCTCAGCCTCCCAAGTAGCTGGGACTACAGGCATGCACCACCATGCCTGGCTAATTTTGTATTTTTAGTAAAGACGGGGCTTCTCCATGTTGGTCAGGCTGGTCTCAAATTCCTGACCTCAGGTAATCCGCCCATCTCAGCCTCCCAAAGTGCTGGGATTACAGGCGTGAGCCACCTCGCCCGGCCTCAACTTGTTTTAAAAGTAAAATTCAGGTTCCCTACTTCTTGGTTTCTTTTAAAATATGGCAAATATTATTTAAAATATATTAAATTAGTGAGAACATTTTTGTTGCTTGTTTCACTCTAAAGGAAGCAACTTCAACCAGAACACGAAATAATCTCCTTAAAAGAAACTGTCTTCCTCAGGAAGAGATCTATAGACACTTACTGTACTTTGGCCAACTGAGGAAGGGAAAGGAAACACATGCAAAATCAAGAATGTGCCAATATCAATGTATTAATCTGATGGAAAACAACTGATACTCATATTTTCTAAGTCAAAACCTTAAATAATGTTTCATAACCAGAATTACATATTTATTTTCTAGAGAGACTGTCGCTCAGGCTGGAGTACAGCAGCACGATCAGCTCACTGCAATCTCCACCTTTCAGGCTCAAGTGATCCTCTTGCCTCAGCCTCCCAAAGCTCTGGGATTACAGGTGTGAGCTGCACATCAGCCTATTGTCTATTTTAAAATGTAGGCTGACTTATGCAATAATAGAAATTCCTAAATGCTCTCATATATATGCAGGTCTTGCTAAAATGTGAAGGCATGATGACACAAGTAAGGAGGGAATACAAATACAAAAACCCACTGATTATCATAGTCACCCTGTTATTGAGAACAACCCCTCAGGAATCAGTTTTGATTTTAAAATGGTTAAGGCTACACCAATCTACAAAACTGTCCCAAAGACTTAAACTACAGAGAAATAACTCTTTAAAAAAAATTTTTTTAATTCATATATATATATTTTTTAGAGGGAGTCTTGCTGTGTCGCCCAGGCTGGAGTGCAGTGGCACCATCTCGGCTCACTGCAAGCTCCGCCTCCCGGGTTCACACCATTCTCCTGCCTCAGCCTCCTCAGTAGCTAGGACTACAGGCACCCGCCACCACGCCCAGCTAATTTTTTGTATTTTTAGTAGAGACAGGGTTTCACCGTGTTAGCTAGGATGGTCTCGATCTCCTGACCTCGTGATCTGCCTGCCTCGGCCTCCCAAAGTGCTGGGATTACAGGTGTGAGCCACTGTGCCCGGCTGGTTCTTTTGTTGTTTTTTGGGAAACACTACTTTTTTTTTTTTTTTTTGAGATGGAGTCTCGCTCTGTCACCAGGCTGGAGTGCAGTGGAGCAATCTCGGCTCACTGCAAGCTCTGCCTCCCAGGTTCATGCCATTCTCCTGCCTCAGCCTCAGTAGCTGGGACTACAGGCGCCCGCCACAACGCCTGGCTAATTTTTTATATTTTTAGTAGAGATGGGGTTTCACTGTGTTAGCCAAGATGGTCTGGATCTCCTGACCTCGTGATCCGCCCGCCTCGGCCTCCCATAGTGCTGGGATTACAGGCGTGAGCCACTGCGTCCGAACTGGAAACACTATTTTTTTTTTTTTTTTGAGACGGAGTGTCGCTCTGTCACCCCGGCTGGAGTGCAGTGGTGCGATCTTGGCTCACTGCAACCTCCCCCTCCCGGGTTTAAGCAATTGTCCTGCCTCAGCCTCCTGAGTAGCTGGGACTACAGGTGTGCCATCAAGCCCAGCTAATTATTTTGTATTTTTAGTAGAGATGGGGTTTCACCATGTTGGCCAGGATGGTCTCGATCTCTTTACCTCAGGATCTGCCCACCTCAGCCTCCCAAAGTGCTGGGATTACAGGTGTGAGCCACTGTGCCCGGCCCAGGGAAACACTATTTTTAAAGAGACAAACTCTAGGAATAGAACAACTGGGAAGAATATATTAAAGGACAACCATAATACAGTAATCAGCCATACTTTAGAAAACAGAAGACGTATGATTTCCCTGCAGAAAAAAATTAGAAAGGAAGAAGCTTCTACAGTGATTAAAACACTGGTTGAACTGTCAACAGATGTTAAGAATACCACAATGTAAGATGTAAGAACACAATGTATCTCTGCTGCTTTTCCCCTTACAGAGATTCAACACAAATATTTACAACAAATACTGCTTTTCCCCTTACAGATTCAACACAAATATTTACAAAAAATACTGAGTTTCAGCCAGGCTCAGTGGCTCACGCCTGTAATCCCAGCACTGTGGGAGGTTGAGGCGGGCAGATCACTTGAGGTCAGGAGTTCGAGACGAGCCTGGCCAACATGGTGAAACCCCATCTCTACTAAAAACACAAAAATTAGCCAGGCGTGGTGATGGGCACCTGTAATCCCAGCTACTCAGGAGGCTGAGGCAGGAAAATCACTTGAACCCAGGAGGCAGAGGTTGCAGTTAGCAGAGACTGCACCACTGCGCTCCAGCCTGGGCAACACAACGACACTCCGTCCCCCCAAAAAACAAAACAAAAGCCCAGGCACGGTGGCTCACGCCTGTAATCCCAGCACTTTGGGAGGCCGAGGCAGGTGGATCACCTGAGGTCAGGAGTTCGAGACCAGCCTGACCAACATGGTGAAACACCGTCTCTACTAAAAATACAAAATTAGCTGAGCGTGGTGGTGCATGCCTATAATCCCAGCTACTCGGGAGGCTGAAGCAGGAGAATCGCTTGAACTGGGAGGCGGAGGTTGCAGTGAGCTGAGATCGCACCATTGCACTCCAGTCTGGGCAACGAGAGTGAAACTCTGTTTCAAAGAGACAAAAAAAAAAAAAAAAAAAAAAAAAGAGAGAGAGAGCGAGCGAGTAAGAGAGCGAGAGAGAGGAGTTTCTACTATATTCAAGGCACTGTTCTGGGCACTGCATATAGTGATGATGAAAAAAATAAAAAAAAGCAACACCACCACTGCAGCACCATGTTCCATGAATTACCAATAAATAGGCAAAACAGAGTAATCTGAGCAGTTGGAACTTCAGCTGAGTTCAGCAAGAGACTGAGAGAAAACAGAACATTAGTGAAGCTAATGCATAAGCAGTTAAAAAAGCTTAAAAAAATGTCTGAAGTTGTCTTTTAAAGATATCTAAAGTTGTCTTTAAAGACTTGACCTTAACGAAGTACAAGTAAATATAAAAGCCATCAAAAAGTCACAAAATCCACTCTTCTTTGTTGTTTATGGAGACAGGATCTTGCTAAGTCACCCAGGCTGGAGTGCTGTGGTGCCATCTCCGCTCACTGCAAACTCCAGTGTCCAGACTCAAGCCATTCTCGAGCCTAAGCCTCCTGAGCAGCTGTGCCCGCCACTACATCTGGCTAATTTTTGTATTTTTAGTAGAGATGGGGTTTCACCATATTGCTCAGACTGGTCTCGAACTCCTGGGCTTGAGCGATCTGTTCATCTTGGTCTCCAAAGTGCTGGTATTATAGGTGTGAGCCAATGTGCCCGGCCTAAAATCCACTTTCTTTTTTTTTTTTTTTTGAGACGGAGTCTTGCTCTGTCACCCAGGCTGGAGTGCAGTGGCCGGATCTCAGCTCACTGCAAGCTCCGCCTCCCGGGTTTAGCCATTCTCCTGCCTCAGCCTCCCGAGTAGCTGGGACTACAGGCGCCCGCCACCTCGCCCGGCTATTTTTTTGTATTTTTTAGTAGAGACGGGGTTTCACCGTGTTAGCCGGAATCGTCTCTCGATCTCCTGACCTCGTGATCCGCCCGTCTCGGCCTCCCAAAGTGCTGGGATTACAGGCTTGAGCCACCGCGCCCGGCCCTAAAATCCACTTTCAAAAGACAATTAAAACTGGGCTGGGCTTGGTGGCTCATGTCTGTAATCCCAGCACTTGGGGAGGTCAAGGCAGGAAGACGGCTTGAGGACAGGAGTTTGAGACCAGACTGGGCAATACAGCAAGACTCCATCTCTCCAAAAAATTTTTCTTAAAAAAATTGGGCGGGCATTATGGCATGCACCTGCAGATCTAGCCACTGAGGAGACTGAGGCAGGAGGACCACTTGAGCCCAGGAGCTAAAGTGAGCTATGATTGCGCCACTACGCTCCAGCCTGGGTGACAGAGAAAAACCTTGTCGAAAGAAAAGAGAAAAGGGGGGAAAAAAAGACCATTAAGCTGATAAAGGCCAAGACCCAACATTGACATATTTAAAGTACTTATTTTTTTATTTTTTTTTTATTTTTGAGATGGAGTCTCGCTCTGTCGCCCGGGCTGGAGTGCAGTGGCCGGATCTCAGCTCACTGCAAGCTCCGCCTCCCGGGTTTAGCCATTCTCCTGCCTCAGCCTCCCGAGTAGCTGGGACTACAGGCGCCCGCCACCTTGCCCGGCTAGTTTTTTGTATTTTTTAGTAGAGACGGGGTTTCACCGTGTTAGCCAGGATGGTCTCGATCTCCTGACTTCGCGATCCGCCCGTCTCAGCCTCCCAAAGTGCTGGGATTACAGACTTGAGCCACCGCGCCCAGCCTATTTCTTATTTTTAAGTAATTCAAATACATATGTGAAAATCAAGAATAAAAAACTACGCAGGTGATTCTTTGATTTGCAAAAGTATTCAAAATAGGATTCAAGTCATGCTAATGGACTTAAATATCATTCCATTTATTGAAACAGTGATCACATGAAACTTTCAGAAACACTGAATAAAACATGGTACATTTATTTCCAAACCAAAGCTTAATTTTTGCAAATTTCTCCTGAAAATGACAGTCTTTAAGTGGCATAGAAACACTTACTTTCAGCATCATTCAGATATTTTTCTAAGCAACTCTAACATATGATAGATGCTAACTCTCAGAAAACATTAACTGAAAACACTGAGCACAATACTTATTCCCTAGAGTGTTTTTAAGGTTTAAAAAAAGAGAAAAACTTTCTACCCAAAATAGAGTTCAAATTACCCAGTTCTACAAAAACCAACTATATTCTTGCCATGGCCTTTTTAATGACCTATACAACAACCACATTAATTTGATTTTCTGTCTTCCTTTTTTGTTTTTTTGAAACAGGGTCTTGCCGTCGCCCAGGCTGGAGTGCAGTGGCATAATCACGGCTCACTGCAGCCTCAACCTCCTGGGCTCAAGTGATCCTCCCATCTCAGCTTCCTAAGAAGCTGGGACTACAGGTGCATACATGTGGTGACATGTGGCTAATTTTTGTTATTTTTTGTAGAGACGGGATTTCGCCATGTTGCCTGCACAGCTTGTTCTGAGCTCAAGCAATCTGCCCACTTTGGTGGGATTACAGACATGAGCCACAGTGCCTGCCCAATTTGATTTTCAAATACAGATGTTTTGTTTTTTTTTTTTGAGACAGAGTCTCGCTCTGTCGCCCAGGCTGGAGTACAGAGGCGCGATCTCGGCTCACTGAAAGCTCTGCCTCCCGGGTTCGTGCCATTCTCCTGCCTCAGCCTCCCGAGTAGCTGGGACTACAGGCGCCCGCCACCACGCCCAGCTAATTTTTTGCATTTTTAGTAGAGATGGTGTTTCACTGTGGTCTTGATCTCCTGACCTTGTGATCCGCCCACCTCGTCCTCCCAAAGTGCTGGGATTACAGGCGTGAGCCACCATGCCCGGCCCAAATACAGATGTTTTCTAAGGCACAAAAGTTTAATTATGACCTAAACGAATTTCCATCTGACACTGTCCATCTAGGATAAGATAGTTCAATTTTAATCATATAACTAAATATAGTAATAAACAGGAACAAAGGTGGGGCAAAAGGCTTTAGTGAAAGTGTTGTTAAATCAGAATGTTAGGCCTGGAAAGGATATCTCATCCAGGGATAACGGTATCCTCAAGCCCTTAGAAGAGATAATAAAGAGAATTCATGAGTTACTTTCAATCAAAAAAAAAAAAAAAAAAACCTAAAGAAAATCATACTTTTACCTGAGATACAACTGTTTTAGCTAAAATTATATTGACTCACTGAAGGTTGTCTCAAGCTCACCACCATGCTAAGATCAATTTTTTTTTTAAATAGGAAAGCCAATTTAATAAATACAATTTTGGGGTAAAATAGACTAAAACATGGGGCTTAGGAGATATGGGAAAAAAACATAAGTCTTTAGTTTAAAAAAAAAACAACAAAAAACAGGCCAGGCACATGGCTCACGGCTGTAATCCCAGCACTTTGGGAGGCCGAGGCAGCAGATTACCTGCGGTCAGGAGTTCGAGATCAGCCTGGCCAACATGGCGAAACCTCATCTGCATTTAAAATACAAAAATTAGCTGGGCGTGATGGCACGCTCCTGTAATCCCAGCTACTCGGAAGGCTGAGGCAGGAGAACCACTTGAACCCGGGAGGTGGAAGTTGCACTGAGCCAAGATAGTACCATTGCACTCCAGCCTGGGCAACAAGAGTGAAACTCCGTCTCAGGGGGAAAAAAAACAAAAAAACAAAAATAACGTGGTAGCACTTTTGTGCTCTGAGTTTTACTTATGTTTGCATCCATATCTGACACAGTATATAGGCCAGAATAGCATTTAGTTAAAAAGCATTTGTTGACTCAGAGAACGAACATATTCGTAATGGGTCTGAAATTGGTTCAACTGTAAGTACTTAGTCATGATGATGCACGCCGTTTAACATCACAAGATACTAATGATTTAACTCTCATAATCAAGGAATTATTTTATCAAGTAGAACATATCACTATATTAGAAAGGTCTCCATGTATCAAAAAAATACAAACTTTTATAATGAAATATTTGAGTTTTACATTACTGGTCATTAGAGGCTTAAGGTTTGTTCAATTTCGTTTTTTGTTATCACTCAGGAATCAAGGAGAAGGAGGCATCAAATGTTTAAGAAAAAAATACTAAAGAACTTACATTCATATATCGACAAACTTTTAAAAAACTGAATTGAAAAGTTGCCATAACCAGTTTCAGTGAAGGAAAATCTCAAGTCAGCCCTCATAATAATGATGTTTTCCAGGAAATTAGGTTTAGGGTAAGTGGCCTATTAGAAATTCTGAAAACGTTTTTCCTCTTTTTAAAAAACAGGTCAAAGTAAAAAGTAATTGCTTTTTTGAAGTACCCAATACACTCCTATATACATGTAGGTAGACCAAAAATTACCAGTGGGCTCCAATCTATGTATTTCTTTTTCTTTTCCTTTTTTTTTCCTAAGATGGAGTTTCACTCTTGTTGCCTAGGCTGGAGTGCAATGGCGCGATCTCGGTTCACTGCAATGTTTGCTTCCTAGGTTCAAGCGATTCTCCTGCCTCAAGCCTCCTGAGTAGCTGGGATTACAGCTGCCTGCCACCACGCCTGGCTAATTTTTTGTATTTTTAGTAGAGACAGGGTTTCACCATTTTGGCCAGCCTGGTCTCGAACTCCTGACTTCAGGTGATCCACCCACCTCATACTCCCAAAGTGCTGGGATTACAGGCTTGAGCCACTGTGCCCAGCCTAGAATTCCAAAAGAAAAAATATACTTGTAAAGAGTGGCAACGTGAAACTCAGGGGATCTGAATTACAGTTCTGTTGTTAATTGGGCATGTGACCCATTATTAGCTGTTAATTTCTTTTTATTTTTAGAGACAGAATCTCACCCTGTTGCCAAGGCAGGATGGAGTGCAGTGAAGTCATCATAGCTTACTGTTTAACACTGAACTCCTGGGCTCAAGTGATCCTCCCACCTCAGCCTCCTAAGTAGCTAGGACTACAGGCACTCACCACCACGTGTGGCTAATTAAAAAAAAAAAAAAATAGAGACAGTGTCTCACAATGCTGCCCAGGCTGGTTTCAAATTCCTAACCTCGAGTTATCCTTCTGCCTCAACCTCACAAAGTGCTGGGAAATAGGTGTGAGTCACCATGCCACCTATATTAGTTTTGTGATCTAAAAATAAAGGAGTTAGACAAGTCTGTAAGGTTCACTTCACAATTCTGAAGTTTGAAGAGTGGAACATATTTCAGTACAAAATATCTGGGGGAATTACGCAGATAGTGGCCAGTCTTGTGATATTATAATAAGCCAACAATCAAATGCCTTCTTAAACTTACTTTTGTTTTTCCATAGCTACACTGAAAATTTTACTATTCCAGGACCACTCTATTACCCCAAAAAACTTTCCAGTCTCATTTAAACTTTCCACTGTAACTCCTCCATTTCATCTTTTTTTTTTTTTATTTTCTTAAAGACTGAGTCTCACTCTGTCACCCAGGCTGAAGAACAGTGTCACAATCTTGGCTCACTGCAACCTCCGTCTCCCAGGTTTAAGTGACTCTCCTGCCTCAGTCTCCTGAGTAGCTGGGATTACAGGCATGCATCACCATGTCCAGCTAATTTTGTGTTTTAGTAGAGACAAGGTTTCACCATGTTGGCCAAGCTGGTCTCGAACTCCTGACCTCAACTGATCTGCCCATCTTGGCCTCCCAAAGTGTTGGGATTACAGGTGTGATCCACCGCGCCTGGCCTCCATTTCATGTTTAATAATTTTTTTTTTTTTTTTTGAGACAAAGTCTCACTCTGTTGCCCAAGCTGGAGTACAGTGGCACACTCTCGGCTCACTGCAACCTCTGCCTCCGGGGTTTAAGCAATTCTCCTGCCTCAGCCTCCTGAGTAGCTGGGACTACAGGCAATTGCCACCATGCCTGGCTAATTTTTGTATTTTTAGTAGAGACGGGGTTTCACTATATTGGCCAGGCTGGTCTTGAATTTCTGACTTCGTGATCTGCCCGCCTCAGCCTCCCAAAGTGCTGGGATTACAGGTGTGAGCCACCGCGCCCAGCCAATAAACTTTCTACATTTTTCTAGGCAATCCCTAAAAAAAGACTGGGCTGCAAATCTTAGCTCTCTAATGAGAGATAATATCTAAACACTTGTGTGACTTTTGGCAACCAGAGCCTGAGCCTCCACACCCTCCCCTGCAAAATGAAAATATTATCACCACCATTTTTTTTTTCCCCCCAAACAGGTTCTAGCTCTATGGCTCCGGCTGGAGGTTAGAGTTCAGTCACACAATCATAGCTCACTTGCAGCCTCAAACTCCTGGGCTCAAGCAATCCTCCTGCCTTAACCCCCCAAGTAGCTAGGACTACAGGCATAAGCCATCACACCACATCCAACCCTATTGCCCTTTTTAGGACTGGCATACAGACCAAAAGAGACAACATATGGAAGATATTTTGTAAACTTTAAATCACTACACAAAATGCTCAAGGATTCAGAAAATAGAGAAATTAGTCTTCCTTTTATTTCCAAATTTGACATTTTGGGAGTGTTTGTGAGACAGGGTCTCACTCACTCTGTTGCCCCGGTTGGAGTACAGTGGCGTGATCGCAGCTCACTGCAACTTCAGTCTCCCGAGTTCAAGCGATTCTCCTGTCTCAGCCTCCTGAGTAGCTGGGATTACAGGCGCCCACCACCACGCCCGGCTAATTTAAATTTGGCATTTTTGAAAGTAAGTATCTTAAAATGAAAGATACTCTAAAACAGAATCTGTGATAATTTCCAAATGTTTTACATACAATTTGATGAAAATGAAACAACCCCATTTACAGATGGAGAAAATTATTATCTATGATCAATAATCAAAGTATTACAGGCTGGGTATGGTGGCTCACGCCTATAATCCCAGCACTTTGGGAGGCTGAGGCAGGATGATAGCTTGAGCCCTGGAGTTCCAGACCAATCTAGGCAACTTAGGGAGACCCTTGTCTCTACAAAGAAAAATTTTTTAATTGGCCAGGCATGGTGGCAAATGCCTATATTCCCAGCTACACAGGATGCTGAGGTGGGAGGATCACATGAGCCAAAAAAAAAAAGAAGAAAAAGAAAGAAACCACTATCACTATATACCCTTTTGCCCACTTAAGAAGCTTCCTGGACACTCCATTCTCTTGCCTAAGTATCCTACTAACCCAATGTCATTTTAATAAGGCAAACTAACCTAGGTCCAAAAGTCTATAAATAATAAGGTGGGAAACAATGTAAATCAGGTTAAGGCTAAGACTGTTTTAAAAACAAACAAAAAAAAACACAACAAAAAAACCAAGCACTATACTACTTCAGTATAACCAATACATTTTGGATAAATTAAAAAAAAAAAAAAAAGAAAACTGTCCACCTTACTTACTATAATGAAGGTAATTTTCTTAGAAGTCTCTTATTCATATGGTCCAAAAGAACGTTTTTCTAGCCCTGGTCCATTCTATTTGCATTAAAAAAACGAGGCAAGGGGATATTTAAAATACCATTTCCTGGGCCAGGCATGGTGGCTCACGCCTGTAATCCCAGCACTTTGGGAGGCTGAGGCGGATGGATGACCTGAGGTCAGGAGTTTGAGACCAGCCTGGCCAACATGGTGAAACCCTGTCTCTACCAAAAAATACAAAAATTAGCCAGGCGTGGTGGCACATGCTTGTAATCCCAGCTACTCGGGAGGCTGAGGCAGGAGAATCGCTTGAACCCGGGAGGTGGAGGTTGCAGTGAGCCGAGATTGCACCATTGCACTCCAGCCTGGGCAACAAGAGCGAAACTCTGTCTCCAAAAAATAAATAAATAAAATATCATTTCCTGAACCCTACCTCAGACCTGCTGATATATGCTGGTCAGAATCGACATTAAATTTTTTGTTTGTTTTCTTTTTCAGTAGAGACAAACTCTTGCTATGTGGCCCAGGCTGGTCTTAACTCTGAATTCAAGCGATCCTCCCACCTCAGTCTCCCAAAGTGCTGGGGTTATAGGCATAAGCCCCTGCACCCAGCCTCAGAATCTACTTTTTTTTTTTTTTTTTTTTCCTGAGACAGAGTTTTGCTCTTGTTGCCCAGGCTAGACTGCAATGGCACGATCTTGGCTCACTGCAACCTCCGCCTCCCAGGTTCAAGCAATTCTCCTGCCTCAGCCTCCCAAGTAGCTGGGATTACAGGCATGCACCACCACGCCCGGCTAATTTTGTATTTTTAGTAGAGACGAGGTTTCTCCATGTTGAGGCTGGTCTGGAACTCCTGACCTCAGGTGATCTGCCCGCCTCGGCCTCCCAAAGTGCTGGGATTACAGGTGTGAGCCACCGTGCCCGGCCCGAATCTACATTTTTAACAAGAACCCAAGGTGATTCTGCTGAAAGCCATAAGACTAATAATGGAAAAAGCACTGGGGTAGAAGTTAGAAGACTTGTGCCGTAAAGGTAGCTCCTATCCTTAGCACTTTCACCTCAGATAAACATTTAAGTTTCTCAGTCTTTTAAGTGGCATTATGTCTCATTCTATACACTGGAGAGAAAAATGAGAAATATATAGGTATATAAAACATATATGCCATATTTAATTCCTGACACCCCCAAATCTTGTAAAAATATGGCTATGTGGAGGGTATAGCAAGGTCACAGTGATTACTAGTTGCAGAGCTAGAATTGAACCCAGGTGAAATTTCAGATGAGCTCACAAAGTAGTAACCTGCGGTTCAAATACAGCCTGGTATATGTTTTGTTTAATTTCATTATTTTAGACTTCAAGCCAACATTTATCAATTAGAACATTTCACAGAAAAGAAATCTGAATTTCTGGCTTCTTTTAACAATTTCAGAAGATCCAGCAACACTGAGATTATAATCTTAGGTGGCAACAATCAGCTTCTCTGAACACAGCAAAACTCAAACCACTTGCTATTGTCTCACACTCAATTTCAACTACGTATGCTATCATCAGGCCCCAACTCCTACTTCAGGTTTACATTCTTTGCTCCCTCCTTTTGAACCAAATGGGAATTACAAGAAAACCAAATGGGAGTTCTAGCTACTGGTTTGGGAAGATTTAGTGAGAAAGGAAAAACTGGATTTAAAACTAATAAACTATATTTGAAAAGATACTATACTACATGAAAAGATATTACACTTTGTTTTCTTTTCCAAGTGTTTAAGTGCCATTGCTTTAAATTTTGGTGGTAAATTTTAAATGAACTTTTGAAATATTTTAATAAAATATTTATTATAAAACACTTTTTACTTTATGTTCTTATCATTTTCAGATTTCATTCCACTTTAAAATACCAATGCTTCCCGTGGAAGAATAGAGATTCCACTAACTCACAGACACCTGTACTCCATGTATCCATCAGATGCACAGACAGAAAATAGTTGCTTGCTTTATTCTCACAATCTGAGACTTTTCACATTATTTTTAAAATTTTGAAATTATAAGTTAAATTGCTCAATTCCCTATTAAGCCTCCACTGTACCTTTAACTTCACAATTACAACAGTCATTATACTGTATTAAATTTGTTACATTATTTGTTTCCCTATTAGAAATAAAGCTCTGGAGGGCATTCCAGAGAGGTATTCACTCTTACTTAGTACAGATCTGGCACATTCTTTTTCTTTTCTGGAGAGTGTCTCGCTCTGTCGCCCAGGCAGCTCACTGTAACCTCCGCCTCCTGAGTTCAAGCTATTCTCATGCCTCAGTCTTCCAAGTAGCTGGGATTACAGGTGTGCGCCAACATGCCTGGCTAATTTTTATATATTTTGGTAGAGAGGGTTTCGCCTTGTTGGCCAGGCTGGTCTTGAACTGGCCTCAAGTGATCCACCTGCCTCGGCCTCCCAAAGAGCTGGGATTACAGTTGTGAGCCACCACACCCAACCCGGATCTGGCACATTTTAAGCATTTAATAAACATATGCAGAATACAAAACAAGAAAAGCAACAATAGAGAATACATAAATGCACAGTAATTACTATCCTTTAGGAATTTACAGTCTACTGAATTAGGTAGGAGACACATCAACAAAAATTATACAAGATTGAATATTTAAAATGCCACAAGAGAGAAACAGAAAGTACAAGAAATCAGGGAGGAAATTATAGTATGAGACATAAGTTAGAGTATTTTCTTTTTCCCTGGACACCAATTTCCATTCCTAAATATCTGGCAAAAGTTCTTACCACTCAACTTTAGCCTTAACTTTCTAGTGAATTTATACTCATCATGAAGAATATATATGACTACTTCAAGTGCCCTATGAGAATATATCACATTCAGAATTATCTCTACTTTTTCTGGCCTGAATAACTGCCGTATATTTCAATTCAGTGGCACTGGTATTTCTCACCACCATCATATCTCTCCAGGACAGACAAATAAGCTAGCACCTACAGTTTAGGTACATTACAGCATATTGGTTAAAAGCATAGGTTTTGGCACCATGATTCTACCACTTATTTGCTAGAAGATCTTGGGCGCGGTAGCTCACGCCTGTAATCCCAGCACTTTGGGAGGCCAAGGTGGGCAGATTGCCCAAGGTCAGGAGTTCGAGACCAGTTTGGCCAACACAGTGAAACCCCATCTCTAATACAAATACAGAAAAATTAGCTGGGTATGGTGGTGTGCACCTATAATCTCAGCTATTTGGGAGGCTGAGGCAGGGGAATTGCTTGAACCAGTGAGGTAGAGGTTGCAGTGAGCCAAGATTGCACCACTGCACTCCAGCCTGGGTGACAGAGCAACACTGCATCTCAAAAAAAAAAAAAAAAAAAAAAGACCTTGGGCAAAGTATTGCTCAGAATGTCAATTTTCTCACCTGTAAAATGGGAATATCCACCTCGAAGAGGACTGAAGTTAGAAAATCCATACCTAAGCACTCAGTAAACAATAAATGATGGCTATTATAAAGGATTAACACTAAATCTAGTGAACTGCAGCTTGTTAGTCAAACATATGCATAAACTGACTATATATTGTCTTCATAGCTGACTTGTTTTATCAGCCTTCATAGTTATACCTTCCTTTCAATTTCCACTGCTATTACTCTTTCAAGTCCTTACCTATACTCATACCCAGACAACTTTCTAAATGGTTTTCCATCTCCATCCTCAGACATACTTTGACCAGACTATTATTTCATTTCCACCACCAATGCCTGGCGGGGGTAATGAAAAGAGATTTAGCTGGCAAATCAAAGAATTTGGGTTTGGGTTTCAGCCCTATCATTAAAACATTTTGGAATCCTAAAAATAAATTTCTCAACTGTATAGTGCGTTTTAACTTATCTTTTTTTTTTTTTTTTTTTTTGAGATAGGGTCTCACTTTGTCACTCAGGCTGGAGTGCAGTGGCATGATCTCAGCTCACTGCAGCCTTGACCTTCTGGGCTCAAGTGATCCTCCCACCTCAGTCCTCCAGGTAGCTGGACTACAGGCGCACGCCATCACATCCAGTTAATTTGTTTTTTGTATTTTAAGTAAAGATGGGGTTTTGCCATGTTGCCCAGGCTGGTCCTGAACTCCTGAGCTCAAGCATCCACCCACATTGGCCTCCCAAAGTGCAAGGATTACAGGCGTGAGCCAACACACCCGGCCTTCAGTATCTCTTCTTGCTATAAGTCTATACTTCTGTTCTGATCAAAGTGCCTTTGGCTTACAAAATACAATTCCAGATTGGAGGAGCACTAAAGCCTTCCACATTCAGTGTGGCATGACCTTTGGAGGCAGAAGAACTGAGATCTGAATCCTGATTCTATAGTTTACTGGTTGCTCATCCTTGGGCAACATATTAGACTTCTCTAAGACTCAGTTTCTTCCACAAAATGGGAACAACAGTAATTCTCTCAGGGGCTTATTGTAAGATTTAAATGAGATATTATTAAGTGCTTAGCGTATATGATGAGATTTATATGCTAAGCATATGAGATTTGTGCCTATACTAATATTTCCCATTTCTCCCTTCTAGTTATAGGGGTGTGTGTGTGTGTGTGTGTGTGTGTTTTGAGACATGCTCTCACTCTGTCATCCAGGCTGGAGTACACTGGCAATGACATGGCTCCCTGCAGCCTCAACTTCATGGCCTCAAGTGTTTCCCCCACCTAAACTGTCAAGTAGCTGGGACTAAGGGTGCACATCACCATGCCACGTTAATTTTTTTTTTCTTGGTAGAGACGGGGTCTCACTATGTTGCCCAGGCTGGTCTCAAACTTCTGAGTTCAAGAGATGTTTCCACTTCGGCCTCCCAAAGTGTTGGGGATTACAGGCCATTGTGCCCAGCCTAGTTTGATTGAGCCTAGATTGAGCCATTGTGCCCAGCCTAGTTACAGTTTTTAAACTGTTCTTGGAGACCTAGAACTCTGCTTCAATCAAAACAACTGGTGGGTTCCCCCACTTTCATATACTGAAGTTTAACATTAAAAAAAAGATTGGCCGGGCGCGGTGGCTCAAGCCTGTAATCCCAGCACTTTGGGAGGCCGAGACGGGCGGATCACGAGGTCAGGAGATCGAGAGATGATCCCGGCTAACACGGTGAAACCCCGTCTCTACTAAAAAATACAAAAAAAAAAAAATAGCCGGGCGAGGTGGCGGGCGCCTGTAGTCCCAGCTACTCGGGAGGCTGAGGCAGGAGAATGGCGTAAACCCGGGAGGCGGAGCTTGCAGTGAGCTGAGATCCGGCCACTGCACCCCAGCCTGGGTGACAGAGCAAGACTCCGTCTCAAAAAAAAAAAAAAAAAAAAGATTGAGGTGGTTTCTTCTGTTAAAAAATGCATAAAATCCACTACACCATGGACACAATCTGCTCCACTAGCCATGCCTACTCTTTGTCAACTGCAATTACTTTGTATACATCAGTATCTCCTGTCTTTGGTAATATCTATCCCTCCCTCCTCAGGACTTCTTAGTGAAGTCACCCCTAGTTATTATTCTTTTGAACCCTTATAGTATTTTATTATTATTTAGAGAAAAGGTCTTGCTCTGTTGCCCAGGTTGGAGTCTGGATGTTTTGCGCTGTCTCATTTAATGAAATAGATATCAGTATGCTCATTTTATTTATTTATTTATTTATTTATTTGAGATGGAGTTTCATTCTTGTTGCCCTGGCTGTAGTATAATTGTGCGATCTTGGCTCACCGCAACCTCTGCCTATGTTCCCCAGGCTAGTCTTGAACTCCTGGCCTCAAGCAATCCTCCTGCTTTGGTCTCCCACAGTGCTGGGGCTGCAGGGGTGAGCCACCACGTCCGGTCCTTTCCTTTTCTGTTTTATCCCTAAAACCTAACCTCTTACTGTAGACTGCCAATTCTGACGAATCTTGTTTATTATCTGGGCCTCTTCTCTATGTTTATTCCATTAAAAAGGTCAAAGGCTTGGCCGGGCGCGGTGGCTCAAGCCTGTAATCCCAGCACTTTGGGAGGCCGAGACGGGTGGATCACGAGGTCAGGAGATCGAGACCATCCTGGCTAACACGGTGAAACCCCGTCTCTACTAAAAAATACAAACAACTAGCCGGGCGAGGTGGCGGGCGCCTGTAGTCCCAGCTACTCGGAAGGCTGAGGCAGGAGAATGGCGTAAACCCGGGAGGCGGAGCTTGCAGTGAGCCGAGATCTGGCCACTGCACTCCAGCCTGGGCGACAGAGCGAGACTCCGTCTCAGAAAAAAAAAAAAAAAAAAAGGTCAAAGGCTCTACTGAAGGGGTGGCCTGTCCCTCCACACCTGTGGGCGTTTCTCGTTAGGTGGAACGAGAGACTTGAGAAAAGAAATGAGACACAGAGACAAAGTATAGAGAAAGAAAACGTGGGCCCAGGGGACCGGCGCTCAGCATACAGAGGACCCACGCCAACACCGGTCTCTGAGCTCCCTTAGTATTTATTGATAATTATCTTTACCATCTTAGAAAAAGGGAAGTGACGATAATAGGATCATCGTAGGGAGAAGGTTAGCAGTAAGACATATGAATAAAGATCTCTGTGACATGAGTAAGTTTAAGGAAAAGTGCTGTGCCTTGATATGCATATGCAAACATCTTCATAAACCTTTTTAGTGCATAAAGAGCAGCATTGCTAGCAAGTCCCACCTTTCGCCCTAAGGCGGTTTTTCTCCTTTCTCAGTAAACAGAACATACAATCGGGTTTTACACCGAAATGTTCCATTGCCCAGGGACTGGCAGGAGACAGATGATTTTCTCTATCTCAACCGCCAACAACCACCAAGAGGCCTTCTTTCCTCTTGTACTGGTCCTCCTCAGCACAGACCCTTCACGGGTGTCAGGCTGGGGGACGATGAGGTCTTCCCAACCCACGAGGCCATATGCCATATTTCAGACTATCACATGGGGAGAAACCTTGGACAATACCTAGCTTTCCTAGGCAGAGGTCCCTGCAACCTTTGGCAGTGTACGCGTCCCTGGGTACTTGAGATTAAGAGAATAGTGATGACTTTTAACCAGCAAGCTGCCTTCAGGCACTTGTTTAACAAAGCACACCCTGCACAGCCCAAAATCCTTTAAACCTTGAGTCACCACAGCACATGTCTCTTGCAAGGACAAGGTTGGGGGTAGGGTCACAAATTAACAGCATCTCAAATACAGAACAAAATGGAGTCTCTTATGTCTACTTCTTTCTATATAGACACAGTAACAGTCTGATCTTTCTTTCTTTTCCCCACATCTAGAGGCTCTATATTTTATTTTATTAAATGTGGATCGTGAATAACTAAAATTATGGTTGCCTTTGGCAACTGTATAAAGACTCCAGGACCCATTTAATGATCAGGAAACAGAGATTATAGCTACATGCTTCTTCAAATACACCAGCTCTGTTTATAACTAAGCTTTCTGACAATCCATACCTTGATTTGTGATTTGGGGGAGCTACATGTTTGCTATCCCCCCAACAACCTATTCCTATTTTCAGTATCAGCTTTTCCTAAGAAGGGAAAAGGTATAAATATTGATTTCAAAGTCAGGCTTATAGTTGAATGGCAGACACTTAGTAGCTGTATCATCTTTCCAAAACTTTCAATTTACAAAATGAGTGGCTGGGTGTGGTGGCTCACGCCTGTAATCCCAGCACTGCAGGAGGCCGTGGCGGGCAGATCACCTGAGTTCGGGAGTTCCAGACCAGCCTGACCAACAAGGAGAAACCCCGTCTTTACTAAAAATACAAAATTAGCTAGGCGTGGTGGCTCATGCCTGTAATCCCAGCTACTTGGGAGGCTGACGCAGGAGAATTGCTTGAACTAGGAGGCAGAGGTTGCGGTGAGCTGAGATCGCGCCATTGCACTACAGCTTAGGCAACAAGAGTGAAACTCCATCTCAAAAAAATAAAAAATAAAAATAATAAAATAAAATAAAATAAAATGAGCATACTAGTATCTATTTCATTAAATGAGATGGTGCAAAACATCCAGACTCTAGATCAATATTTGGCACATAATAAATATTAAGCATTATTACCTTTTTATAGAGGAAAACACGAATTGAAAAGGGAAAGTAAGATAGAAAGACAACTTAGCTTCTGTAAAGACTATTCAGAAAAATGTGTCTATGTCACTATAATATTAATGAAAATATTTTCTCAAAAAATGATTTTTCTTGACGGAGTTTCGCTCTTGTCACCCAGGCTGGAGTGCAATGGCATGAACTCAGCTCACTGCAACCTCCGCCTCCCGGGTTCAAGCAATCCTCCTGCCTCAGCCTCCCGAGTAGCTGGGATTACAGGTACCCACCACCACGTCCCGCTAATTTTGTATTTTTAGGAGAGGTGGGGTTTCGCCATGTTAGCCAGGCTGGTCTCGAACTCCTGGACTTAGGTGATCCACCTGCCTCAGCCTCCCAAAGTGCTGGGATTACATGTGTGAGCCACCACGCCCAGATAAAAAATGATTTTTCTTAAGAAATTAGTAAAATATTTATAGTGATTGAGACAGGTCTTGCTTATTTATTTATAGAGACAGGTCTACTTATGTTTCCCAGGCTGGAGTGCAGGAAGTGCAGTGGCACATCACAGCTCACTATAACCTCCAACACTAGGGCTCAAGCAATTCTCTTGCCTCAGCCTCCCAAGTAGCTAGCTACTACCCAAGTAGCTAGGCGTGTGTCATCAGACCTGGTTAATTTTTCTATTTCTGTTAAGACAAGATTTTTTTATGTTGTCTAGGTTGGTCTTGAATTCCTGGCCTCAAGCTACCCTCCTGCCTCAGCCTCCCAAAGTGCTGGGATTACAGGCATGAGCCACCACACCAGGACAGAAGTCAGTACAATATTAATTCATATTCTAATTTAACAATAAAGCCTAAATTGTAACATTACATGTTTCTATTATATTCTATTGAATTCAAATCTAGTTTTCTGCCTGTAATCCTAGCATTTTGCAAGGCCAAGGTGGGAAGACTGCATGAGGCCAGGAGATTGAGACCAGCCTGTACAATACAGAAAGACCTCATTTCCAATGGGGGGGGGGGGAAGTATAATTTTCCTTTAGTCATAAAATGTAGTCTAAACATAGTTGCGATTTATGTAATGCAGGCCTTGCCCTACACTGTATTCACCATTTATTTCCTAACTGAAATAAGACTGGCAAGGAGGTATACATAAATAAAACCAAAGAAATACCCGCAACTCTACTCTGTTTTCATTCTGCCTTCTTTAGGTCTTTTCTCAAACAACTACATTTTTTGAACAGTAATACAAGTATATAAAAAAAAATTTTTTTTTTTTTGAGACAGCGTCTCGCTTTGTTGCCCAGGCTGGAGTGCAGTGGCACAGTCTTGGCTTACTACAGCCTCTACCTGCTGGGTTCAAGGGATTATCCCGTCTCAGCCTCCTGAGTAGCTGGGATTACAGGCACGCGCCACCACACCCAGCTAATTTTCGTATTTTTAGTAGAGAAGGGGTTTCACCATGTTGGCCAGGCTGGTCTTGAACTCCTGACCTCAGGTGATCTGCCCGCCTCGGCCTTCCAGTGCTGGGATTACAGGTGTCAGCCACTGCAACCAGCCCAAATTTTTAAAATATGGTAAAATGCAACTCAGTTTCCCTTCAGAGAGTCTATCTTTACAAAAATTTTTATCTTCATGGTCAAGTAAATACAAACATAAACATACAGGCACACTCCTGTATACCCACAAAATACACCACTTTAATATTTCACAATAAAATGCCTCAGTTTTACTATACAACCTACAGAGAATGTTCATCTCTCTCAGCATATGTTTTGGCTAATGATTTTACAAAGTAAAATTTGTACATTTATTTATTTCAATCCCAAAACTTAAAACAATGTTCTTAAAATGATGTGTGAGATGTCTGGAGATATATTCCAAACAAAACAAGCAAAACTTTGAAAAATCTGCTTCAGTATCAACAAAAGCAATGTACATGTTATTATACAGGAAGCAACTGTGTGTTAACAATCATATTAATTATTTAGTAACCAGGAAGAAATGCTTAAGAATTTTATATCCTAAAAATTTAATTAATTGCATGAAAAGGCCAGGCATGGTGGATCATACCTATAATCCCAGCACTATGGGAGTCCAAGGTGGGAAGATCACATGAGCCCAGGAGTTCAAGACCAGCCTGGGCAACATAGTGTGATCTGGTCTCTACAAGAAATTTCTTAAAAATTAGGTGTGGGCTGGGCGCAGTGGCTCATGCCTGTAATCCCAGCACCTTGGGAGGTCGAGGTGGGCGGATCACGAGGTCAGGAGATGGAGACCATCCTGGCTAACATGCTGAAACCCTGTCTCTACTAAAAAAAAAAATACAAAAAATTAGCCGGACGTGGTGGCAGGTGCCTGAAGTCCCAGCTACTCGAGAGGCTGAGGCAGGAGAATGGCGTGAACCCAGGAGGTGGACCTTGCAGTGAGCTGAGATTGCGCCACTGCACTGGGTGATAGAGCAAGACTCTGTCCCTGTCCCCCAAAAAAACAAAAATTTGGCATGGTGGCATGTTCCTGTAGTCCCCAGTACCCATGGGTCTAAGGCAGGAGGATCACTTGAGTCCAGGAGACCAAGGCTGTAGTGAGCTATGATTATACCACTGTACTCCAGCCTGGACAACAAAGCAAGACCCTTGTCTTAAAAAAAAAAAAAAAAAAAAAAGCTGGATTTACTGGATTCAAGAATACATCCATTTTAATTTTTAAGTAATCCAAGTTGTTCCCTGTAATGGTTTTCACTAGTTGATATTCTCATGGCTATGATGTAATGAACTCATGGCTATTTTCCCATAATCTTACCAGGGTAACTTTGGTCTTTCTCAAACTGATAAATACCTGAAGGAAAGTTGTTCTTTGTCTATCATGAGATATTACAGATATTTTCCCCAGTCTGTTTGTTGACTTTGTTTATGATGAAATACAGCCAAACTTATCCTTTCCTTTTTTGAGACAGGCTTGCTCTGCTGCCCAGGCTGGAGTTCAGTGGCATGATCACAGCTCACTGCAACTTCGAACTCCCGGAGTCAAGGGATCCTCCCACCTCAGCCTTTCGAATAGCTAGAAATACAGATGCATGCCACCATGTCCAGCTAATCTATTTTTTAAATTTTTTGTAGAAACGGGGTCTTGTTGTTGCCCAAGCTGGTCTTGAACCCTTGGCCTCAAGTGATCTTCCCACCTTCGCTTCCCAAAGTCCTGGGATTACAGGTGTTTAAGTCACTGTGCCTGGCCTTTTCCTTTTCTTAATGGCTTCTAAGTTTTGGGTTATGCTTAGAAAAGGTTTTTCTAATTCAAATATTATTTTAAGATAATAATTCTACCATTGTTCATCCTAGTAACTTTATGATTTCATTTTTTACATTTAAACCTCTCATTCACCTGAAATTTACGTGGAGTAAGGAACGACAAATGGGCATCCGACTTTTAAAATTCTGGGTTGTTATTCAGTTGTCCCAATGCCACGACTGAGTCACTGAGGCTGTTTCTAGATGTTAGATTTTTCAGAAGTTAGACTCAGCAGTAGAGATGACTAGTGAGCTCAGAATTAGTGAACCAGACACCAAAATTAGGGATTTAGGGGCTCTAAAACACATCTAACATCAAAAGCACAGATCCTGAAGTCCACATATAAAGTATCTTATAAAGCATATAGAAAGCATATTAACTATTACTGTTGTTAACCTTGGAAGCCCTAAGGATGCTTATCTCTAATTCAGTTAAAATAACTATGTATTATACAATAGGTGTTAATAATAAGCATATATGACATTTTTATAGTCCGTATAATGTGAGTTCACTTACTTTGTTTTCATAACTACTCTTTAAGAAGACAGGCAGAGATTTTAACTTATATTTATTGCTGAGGAAAGTAATTCAGAAATGGTACCTTGTCCCTTTACTCATAGGAAATGGCAGTGACAAACTCAAACCCAGATCTTGTATTTCCAAATATTAACAAACTGCCATTACACCCTGCACCAAGTACTTTTACACAAAAATTAGTGAGACTCCCTACTCACAAGGAGGTTGAAATAATTTTTTAATATTCAGACTGATCACATACTTAATTTAAATATGAAAGGAATACACAAAAGTTGAAAACATCATCCTTGGCTTCAAGGAAACTTCAAAGGTCTACAGCAGTTAAAAAAAAGCAAGGCTTGCTGGGCACAGTGGCTCATGCCTGTAATCCCAGCATTTTGGGAGGCCGAGATGGGCGGATCACAAGGTCAGGAGATTGAGACCATCCTGGCTAACATGGTGAAACCCCGTCTCTACTAAAAATACAAAAAATTAGCTAGCCGGGCGTGGTGGCAGGCGCCTGTAGTCTCAGCTACTCAGGAGGCTGAGGCAGGAGAATGGCGTGAACCCAGGAGGCGGAACTTGCAGTGAGCCGAGATCGTGCCATTGCACTCCAGACTGGGGGACAGAGCAGGACTCCGTCTCAAAAACAAAAAAAAACAAAAAAAAAAACCGAACAAACAAAAAACAAGACTTTAGGGACTGGGAAATAAACCTGAAAGTCAGGAACCATGTCTTATCTACTCTCTCCATGTCTTATGGTATTTACTGCTGCTATAACTAGAATGTAGTGTTAGGTCAGTAAATATGTGTTGGTTGTCTCAATGTACTCATCGAAACTTCCAGACAGGGTGAGATAGGAAATAATATCAGACCCCATTCATTTTTCTTAGGAGCTAAACTTTTGTCTGTCACCAAAGAATCAGCCAAATCATCAAATAGCATTTACACAATGTAACAAAGAAAGTTTAGGCACCATTTCTGGGCTACACCTACTGACTAAATGTATTTCACAGAAAAATAAAAATTTTGAACTACATTCCATTTCAAAGCTGACAAAAGGTTACAAAACAACTTCCAGAACTGAATCCAGTCTAAATGCTACAAAATACAACTGTCATTCACTCTTGCTTTATTCTGAATTAAACACATCCTCTGTTTCTATAACAAATAATTGTTCATAATATTTCTCATCAGTAGTGCTTTTTTTGTGTTGTTTCCTTCAGTTATCTTGTCAACATTATCTTTTCTTCAAGTCTTTTATTTTTAAATACTAACAAGTATCTGCCATATATAATAACTTTTTAAAATTTTTCTGAAATATTTTAACAAATACTAAGGGAGAATGAAACGTGAATAAGAAAATATGAGTACAAAAATAAACTCAGTTTACAAAGTACAGCCACAGACAACTTCATTCCAGAGTCTGCAGGCCCTATTCTCCAATCTATTCAGTGACGAGGCATCAGCACTGGAGCCCCAAGAACTGCAACTTTTGTTGGCAAAAGCCTTGAATGGGTCAAAATAATTTTTAAACCTTTGACAAAAAAGCCCAAAAGGACCAGGTTTAAAATTTTAGTGGATGGTTGTATGTGACATATGTTAAGAGTCCTAAACTCAAATAAAAAGGAAAGTTGACAATGAACTAGTCAATGTGAAAAACTTACAAAAGCATAAGCCGAGAAATTACATGCGATTCCTAGTCTATAAAATACCAAGGAGGCATTACTGTTTACGCTAGAGTGACAGGGCTTTCTTGAGTGGTTATTTACATCAACGGTTTAGTATGGTCAAAGAAATCTGTCATAAATTGCCTCAATACACAATAAATGCGGATATATTCTAGGTTAAATTATGTGGGTACTACAGAAAGAGATATGTGAGAGAAACCAGCACAATGCCTGCATGTACACTGTTGAATCTGACACTAGGAAAAAAACAGCCAGTTATGAAACAAACTCAATTCTTAATGTTGGAAATAGAATCAGGCTCCATTCTTTTTGGAGAATAAAGATACTAATCATTTAAAACAGATGGACTTCGCACCAGCAATGTGGATATACTTAACATACACAACTGTACACTTAAAAATGATTAAGGTGCTAAATTTTATGTTATATGTTTTGGAAAGGGTGAGTTTTATTTATTTTTTTTAAACAGAGGGTCTTGCTCTGTCACCTAGGCTGGAGTGCAATGGCCCAAACATAGCTCACTGCATCCTTCAACTCCTGGGCTCAAGTAACCCTCCTGCCTCAGCCTCCTTAATAGCTGGGACTATAGGTGTGTGCCACCAAGCCCAGGAAATTAAAAAATATATATTTTTGTAGAGATGGGGGTCTTGCTATATTGCCCAGGCTGGTCTCAACTCCCGGCCTTAGGTAATCCTTCTGCCTCAGCTTCCCAAAGTGCTGGGATTTCAGGTGCTAGCCACTGCACCCGGCTATGTTATCTGTTTTTTAACAATTAAAAAGAAAAAAGCCCTTCACATGAGCTTTAAATTTCCCTTGAATTTTTTTTTTTTTTTTTTTTAAAGACAAAGTCTGGCTCTGTCGCCCAGGCTGGAGAGCAGTGGCGCGATCTCGGCTCACTGCAACCTCCGCCTCCCAGGTTCATATCATTCTCCTGCCTCAGCCTCCCGAGTAGCTGGGACTACAGGTGCCCGCCACCACACCCGGCTAATTTTTTGTATTTTTAGTAGAAACGGGGTTTCACCGTGTTCGCTGGGATGGTCTCGATCTCCTGACCTTGTGATCCACCCGCCTCGGCCTCCCAAAGTGCTGGGATTACAGGCGTGAGCCACCCATGCCCGGCCTAAATTTCCTTTGAATTTTTAAATGAATAGATTTATGAGTTATTGAGTACTTCCTATATATACCTGTTACCATGGAGATGGAGGTAAAATATGGATAAAACCTAATTCCTCTTTTCAAGAAGCTCAAAGTTCAAAGGGAACCAAAATTCTAAACTGTTCTTTTTTTTTTTTTTTTTTGGTGAGACAGTCTCACTCCGTCACCCAGGCTGGAGTGTAGTGGTGCAATCAAGGGTCACTGCAGCCTCAACCTTCTGGGCTCAGGTAATCCTCCTACCTCAAAACTCCTGAGTAACTGACACCACAGGCGTGGACTACCAAGCCCAACTAATTTTTGAGGGGTGTGGTATAGGTGGAGATAGAGATGGGGTCTATGTTGCCTAGGCTGGTCTCAAACTCCTGGGCTCAGGCAATCCTCCTGCCTCAGCCTCCCAAAGTGCTGAGATTACAGGCATAAGCCACAGCACCCTGCCTAAAATCTCCTTAAAAACAAAAATTGAAAATAACTTTGGATCACCCAAAGTAGGTGAGTAGCCATTTACCTATCCTTTCTTAAACACTCATCTATCTCTTCCCCCTCCTTTCTCTCTGCAGGTTCTAGTTGTACATTAAAGTCTCTGATGCTTAACATGAAAAATTCTGGGATTCAAACAGATTCGCTAGCCACTATGAAACAGCCCCACCTTGTGTGCCTGAACAAAGAGAATAACAATCAACAATGTTCCTGGGTGTCCTCGAATAGAAGAGGTATTTCATATTGGAGAGAAAAGCAAATCTAGTCTTCTGATCTTCTTCTAAAGCAATCACCTCCATTCAAGTCAACCCAACACTTAAAACTATGCAAACCACTGGGACAAATTCTATCAAAAAGTCATCTCTATCTCAGTCCTGATTATCTTCTCTCTTCTAGGCTCTTATAAAATATGTGGTCTATCCCATATGAATTGCTCTTAATCAGAGTATTCTTTGTATTGTTTGCAAAGCGTTCTTGTGCCACTGGAAGGAAAACAAGTTTAAAGGTAATTAAATCTATTTCCCCGAAAGAATAGGTTAATGCTTAGTAGTATTTCATTAAAACATATTTATTGAGCATCTCCCATGTGTCACCAATGAATAGAATTTGTAGAAGCAGAATTTTAAAATTAAAGGTTTTAATAACTGAAACATCCTGGCTGGGCATGGTGGCTCAAGCCTGTAATCCCAGCACTTTGGGAGGCCAAGGTGGGTGGATCACGAGGTCAGGAGATCAAGACCATCCTGACTAACACGGTGAAACCCGTCTCTATAAAACTACAAAAAATTAGCCAGGCATGGTGGCAGGAGCCCGGGAGGCTGAGGCAGGAGGATGGCGTGAACCTGGGAGGCGGAGCTGGCAATGAGCCGAGATCACACCACTGTACTCTAGCCTGGGCGACACAGCGAGACTCTGTCTCAAAAAAATAAATAAATAAATAACTGAAACATCCCATTTCAAGCCCTGTCCTCTTGGTTTCCCTTTTTAATTAATTAATTTTTTCTTTTAAAAAAATCAAGACAGGGTCTCGCTATCTCACCCAGGCTGGTCTTGAACACCTGGCCTCAAACAATCCTCCTGCCTCAACCTCCCAAACTGCTGGGATTACAGACATGAGCCACTACACCTGTCCTTGTGTTCCTCTCAACACACTTGAATTGATCAGACTCTGGCATTCAAATTGTGAAAATTCATTTCCAAAATCAAAGAACTAGTCAACAGTAGCACACTTCTCCCCAAAGATGCCTATTATACAATAAGCTCCCACATGATCAGATGTAGAGGCACAATGATTCCCATAATTTCTTTTTTTTTTTCTTTTTTTTGAGACAGAGTCTCACTCTGTCGCCCAGGCTGGAGTGCAGTGGCGTGATCTTGGCTCACTGCAACCTCTGCCTTCCAGGTTCAAGCAATTCTCTGCCTCAGCCTCCTGAGCTGAGACTACAGGCATGTGCCACCACACCCGGCTAATTTTTGTATTTTTAGTAGAGACAGGGTTTCACCATGTTGGCCAGGCTGGTCTTGAACTCCTGACCTCGTGATCCACCCGCCTCAGCCTCCCAAAGTGCTGGGATTACAGGCATGAGCCACCACGCCCAGCCAATTCCCGTAATTTCTGAGGTAGCATTCACATCACATCTGCAAAGAACAAACAGTAGCTCTTGAATCTAAGAGAGCTAAAAAGTGAATGCAGTTGGTTGGTTTTCAACTAGGGAGAACTCAGAAGCTGAAATATTAGTATTTTGTTTTTAATCCAAATGACTGGTATAAACAGAGTAACAAACGCAACGGAAACTTTAAGCCATACATTTTCCAGACTTTGATAGGAACCTGAGAAATAACCTCTCTGCTCAGAGAGCCCTCAAAAACCTCTGCTTTCATTTTATGTTTCTTGGAGGTTAATTTTTCTTTTCTACCACTACATAAATTTCTTATTGCAGAGCAAAAGAGCCAGGGCAATCACAAGCTTCAGGGAGAATTTAAAACGATAAAAATTAAATTCTGCTACTGAATGATTCTCTTTATAATACTGAACCCACAATACATTACTAAATAGCACAAAGAAAGCATACTCTGATATTTTGCATTCCTTTTACTCCACCCACCCATCACCTCCACCAAAAAAAAAAAAAAAAATTTAAAAAAGGCTGAGCCACACACAGTATGTTTGACTTGCAAGTTTCGATGACACAGCAGCTTACTTTTGCAAATTACTGGCAAATATACAGGCTTAACAGTGACTTAAAATACAGTTATAGGACAAATAGACTATTCTAAGGGTTGAAAAAGGCAGGGGGGAGAAACCCAAGCACTTTTTTAAAAACACAACAAATATATTCAGGTACAAGATCTGCATCAGAAATGGTTTTCTTTCTTTTTCTTTGATAAATGTAAACACTTACCCTGAAGAGATTTTCCCAATCCCTGGCCCAGCTTCCACCCATGTTTCTGGAGTAAGCGGTGTCCAATATTATCCTGACAGACAGAACAGAGAGACAAACCAAAAATATTCCAATAATATATTCTTCCCTTCCTAGAGACATTTAAACAGATGATGAGCAAGAGATACTTCTACATATATGCATGCAAAAAGGTGCTAATAATAGGGTAAATGTGCCCAATAAGAGGGACATTAATGTAAAAAGAAAAGCTGGCTAGTATTTTATATGGGAAGAACATACGGGGTAAGGGTCCTTTCTGATGGTGTGCTGGGCAACTTTTGTATATAACATTTTAAAATGGAGAAAAAGGGGAAAGGGAAAAGGGGAAGAATACATTTATGAAGTTTTAAAATAACATTAAAAAGCATAAAATCAAGGTACTTATACAGTCATATCCACCACCTAAACAGCACCACTTTAAGATTTTTTTTTTTTTTAAAGAAAATCTACATTGTGTTTAGTTGTTTTGTTTATGTGTCAGGCTTTCATGATACAAAGTAAGTTGTAAGTGTAAGACTGCCCCACCACTAGAAATGAAAAAACAATCAGAGCAAAATCCAGGCTAGACTTGATTGGTTTAAAAAAAAAAAAAATAATAATATATATAATATAAATATTTAACTAGCATGCAGCCAATATTAAACTGAAAAAACAGTGAGGTTAGTAAAACAAGAAATTAAGTTGATTAAACAGAAAAATAAAATGAGCTCAAGCACAGACTGAGTGATGCATTTCAACATGTAGTCTAACAAAAATGCTAAGATGTTAGAATGAAACAGGCCTAGCAATAAGTTAACAGTAAAGAACCATTAGTGCATGTAGGGGGGAGAAACCAACATACATAATGTCTCATCTTCCCAGGAGCACATTCGAAAAGGTATTTCAATGTACACTGCATGAAAAAAATGCTAGAAACAACAATTAAATGTCAGCTTTCGTTTAAGAGGTCAAGGTATTGGAAACATCTGCAGCCCTTTGTCCAATTCTTTGCTTTTTACAGTTATTGTGAAGTACCAAGACAAGGCTAAAAATAAGCACTAACTGTATATCAGAAAAAATGATGCTATTCATCCAATGGACAACACTGAAAAATTCTAAACACAAAGTATTCTATATGTATTAAAATGTAATTTATAGTATAAATCCACAAAAGATTAAAAGTCGCAATAAAAGTAATGTTAGCAGAAAACAAAGGTAAATCATTTGAAAATCTCATTATTTCCTGAAATCAATTTATAAAGCTGACTAAACTACAAATTTCTGCATTAAAACCAAATATTGCACATTAAACTGTTTGTCTGACATCTCCATATTCAATGATAAAGTGCTCTTTGAACTCAAGAGGAAAGAAAAACATTTTTTTACTGTTACCTTCTTTAACTAGAAGTTAGAAGATTAAGCCTCCCATATGCTCTGTTTGTTTGTTTAAGGACAATTTCCTTCTATAAGTTTATGACAGCATGCAACCTGGAAAACTGGGCTAAGCAGCTAATTATTTCATTGATGGGGAAAAATCAGGATACTTTTTTTTTTTTAATACAGCGTCTTGCTCTGCGGCCCAGGCTGGTGTGCACTGGTGCAATTACAGCTAACTGCAGCCTTGACCTCCTGGGCTCAGGCAGTCCTCCCACCTCAGCCTCATGAGTAGCTGGAACTATGTGTGTACATCACTATGCCTGGATAATTTTTTAATTTTTTGTAGAGATGAGATTTCGCTATGTTGCCCAGGATGATCTAGAACTCCTGGGCTCAAGCAATCCTCCCTCCTCAGCCTCTCAAAGTACTGGGATTACAGGCATGAATCCAAGATATTTTTTTAAAAGCAAAACCTGGAGGCAAATTATAATGAAAAATTTGTTTCTAAAACAAAACATATTGTTTCAAATATACATATAAAATCATTATGGTGCACAAAAGTTTGCTGCAAGTTATTTTTGCTCCATACCATCTGAAAGAATTAGAAACACTACTGATCCCAAGCACTGACTTCCACATTACTACACATCACAAAATCTTAATATAACACTACTGCTGCTGCGGCTTCTTCCCTTCCCCGCTCCAAACTGAACTCCTAGGAAAAGCATTCCCTTACCCAGTGCTCAGTGTCTAACTATTTATAACTTATTACCCCCTAAAAAAGAAAAGATTAAAAGTCTCAATATAAGTAATGTTAGCAGAAAACAAAAAGGTATACAGGCCCTTATTTTACTACTATGAAAGCAAACTTACCTGTGTAGAAAATCCTTATTTCATATCGTAATTCCTACAACTGAATAATTCTAGAAAGGACAAGGATAGCAGAATGACTCTAAGAATATATGGTTTATTAAATAATTGTTTAATCTCTTAAAAGACTCATAACTATATTCGACACCAAGATTTAGGCATTAAACAATGCTGACAAAAATTGTTGCTCCCCCCCCATTTTGTTGTTGTTGTTGTTTTTAAAGAAAACTCAATCTTTGGCTAAGTGGAGATGAGACATTATGCTGATTGTGTTATATTATGAATGCACTAAAATAAACAGACAGATGAAGCAGTATGCTATTTCCAAAAGCAGTGCAAGTGGAGTGAAAGCATTTCCATACGAACCTGGCTTTAAAAACTGGGCTGTCAAAAGAACAGTTAAATGTAACACAAAGTAAGAAACTGTCCAATCACTAATGGTCGTTTTTTTTTTTTTTTTGTCTTGTTTTCAATTCACTGCTTGCAAGTAATGTATTTATTAAAGAGTGAAAGCATAAGTAAATTCACGAGTCAAGACCAGCTGAGAGATTCAAGAGCAGCGTGTTGTGACTGACAACAGTGAAAGGAAAAGCAAATGTTAAAGGGAGAGGGAGAAAAAAAAGAAAAAATTAAGGTTATACACATTAGCACCACTTTTACAAAACCACTCAAGAGGATGGCTGTCACCTTCTCAGAAAAAAAAATCATTGATAGAAAATGTAGTGGCATTTCTCTTCTAAAACTTTAGTTTAAAACTGTTCTTTAATTAAATCTACTTTCTCAGGGACTATAATAAAATATTTAACATGCCACTCTAAGTCCTTCCAGTCATAACAAAGACAACAGACACAATGGACACATCTCCCAGAATCTCCTCCCCTCACCAACCTCCTAGGGTAAATGAATGACCAACACAGAAAAACTGGACCTTTCCTATCATTTCAAACTACCTGCTCTTGGAGGAAAAAAGGTAGTTCTGTGACTCTGCAGGAAGGGCTAGTATTCAGTATGGTCTCCCTTCCTACCAATAAAAGAAAAAAAAAAGTTTTATAAACACTCATCAAAAATCCAATAGGCTTAAGGTAAGGTTTTATAAACATTCATCAAAAATCCAATAGGCTTAAGGATGATGGCTAACACAAGGAGGCACACCAAAATAATTTATAACAAAGTAAAACAAACCAGACTTGTCTATCTCTGAAATGATCAAAACTTTCTCTGTGAAAGAACAAGAAACTCAGTAACCTGTCTGCGGGAAACAAGCAATCTATTCTTTCTGTTTACAACTGTAATTTTTGCCAATTATTTCAGGATTTTTTTTTTTTTTTAGACGGAGTCTCACTCTGTAGCAGGCTGGAGTGCAGTGGTGCAATCTCAGTTCACTACAATCTCCACCTCCTGAGTAGCGGGGACTATAGAAGAAGCATGCCACCATACCCGGTCAATTTTTTTTTTTTGTATTTTTAGTAGAGACAGGGTTTCACCACGTTGGCCAGGCTGGTCTCAAACTCCTGACCTCAAGTGATCCGCCTGCCTTGGCCTCCCAAAGTGTTGGGATTACAAGCATAAGCCACCACGACTGGCCCACGGACGCTATTTATAACACCAAGTTGGCACAAGTAGCTTACAGCTCAAACAGGTAATCTAGACAGAACAAGGGCAATGAACACTAAATTTCTTTGTTCCTTTTTTTTTTTTTTTGAGACGGGATCTCACTCTGTCACCCAGGCTAGGGTGCAGTAGCACAGTCACAGCTCACCGCATCCTTGACCTGCAAGGCTCTCAAGTGGTCCTCCCACCCCGGTCTCCCAAAGTGCTGAGATTACAGGTGTGAGCCACCATGCCCGGCCAATTTATTTCCAAAGTAGTAATTATTTTTAAAAATAATTTTTAAAAAAGTAACTCTTTACTTACTTTCAGTTACTATAATAATGACTAAAAATCTTTCAGTTTTTGTTTTTTAAATATATAATTTGGGGTTTAATTATAATCTCATAGAACCAAAAATAAATTACAGAAAATTTTTTCATTTTAAAAACTCTGGTTAACAACTAACAAAGATGCATGATAGAGGCAGGCTGCTTTTACTTTTTTTTTCTTCTAAAGTCAACTTGATACAATTTAAATGTACATGGAAGAATTCCAAAGAAATCCTAACTTTAATAAATAAGGCAAAGCTTATTTATTACGCAGAAAAGCTGGTTTTCTACATAATTCAGAGTTCTCACAAACCACCTATTTGTTTTCTCTCTCTGCTCAAGACCCCAAAATGGTGGCTGTGTGGCCTGTTCTTTGGTTGGAAATGAAGTTCTTCTAATTCTGGTTAAACCATGGAGCTATGCTGAAAACTCAAACTTTTTCACCTAGATTACCTTAGTTGGCCTTTTTTTCTCCCCCTATTTCTACACATAAATATATCATTAAAATGCTACATTTTTATCATTTGTTCTTCTTTAATAAACATGTGAGAAAAGGGATGTAATTTTTAAGTGGGAAGATCTTTGAAAATGAGAAATCTGTATTATAAACTACCAATATGCTGAAAACACAATACCAGCAATTTAAAAATACTTATTAACTGTTTCAGCCATTCCTCAACATTTTTATTAATTAAATACCAAGTAGAAACTTTCTGCTCCATGAAGCTGTATGCCACCACAGTAACAATGATCATTTTGGCAACAGCACCACCAATACACATGTATGATGGGAGCCTGCCAAAACACAGGAAAAAATTTACTTAATTGTATGAAGCTGGCTGTAAGTTTTTACAGTAGGAAACAGCCTATTACGTCTCAAGAGAAAACCATGCTGTAGGTATGCCCATGACTGGATGAATACTAATTCTATACTGAATTTTGTTTTAGTTACAGCCACATTCAATTTACATCATTTAGCCCATTTTCAACAGTGACAAAACAGTAAGTCTCTTGAGTGGATTGTAAGCTTTGCTGATTGTGTATTAAAGACTATAAGCAAGAACCAAGGCTACTAGGTGAACCCATGCAAACAAGTTGTAAAAATTCCCAAAACAAAAACTCTAGAGCTCACTACAGATGACACAATGAAGACTAAAGAGAAAAGCCACATAGTAATGCTACACCATTCAGCTCCAAGAAGCACATTATTTCTAGTGCAGTCCATATATGGTCACTGCTAAATGTCAAATCAGCAGTCTTATAGAGTTACAGTTTGGAACTAGTGGAGTCCACAGATCTAGACAGATATGCAACATGACAAAACCCAATTATACATATACTTCCAAATCCTTAAGATGCACAAACTAAACATCAGCAACTGGAGTTTGAAGCTTACACTAATTTTTAAACCTGTCAGGTAGAGCAAGGGCCGACTAATGGCTGATGGGTAGTTGCATTTCCAACCACAACAATAACAACATGTTTTAAGTCTATGATGCAGGCATTTTGCCTTCTATATAGCTTAAAGTCATTCTCCCATCTGAACCCTCATCTTCTTTTTTTTTTTTTTTGAGATCGAGTCTCGCCCAGGCTGGAGTGCGGTGGCACAATCTCGGGTTAAAGAGATTCTCCTGCCTCAGTCTCCCAAGTAGCTGGGACTACAGGCGTGTGCCACCACACTCGGCTAAGTTTTGTATTTTTAGTAGAGATGGGGTTTCACCGTGTTAGCCAGAATAGTCTCGATCTCCTGACCTTGTGATCCACCCGCCTCGGCGTCCCAAAGTGCTGGGACTATAGGCGTGAGCCACCATGCCTGGTGCATTTTTTTTTTTTTTTGGGACGGAGTCTCGCTCTGTCACCCAGGCTAGAGTACAGTGGCGTGATCTTGGCTCACTGCAACCTCTGCCTTCCAGGTTCAAGCGATTCTCCTGCCTCAGCCTCCTGAGTAGTTGGGATTACAAGTGTGTGCCACCATGCCTGGCTCTTTTTTTATTTTTAGTAGAGACAGGGTTTCACCATGTTGGTCAGGCTGTTCTCGAACTCCTGACCTCATGATCTGCCCGCCTCAGCATCCCAAAGTGCTGGGATTACAGGGGTGAGCCCCTGCATCCGGCCCGATTCCTCATCTTCTAACTATGATAAAGGTCATAAAGGACCATATATCCTAAATAACACCAACTAATTCTGCTGTGATTGAATCCTAGACGGAGCTATGGCTTTAGATCAAGCTTTGTTTTGTAAAAATTTTGTCTTTAAGTAAGTGGAGGTTATAATTATAACATTTGAGACCTAAATATCTCATAAAGCAATAACAACTTTTAAAATTCAAATTCAAAGTTTTTCGTAATAGAGATAAAATGTTAACACTTTCCAACTTGTTTTTAATAGAGATAATCAAGTTGTTCAGTAATTCTTCCATAATTTTCTTAAAAAGATGTTTTATTCTTGAGGAAAAATTTCACTGAAAGATATCTGGTTGGTTGAAGTAAATAAGGAAAATAAAACTTTTCCAAAAATATTATTAAATGCTTTACAAATGCTGGATTTTGACGTATTTTCAACATTTGCCTATTAAAATTGAAATACCAATATCTCACTAACAAATCTGGGTTTCAGAAATTCACTAAAAGCATAATACATTATTGCATCTTCATGTCTCATTTCCCATCTTGCTGGTTTGCATCAAATCTAGCCTACTACAAAATAAAAAGACCTTAATCCTATACTCACAATAACCCTTCACACAGGCATATTCTTGGCACAAACCTGTGCAGAGACTTCCACGGTTACCAGCTGCTGCAGATTACCTTTAGTTAAAAAAAAATGACTAGACCTTTAGCTCCTGCAATGATCTGTAGACTCCCAAAGCTGCATATTTCCAGCCACTTTTGAGTTGCATGCTGTAGCAAAACAGTCAGCACCTCTCAATAGATATTGCTGCAGAGAAAGATTTTAATTCAGCACTCTTTCTGTGTTAGAAGCAACACCATTTCCCCCTAAAAACAAAACAGCTTAATATAGCCAGCCAGCCATATAATTAAATATTTACTTATTATTTGGTGGGCATTCCTTAGGTGATAAGGGACTTCTTTTGTTTGGTGGGAGGGAGGGAACACTACCTACTTTGATGCCAATCACTGTAGGAGTTTCTCTTAAAACTTAAAATTTTCTGTGACCAAAAAAAATGTCAAAAAAATGTTAAAAAAAAAAAAAGAACACTTAAAATTTTACTTCCAACTGATCAGGCAACAGAAATAAGATCCCTCTTATCTTGTGTGTCATACCTTTTTTTTCTTATTTTTTCTTACATCTTTATTTATTCTCCCAGATCCTATGTCCTATGTCTATCTAATACAATGTAGGCCATGAAGTTCTCTCCTACAACCTAAACTATCACATCACAAATAATGCATATATTTATCTTTCAGAAGTAAATTTTCATTGAAAGTGTCATTACTAACATACATTTCTGAACATGCATTTATTTATTTAAAAAAATTAAATATCCAGCCTGAGCATTATATACTATTTGCTATTTTAAGTGGAGAAGGTAGCACTATTTAATAAATAAGGCATATATCAATTCTACTCCTACTGAATGAGATTATTCAACAATGATTACTCAATTAGACTGCCTTCTGATAGTGTTTTCCCTATATGTGGCAGAAAAAGTCCTGGACATTATGAGAGGTAAAACAGCTTTAGCCTCATGTGCCATAGGAATGAAATTTCCAAAAATATTTCAGTGTATCCCTCTAGGCTTAAAAAATGTTAAATATCATTTAATTTAGTGGTTTAAAAAACTATTTGTTGAGTATTGTAATAATGAATACTAGGTTGCAAATTTCATCTAATTAAATTTCCTGCTGCTGTTGAGTATCCACAGAATTATAGCTTGTGTAAGAATATTAACCAACCATGCACCTTGTAGAATATGGTACTGGGGAGTTGATTCTGACAGCTTGGTCTTAAACTTAGACCCTCCTGTTTTTTGTTTGTTTTTGAGACCGAGTCTCGCTCTGTCACCCAGGCTAGAGTGCAGTGGCACGATCTCAGCTCACTGCAACCTCCGCCTCCCAGGTTCAAGCCATTCTCCTGCCTCAGCCTCCCAAGTAGCTGGGACTACAGGCGCCTACCACCGCACCTGGCTAATTTTTGTATTTTTAGTAGATATGGGGTTTCACCATCTTGGCCAGGCTGGTCTCGAACTCCTGACCTTGTGATCCACCCGCCTTGGCCTCCCAAAGTGCTGGGATTACAGGTGTGAGCCACTGCACCCGGCCAGACCCTCCAGTTTTTTAAATTGAAATGGAAAAATTAAATTAGTTTGCAAATACAAGATACTGTCTAGCCTACAGATTTCATTACAAAATTCTGCCTTGTCATAATCCCCAAAATGATACAGAACAAGGCACAAACCCCGGTGATTTTTAACTTAGCAAAGTGGGCTTGGCAATTTATCCTTATGTCAAAACACAAGACTAGGCTTTCAGTGAAATATCAGATGAGAATTCTCCCTCTGCAGCATTATCACATGCGTCATCAATTACTGCCATGCCTAAGTCTAGCATCATGCCAGCACATTAAGACAGAAGGTACTATATGCAGTGTTCACTGGACCAGAAAGACAGAAATAAGAAAGGGAGGTGGGGAGAAAGAAACCCTAGAGAAGAAATTAAAAAAGGCAGACCGTGCAATACAAACCAGATCATGGCTGCTTAGCTAATATGGGCCAACTGCTGTGGAAGAAAAATGTCGAACACCCCAAGTTGTGTAAATTTCTGTAAACATCTAAACACACATACAAACACACAACACCAACCTAATTAGGAACATAAATATATGTTGATCCTTTACTATGTTACAGTTTTGAAAATAAAAATTAAAGTTAAAATATCCGTATTCTCTAAATTGCCTTCTTATTTTCCTGAGGAAGAAGCTAGTGTTTCTTAAGGGGAAGGGGTGGGCTTGCCATGGATGGTTATAAAGATTAAGATTCCCTTTTTGACTTTTTTTCCCCACTCAAGTTTTACCAATAACTCACTGAAATCATTATTAAACATGTACACTTAAGCACAAATAGTAAATGCTGACAATAATGACAAGTTTAGACATTTTAACAATAGACTGTGTTATTTAAAAATAATAGGTTTGGCCAGGTACAGTGGCTCAAGCCTGTAATCCCAGCACTTTGGGAGGCCGAGACGGGCGGATCACGAGGTCAGGAGATCGAGACCATCCTGGCTAACACGGTGAAACCTCGTCTCTACTAAAAAATACAAAAAACTAGCCGGGCGAGGTGGCGGGCCCCTGTAGTCCCAGCTACTTGGGAGGCTGAGGCAGGAGAATGGCGTGAACCCGGGAGGCAGAGCTTGCAGTGAGCTGAGATCCGGCCACTGCACTCCAGCCTGGGCGACAGAGCGAGACTCTGTCTCAAAAAAAAAAAAAAAAAAAGCGTTTTTCAAAATGAAAATAATGTTCAAAAATTAATAAGTTTTTTTAAAACTAAGAGCCAGGTAAATAAATCTCCTTGTTCTATTGCTTGGTATCATCAGTGTCCAAAACTAAGTAGTGTGAAAAGATAGAAACAATCAGCTTTTGACAAAAACCAGACAATTCTTAAGCTACACAGACCAAACTTGCCATGTTTCACAAGAGTCTGGTAAATAAAACATATTACTCCTTGAATGTTTCTAATACAATATTTTTTAAAAATGTCCATACATAGTCTACTTATGTAGGAACATTTCATACATAATTATATTGCCCAGGAGAGGTGAAGCTATAAAGGATCAAAATACATTTTACTCCTTTATTCAATTCACAAAATGCTAAACTTTAACTTGCTGCCTTCAACAAAGTTATTAGTATGGGCCAGAAAGATATTTTTCCATCAAAATTCTAATGTGTTTCTAGATTTTTTTGGACTGATTTCCCAACATATTAAATATTAGATTACATCCCAAATTCTAATTGATTACTGTATGGCATGCAAGAAAACAACTCTAAACTGTACTATTGGTCATTAATAAGTTTAACTTCACTCACATCAAGTGTCACACAAACACTACCTAACTAACTGGCTAAGACCCGAAATTAAGCACTGATAATCTTACCGATTCTATAGGCTTGTCAAGTGATGCTTGTTCAATTTCCAAGTGTCCTTCCTCATATTGATCAAAGTGATTACCCTGAAAAAAGATGATTACAGTTATTTTTCAATAGCAGTACGTGTCAAATTTATTAACAGTTTAACCAAACTAAGGGTTATTTTTAACTTTTCTTTTTATTTTTAACCTAAAAGAACACTGCAATCGTTCTTTTTCAGTAGACAATCAAAACCACACCACAAATTCCAACTTTTTAAAAATTTATAAAAATGGGCCAGGCGTGGTGGTTCACGCCTGTAATCCCAGCACTTCAGGAGGCTGAGGCAGGTGGATCACCTGAGGTCAGGAGTTCAAGACCAGCCTGGCCAAAATAGTGAAACCCCATTTCCACTAAAATTACAAAAAATTAGCTGGTTGTGGTGGCATGCGCCTGTCCCAGCTACTCGGGAGGCTGAAGCAGGAGAATCACTTGAACCCAGGAGGTAGAGACTGCAGTGAGCTGAGATTGGGCCACCACACTCCAGCCTGGGCAACAGAGCAAGACTCCATCTCAAAAAAGAAAGAAAGAAAGAAAAAAACTTTATAAAAATGTATTAGGGCTGGGCACAGTGGCTCACATCTGTAATTCCAGCACTTTGGGAGACTGAGGTGGGAAGATCACTTGAGGACAAGAGTTCAAGACCACCCTGGGCAATACAGTGAGACCCTGTTTCTACAAAAAAAAATTTTAATTAGCCACACATTGTGGTGTGAACCTGTAGTCCCAGCTACTCAGGGGGCTGAGGTGGGAGGATCACTTCAGCCCAGGAGGTCAAGGCTGCAGTGAGCTGTGATCAAGCCACTGCACTCCAAGTCTGGGTGACAGAACGAGACCCTATTTCAAACAAAACAAAACACAACTTATTAGGAATCTAGGCCTAGTAATCTGAACTTTTATTCTCCTAACAAGTGTTGAAATTGCAAACTAAAACACTACCAACCATTTGGGACACCAACTCTTTTAGACTGACTACATTAGGAAGACTACAGAGTCTTACAAAGAGCCATGCTGTTTTACCTTTTTTTTTTTTTTTTTTTTTTTTTTTTTTTTTTTTTTTTTTTTGAGACAGAGTCTCACTCTGTAGCCCAAGCTGGAATGCAGTGTCACAATCTCAGCTCACTGCAACCTCCGACTCCAGGGCTCAAGTGATTCTTGTGCCTCAGCCTCCCAAGTAGCTGGCACTACAGATGCACGCCACTATGCCTGGCTAATATTTTCTGTTTTAGTAGAGATGGGTTTTCACCATGTTGCCCAGGGTAGTCTCAAACTCCTGAGCTCAGGCGATCTACCCAACTCAGCCTCCCAAAGTGCTGGGATTACAGGAGTGAGCCACTGCACCCAGCCTGTTTCACTTTTTTATAAGCAATATTGCATTAAACCTTTAATAATGAAGAAAACAAGTCATAGTAATGAAAATAAAATATATATTTTAATAAATACTGCTCAATCTGGTAACATCATTTTAAACTAAATCTGCTAAGACATTAAACTTTAAATCAATTGATACCTCCCAGCTTTTCAAGAAATTAAAAATAAGTTCTTGACAGTTTCCAAAGCAACTATTCCTTAAGATGATCTGCAATGGAGATAAACATGCCTGTATAATGATGTATTTGATCATAATCAAGCAAGTTGTCACTGCAACTAAAATAAGTAAAAACAGTTTCAACAAATGATAACTGCAGACAACTAAGAAGTTCCCTCTAATCACAGTTTTCACAAGTCTCCTTGCTTCATCAGGAAGGAATAGCCCATTATTTGGTTTTAAATCAAAATATCAATTTTCTGGTTCCCTTCTAGTCTTAAAGTGTAAGGCATTAGGATATGAGAGTCCCACAATTACCTAAATCAAAAGACTAAAGACTTCAGTCTTTTGGTCTAGCCTAAATGAATTCGGTGCGCGGAATGATATAACTTGAATGTTAACCTAACAAAAAGTTACTTTGCCTTTTCAAGGTAAAATTTAAATTCTAATTCAATAATAAAATTTAATGATGCAGAGCTCTAACATGTAATTTGTCAAATTGTACAGTAAGTATTACGTTTCTCTCACTAGACTGTGAAGTCCTTGAAGACAAGAACTGAGTTTTGTTTATCTCTTACACCTGATACTTAACATGACAGCCAAATACTAGGGAACAATTAGGTGCTAAAATTGTGTGGCAGTGCTGAACAAGTTCTAGAACAAGATGGTGGTGGTGATAGTAGTACAACATTGTTAATGTACTTAATGCCACTGAACTGTATACTTTTTTTTTTTAAGAGAAGGGGGTCTCACTATGTTACCAGGCTGCCTTTAAACTCCTGGGCTCAAGGAGCCCAAGCCTCGGCCTCTTGACCAGCTGAAACTACAGGCGCCACATCACTACACTTGACTTGGACTATATACTTCCAATAGTTAAAGTAATAAATTTTATGTTACATGCATTTTTACCACAATAAAAATAATAAAAACAAAAATTGTATGGCAAAGTCTATCCAAGAAAAAAAGGAGAAAAATGGAATAGCAAGGGACGGGAGTATGCTTTCCAAAGACAAAAAAAAAAAAAAGGACTTAAGAGTGGGTATTTCAGGAATGAAAAAAAGCAATAATCAACAAATGATTTTTAAAAATTAAAAACAGCTATTAATCCTGAAAGTCTGCCTTTTGTTTTGTTTTGTTTGAGATGGAGTCTTGGTCTGTCACCCAGGCTAGAGCGTAGTGGTGCCATCGTGGTTTACTGCAAACCCCGCCTCCCAGATTCAAGGGATTCTCCCACCTCAGCCTCTGGAGTAGCTGGAATTACAGGCACACACCACCACATCTGGCTAATTTTTGCATTTTTAGTAGAGACGGGGGCGGTCTCACCATGTTGGCCAGGCTGATCTCGAACTCCTGACCTCAAGTGATCCGCCCGCCTCAGCCTCCCAAAGTGCTGAGATTACAGGTTTGAGCCACCTGGCCCAGCCTGAAATTCTGTCCTCAATTAACCTCCAAACACCTGCTACTTGGCATTTTAATTTCTACTGTAACACTTAACATTTTAAGTTACTTTAAAGGTATTAATTGCAAAGTACTTCTAAATTACTAAATCATAAATATCCAAATACTGAGATTAACTCAAACCTCATTATATTATAGAACACCAATGTACAGCCGAATATCGATTCTTTTACTCTACAGGTCTATACAATTTAATGATACAAGAATAAACCAGGCGCAGTGGCTCATGTCTGTAATTCCAGCACTTTGGGAGGCTGAACTGGGAGCACTGCTGGAGGCCAGGAAGTTGGACATCAACTTGGGCAACATAGCAAGCAAGACCTTGTCTCTACAAAAAAATTAGTGGGTGTGGTGGTGTGTACCTATAGTCCTAGTCCTACAGTCCTAGCTACTCTGGAGGCTAAGGCAGGAGGATCACTTCAGCCCAGGGGTTCAAGACGGCTATGAGCTGACTGAGCCACTGCATTTAGGACTGGGTAACAAATCAAGAGTGTGTCTCAAAAACAAAAAACAAAACAAAACAAAAAACAAAACAAAAAAAACAAAAAACTTCATCCTAACAATAACTGTGTACTACCTTTTTAAAGTAATTAAACCTTTAGTTTGTTTGTTTTAAATTTTACTTTAAGTTCTGGGATACATGTGCAGAACATGCAGGTTTGTTGCATAGGTATACCTGTGCCATGATGGTTTGCTGCACCTATGAACCCGTCATCTAGATTTTTTTTTTTTTGAGATGGAGTCTGGCTCTGTTGCCCAGGCCGAAGTGCAGTGGTGCGATCTCGGCTCACTGCAACCTCCGCTTCCCGGTTCAAGCGATTCTCCTGCCTCAACCTCCTGAGTAGCTGGGATTATAGGCACCCGCCACCACACCTGGCTAATTTTTTTGTATTTTTAGTAGAGATGGGGTTTCACCCTGTTGGCCAGGCTGGTCTTGGCCTCCCAAAGTGCTAGTATTACAGGGGTGACCCACTGCGCCCGGCCTCGTCTAGGTTTTAAGTCCCATATGCATTAGGTATTTGTCCTAATGCTCTCCCTCCCCTTGCCCCCGACCCCGACAGGCCCCAGTGTGTAATGTTCCCCTCTCTGTGTCCGTGTGTTCTCACTGTTCAACTCCCACTTACGAGTGAGAACATGGGGTTATTTATTTTGAGACAAGAGTCTGACTCTCGCCCAGGCTGGAGTGCAGTGGCGACATGTTGGCTTACTACAACCTCTGCCTCATAGGTTCAAGCAATTCTCCTGCCTCGGCTTCCTGAGGACCTGGGATCTCAGGCGTGTACCACCACACCTAGCTAATTTTTGTATTTTTAGTAGAGATGGAGTTTCTCCATGTTGACCAGTCAGGTCTCAAACTCCTGACCTCGAGTGATCTGCCTGCCTTGGTCTCCCAAAGTGCTGGAATTACAGGTGTAAACCACCATGCCCAGCCTAGTTCTATGAATTTTAACATATTTATAGATTCTTGTAACTTCGAAGTCTTGTCTGACACTCCTTCTCTGTGCTCCTTTAGCTTTATGTTCATACCTTTGTTATGGTACCTGTACTGTGATTCCCTGTTTACTTATCTCCTCTACCATAAAGCATGTTCTTTAAGTCCAGGAACTCTTTCTTCTTCTATATACTCTATATAAGAACATTTTCTAGTACATTAGTGAATATTACATGTTGATTTAGAATAACTAAGGGTCTCCCTGTCACCCAGGCAGTGGCGCAATCACAGCTCACTGCAGCTTCTACTTCCTAGGCTCAATTGATTCTACCACCTCAGCCCCCCAGGTAACCGGGACTACAGGCATGTACTAGCACACCTGGCTAATTTTTGTTTGTTTAATGTGGTTTTGTTTTGTTCTTGGTAGAGACAGGGTTCTGCCATGTTGCCTATGTAAATAAAATGAGAAGAGGCTGGTTC